>NC_018395.1:5510107-5830929 GCF_000208865.1 Neospora caninum Liverpool
CATGCGACTTCCTTTAACTCGTGACACTACGTATTCGGCGGAACATATGCGCCGCTTCCGATGCGTGCTCATAGACATGTGAAAACATCTGAAGCAGCGGAGTAGTTCCCCCGAGGCAGTCAGAAAATTCCTTGGCGACTGGTAAGACCGTTCTAGCAAGATACAGAAGTATATGAAAATGCAAGGGGATGTAATTTCCGAGGGACGGAGTCGACACTGATCTTCTTTGTCCTCCAGGTTCTAACATCCTTCACATACAGAGACGATCCTGAGGGAGTAGGAAAATGGAGGAACGTTTGTGAGGTGCGGGCCCCCATGAATGGCACAATCCTTAAAATTGGAGTCAAAGAAGGAGAGCATGTTACAAAGGTACGCATAGACGCACAACGCAACTCAGCTGTCTGCTCGATGGACGCTGAGGCACAGCTCTATACATGTGTGAACAGACGAAGAGAAAAAACACCCCAGGCTTATGTGCCTCGTTTCTTCGTTCACCGTGCAGAACGCCCCGTTAGCAGTTATTGAAGCGATGAAAATGGAAACAATAATCAAAAGCCCCTGCGACGGCGTTGTGGCCTCGGTACGATCGCGTGAGGGAGTCTCAACAAAACAGGGTCAGAGTCTGTTAGAAATCCTTGAGAACCAAACAGGACAAGGATAGACTTGTTGCCAAAGGTCGCTGGAATAGTCCGCTTGCCTTTGGCGGGGATTTCAAGCGTTGACAAGGTAAATGGACAGCAAGGTGCATCGGCGTCAAATTTGCCGAAGCAGCGAGGCAGGGACGTCGAATCAATATGCGTCTTTTCCACATCATTATGGTCAAGGAAATGACAACTGCACTTACAACTTCCTCCGTTGGCGTGCCCCTTGCGGGTGTTGTGATCGCAGGAGAAACTGTGTGTGGGTGTTTGAAAACTCCACGACGCAGTGACATCCTCACTGAAGTCAGTGCCGCTTTAGCCATCTCTCTTTTTCTCTGTGAAGACAAAAGAAGAATTTGTGCTTCCAGGGCAGATGAACAGACATGCTTCAGCTTTCTGCTCTTGTGGCTGTGTTGGAAACGCGCGGGCCCGCGGGCTGTAGTCGTTCTCATCCGTACGATTCCGATGGAAGGAGCTTCGGTTTTTTTTTCTGTACCCGGTGTGCCTCGTACCCCAGTCTCCCTGCAACACTGTGGTTTTGCCTCGCATGAAAGCATGGTGCTTTGTGACACCGGACGATGCAAAAAAGAGGGGAGTTGACTGTAGAATAAAGAGCGTGAGACCGTATTGATTTCCACGCACGGGGGAGGTCCCAAACTCGGGTAGCTCGTTCGATTTCATTGGGAACCTTGAGCTTTGGTGACCCTATTGGGAACCCGGAGACACGGACAATCGGGGAGGCATTATAACCCAGATCACTAAATAGAATGACGCGATCCTGCGCATGTGGCATTGTTTGGGGCTGCGTTACTGTGGATCGCATGGGAGGTGCTGACGCTGCGAGCGCAAAAAACTGAGAAAAGATAATCCTAAATCTACACAGGAGAGATTATGCCACTTCAAGGACGTGGTGATGCGGGAAATGGAGACACGTTCGCTTAGAGAGAGACAGAAAGGGACTGGAGGGAAAAAACACATGAAGATAAGGCTGAGGTAGCGAGGCACCACGAGAGAGGCGCTAACAGGAAGTCTTCGGGCAGGAGGTCAAACTCTCTCTCCACGAAGCAGAGGCCTCAGGACCAAAATCGCGCCCCGAACTCTGTCGAAGGAAAGAGATATGCGCCCTCCTCTTGGGGTGAGAGAATGCCTACGCGTTATCACGGGGCCCATTCGTCGTCGGAACCGGAAGACGACAAGCTACCAAGGAACCGCGCGGGTTTCATAACCTTACAGAACAAATTACAACAGAGTTTGCCAAAAGAGACAGTCTCCGTGACCGGAAAAGATGAATCTCGCTCTGTGAAGCCGTTAGCCACTTCAACTGCTGCGTCGTGTGACGGTGAAGTTGGAACTCAGATCTATGCAGTTTCTGGCGAAACTAGGCCCACAGGGCCAGCTCAGTAACACGGTTCTCGCTAATCCAGTTGTCCAGCGAAGTGGTGATACAGGGCTTCCTCAGGAGAAAAGTCATCAGTAGAAACATGCAGGACACGTGCATGAGTCTCCGTACGCTACGCATAGTGTCGGGTCCCTCAAAACACGCGTGTGGAAAGTAGGTCTTTCTTTGCCGGCTGTTTGAACCTCGACTTTGCTTCTCCAGCTGATGTTCTCTCGAAGCTAAATATGTTTATGCCTGGAAGTGGCGGATATGCTGCGCCTGTCCCTCCCTTGACCTAGGCTTTGTTCCCTGCTTTCGCATTATTTCTGGGGGGGAGAACTGAAGACGTCCGGAAATATTTTCCCTTGATGCACACTCTCATTTACAGCCTGACGGGTCTCTTTCATCTGAAACATGGAAGACAACGACACTCACGAAACCAAAGGTGATTGTTGACTGGCAATCAAGAGTGTCACACGATCGTTTCCTCACTCCTCTTTCATGGCTGCCGCTGTTCCAACACGAGAATCGTGCCTGACCACACAACGGCAAGAATTATTTCCGAAGATACAAAAACAGATCCACGTATCATCGGTATGTGCCCGTCTACTTAGGTCTTCATCCGCTTGACTATCTTCTGCCTCAGCGCATCTATCCTACACATATGTGTATACGTCTACTGCCACTACGGAGATGACCCAGTCAGTTCTCGTGCAGTTTCGTTTCTGTCGCAACTGCTACCTTCTTGCACTTGTTGGACGCATGCCCCTGGATTGTGTTTTTTGACCAGCTCTTCATCTGGAACACAATTCGCCATCGGCCTGGCGTGACTGTTCTCCCTTCCGCAGAGCAGGCACGCCACGTCTAGAGTCCTCCCTCAGAAACCGCCAAAAGAGCCCCCTACGAACAGAGAAAGCACTTCCTGTCGTGCTGGATCGAGCCTGCGTGTTCTTCACTTTTCCTTCGTACCTGTACCCGTACTGCCTACCCGACAAAGGTCTCTGGAAAGAAGTTGCAGAGTGGACCGTGCCCGCCGTGGACGACAGACACTCGAGATTTGGACTGTTTCACCTTCCTTTCAAGTAAACTACAGCCTGGCCTCTTGTCTCAGGAAAAGCGGCTCTACGTTTCAGACCCGTGCGGAAGAAAAGGGAAGAAAACTGTTGGCAAAAAGCAAAACAGCGAAGGACGGGAAACTGCGTTCACAATGGCCCGAGAGGACAGTTTGTACATGGCCAGACTGGCCGAAGAGACTGAGCGCTACGAGGATCTGGTGAGGGTACAAACGGGGGAACACTCAAGGAGCGGAAAGGAAGCACGGTAGTATTTTTGCGAAAGGAATGCACCTTGATCTGTTCAGTTCCTAAGCTCTGTAAGTGGTTTCAGGGAACACACGAGCAGAACACGGGCTCTCCCACGATTTGCGTAAGAACAACAATACAGCCCGGTTGTCTCTGAATGAGGCGAGAGGCTGCGTCGATTCCAAGGGACACCTCGTAGAGTCCGTAGAGTGTCCCTTCCCATTCGAGGGTTCCCGTGGAAACACTGTCAAAAGACCCACATCGTCACCTGAGGCCAGGGAATAAGTCTGAACCTTCTTCTCACTGTTTTTAACCTGCATGTCTGGTCTAAGCTGGTTATGTCATAGGAAAGAGGAATGAGGGCAACATTGCATGCGCACGGACCCCCGTAAGCTGTATAAATCCTAGACAGTTCCATCCAATAGGCAACCTCAGCGAGGTGTACAACTGGGAATGCTCTCTGAGATAGAGAGGCAAACCCTTTTGCGACTTTGCATTCTCTACCGCGCTGTCTGACAAACAAACAACCGGTGCTTACGCAAGAAGCACGACGCCTACAGCTATCATCCACTGTTCTATATCCCGTGCCTGCCTACGGGCTTCTCACGTAGGCCGGTACGGGTTCCGTGACCAAGGGAGGAGATCGGAGCGAAAAGCGACGGATGCTACTTTCTCCCCTTATCTTTCCCCCCCAGGTTTTCTTCATGAAGAAGGTCGTGGAAGCTGGCCAGGAACTGAATGATGAAGAGAGAAATCTGCTCTCGGGTACGAACGCACACGAGCTCGCCAGCAAGACACGGCTAGCCCCACAGCGCTTGCCAGTTGGGCGGGTCGAAGACCCGACTACTCGTTCGTTATCGACTGCTCTGACAGATGACAGCACGACAAACACGAGCGTATTGTCAATTTGAAGCATCACACAAAGCATTGCGATGTTCGGTTTTACTGCTTGTACTCCACCGTATACTTACAGGCTTCTATGCACATACACATTTTTGTAGAGTGAGGCACAATATGTATACAGATAGGGATATACACATAGATGAACATCTCGATTTACCTACGTATAGGCATGCCAGCGACCGCTGTCTGTTGGCATGTAGACCCGTGTGGCAGCACGGTAGCTCTTTGCCGTGCCGTCCGCTTTAGGGGGGGTTCGGCATGTGGTCTCGAATCTGGGACTTTCTGAGTTATTTCTTCTCTTCCGAAGAAGTGTAGCAGCGTTTTTGTTTCTTTCTTCAGTTGGTTACAAAAATATCGTCGGCGGTTTCCGGACCAGTTGGAGGTCTCTTGCCCTCATCGAACAGCGCGATCTGGAGGCCGGCTCTCTTCGTTTGGTGGGCGGTTAGAGGAACCCTTGACCAGGCGGCTTGACATTTCTTGAGTCACTCTCTATAATTTCTTGAGATCTATCTAACTTCGCGGATGTAGCTCTGCCTGGAGTCTTCTTGCCATCTGCTCATCGATTCATTTTGTCCCCCTCTATATCTGTACCCTACGCTGTGCCCGTATCGCGCTGTCCCGTTCTGTGTCTCTATCCCCTTTGCATTTACGTATCCTCTCTTCCTCTCCCTCTACGCATATATATATATATATATGCATTTGCTCTGTGTCCTTCCGCCATCGCCACACGATAAGAGAGCGAATCAATTAGTGGTAAGGAGGGAACCCCCGTGCGAAACGGAGACCTTGACAGACAGGAGCCTTTGAGGCGGACAAAGACCGCAAATCGCCTCCCAGGCAGAAACAACGACCAGACTGTTCCCTGTTGAAATGGAAACTGGCAGTGCGTCTCTGCTCGAAAAATTTCAGGACCTTTTAACGAATTACCGTCGGCGTCTCGAGCTTCAGCTGCAGGCGACATGCGACGAAGTCACCCAGCTGGTCGACAAGCGTAAGATAAACCTTTTCGTTGACAATCTGATCGCAGCATCCATGAACGAGACGTTTCTCATTGCTACATGCTTCTCCCTCAATCCCGCTCTATGTATGAGGATACGCAGATTAATACCAATCTCTCTAAATATATGCACCATAAAGATATATCTATCTATCTATCTATCTATCTATCTATCTATCTATCT
This sequence comes from Neospora caninum Liverpool, assembly GCF_000208865.1. Classification (NCBI taxonomy): domain Eukaryota; phylum Apicomplexa; class Conoidasida; order Eucoccidiorida; family Sarcocystidae; genus Neospora; species Neospora caninum. Next base: position 5,515,512 of record NC_018395.1, read on the forward strand.
ATCTATCTATCTATCTATCTATCTATCTATCTATCTATCTATCTGTCTGTCTGTCTGTCTGTCTGTCTGTCTGTCTGTCTGTCTGTCTGTCTATTTGTGTCAATGAAACAATGTATATGCATATGCAAGTGAGCCTTTTGGTGCCCTTGAAAGCCTTTTATCACCAATGTGTTTTTTCTGTGAAAGGAGAAGGGTGAAAAGAAGTGGATGCTTCAGGACACTGCGTTTCCTTAAACCCCAGAGCCAACCCCGGTGTAGAGAGAAATGCTTCTGCTGGTCGCAAAAGGATGTTGCGTACAGGCAACAAGCAGACTCTCATCAATCTTGTGGTCTATCGTGTCTACCATGAGATGTTTTAAAACTTCTCTCGTTTTCTGCCTTCTGCTGTACTCTCACTTGCCTCTCTCCTCGCGGACATTCTGTTGTTCTCTCCACAATGCCTCTCTTTTTGCCTCCCGTTTCTCTCGTTTCTCTCTCGCCTTCCATATTGGTAGCGACGCTTTCTGCTGCCTGGTACCGGGTTTCCAGATTTATTGCCAACGGCGACAAGCACGGACTGCAAGGCCTTTTATCTCAAAATGAAAGCTGACTACTGCCGTTATATGTCTGAAGTCGCACAGGTCGCCTTCTCGTTCCTTGGCCTCGAGGCCAACGCTTTCGAAGCGACTCCTGGGACACAAATCCTTTTTTAAATCCCAGTCCGCTCAATTTCCCCCCTTCGACACGTTCCTCCATCCACCTGTGCCTAAGCGCCTACATATATATATATATATATATATTTCTGAAGATATCCAACGTTGGTCTGGCAATGCTTGCCTACGGATATATACATTTTTGCTGATGTACAAAACCAATGCATAGATCTATGAACATTAAACACATTCGTTGCATGCGTACTTTTTTATAACTCTGTAGATGCATATATGTATTTATGTATATGTACGTAATATATATACATATATGTATGTATGTATGTATGTATGTATGTATGTATGTATGCATTTGACAGATGCCGTTCTGTATCGCACACGTTTAGGCAGATAGTTACGCTCCTTTTACACCGGGAAGCTTTTGGGGCCTTCTTTTTCGTCGCTTATACAGTGTTTCTCCGTATTGACACCGTCTGCGCGGCCCTCCTGATCTTCACGTTTGACCTTCTCCGGACGTCGTTTTTTCCTCCTTGGCGTCGGTTATCTTGTCAGGACGAGAAATTCCGAACCGTTGTGGAGACCGCTCATCGCGCCTACGAGGAGGTACGTATTTCATTCCTCGGCCAAAAACCCTTTAGCGAAGTTTCTCAATCTATGCCTGTTTACGCATATGCGTATCTATCCGTCGTTCGCTCTTCAGTTCCATCTCTCCCTATCAAAATGTGGCGGTACTCAGTTCTCTTGACCGGTCACAGCCTCTCTCGCCTGGTGAGCCTCTCGCCCCCTGCCCGTTTCTTTCGTTCCTTTGGTGGCAGGCCGAGAAACACTTTTTTGCATGCGTTTTTGCGCTTTTCTCGGCTCTCCAGGCTTACGCCCTCGCCGAGGCAGAGCTCCCCGAATGCCATCCGGTCCGCCTAGGAATTGCGCTCAACTACTCCGTCTTTTACTACGAGGCTCTCATTGAACCAGGTCAGGCTGAAGACTGCCAGACACGGGTTCATCTTGCATGCGCAGTGCGTCGCCGTGTATCACCCTCGACGTTTTTACGTGGAGACAAAACACAACCGTGCCCACCTCTCTGGAAACGCCGTTCCTGCACGAGACGGCGCCTTGTGCGGAGCGTCACGCTGAGGATCCGGAATGAGGTCGGAAGACCAGCTGCCGTCGCTCGACAGCAGGTCTCAGCGAAATCGACACAGAGTACCATGTGCCTACAGGAGACAATCCACATACACGTGTGTGTGTGTCGCTCCCGCTGTCTCCTTTGATCTTGCTCACGTTCGGCACATCGTAGACTCAAAAACAAAACAGGTGGACACCTGCTATCCCCGATATATACTAATATATATATATATATGATAATATGCAAATAGATGCGTGCATAGAAATATATATTTGAAGCCGTATATATGCATTTACATATATTCCTATGTATATGCATATATATATATATATATATATATATGCATGTACTTATATTTGTATTTCTATCTGTATGTATAAATGAATGTATACATCCGATGAAGTCTCACTCCTCTGGTTTGTTTCGACTTGTTGGAAAACGTCCGCAGACAAGGCATGCGATTTAGCGAGGGCAGCGATCGACGCGAGCTCAGCAGTTGTGCACACGCTGGGCGAGGACCAGGCCAAAGACACGTGAGCCTTCGAGAGGTTTTGAGAGGCCCCAACACGGAAAGGGATGAAACGCGACGCAAGAGACCGGCACTGAATTCCTGTGCATGCCAACTACACCATCGTAAAACCGCTTCATTTGCTTTTCTCAAAAAGATCCATCCACTTATCTAACTATATATATATATATATATCGAGGTGACTATTAAGGCTCTGTCTATCCATCTACTTATTTACATTCCTATTTACCTGTTTCCATATCTGTTCTTAGATGCATGTGTGTCTATCGATCCACCTGCTGATCTATGTACATAAATATATATATATATATATATATATACATAGAGAGAGAGACACTCCCCGAGCCCATGAATAGTACCAGTGTCTCCTTTCGTTGGATGAGCGTCGCGTCGGGGTTGTTGCACGAATGCTAACATTTCACGGTCTCTAGAACCCGAGCCAAATGCATCTCACGTCGGTGTGGAGTGTTGCGATGCACAGGAAACACGATTTCTGACTTGCTTCTTTCTTCCAATGCATGCATTCATTTGTTTGAATGATCTGCTGTTCTAGACCGTCTTGTCTAATTTCTTCAGCTTGGCGATGATGCAACTCCTCCAGGACAACTTGGAACTCTGGACAACTGAGACTGTGAGACCTCAAACCAGAACTACCTTTGTTGTTCTCTGTCTTCCGCTCTTTCTCTGTCTTGCTCCGTTCACTGTCTCCTTTTTCTCTCTCTCTGTCTCTCAAACCTCCGGTGACGTAGCAATGAAAAACAGACTGTTCGTCGCTTTCCCCATCTCTCTTTCCGCTCTCCACTGTCTGCAGTGGAAAGGGAAAACCTCGTGTTTTTCCTTCGCCTGCTCTGCGCTTCTGCTGCTCCAGCTAGAAGAGGGAGGCCCGCCGGAAGAGGCGGTGGAGGAGCAATTGTGAAGAGAAGCAAACAACGAAGAGCAAAGAGAAAAGACAACCCTTCCTTTTCGACTTCCGAAGAAGTCATGTGCGCCTCTCGAAGCAACGTCAAGACCACAAACATGATCTCTCATTCTCACCCTACCCCTACTTTCGCCTTTGCATACAAAACTCCGTGAATCCATAGACATGTACATATATATATATATATATATATATATATAGGTATCTATGTATCTATAAGTATACATCTACTACCTACCTACGTGGCTGTTCTTTAGAAATAAGCGTGTATAGGTGCCTGCTTGTATAGTGAACATATATATATATATATGCATATATGTATATATGTGAAAGCGCCATCTGGTGATCCGGCAGTGTTTTTCAACGCTTTGTGCCTTTTTCTCGGGCGCCGTGGGGAGTGGAGCCAACCGCTCGCCCGTCACCATATCGGAAAAAAGAAAGTTCGTTTTCTGTCTCATTTTGCCTTGCGCCCACCCCTTTCTTTTTCGCTAACTCATCATGGCTCCGTCACCTGTCCCAATTTGCGGCACGAAGCACCTTTGTGAACTACACACACAACCACCCGTTGAGATTGCATGCAAATGTGCAGCCACGTTTCTTCTCATGGGAAGCGAGTTTCTTCCCACGCTGGCTTCTCCAAGACGCTGCAGGGGAGGAAATGTGGGAAGCGAGATGATCACGTTCTTTTCTTCGCCGTTCCTTTAGAGTCACGCTTTGCTTCGTCTCCACGAGAATGGAGAAGAGGCCAGGAAATGTGCCGGGGAGGCCGTCAAGAAAAGAGACGAGAGGCAGCAATGAAGGAAAGAGACGGAAAAGCAGGGGAAAAGAAATGTCTCACTGCCTGCGCACCCTGCGTTGCCATGACCAAGAAGAGAAGAGGATCAATCTATGCCTTTCTGCACCAAACGCCAAGACACACTGATACACCTTGCAGAACGAAAACGATAAAGAACCTCTCCATAAATACGCGTAATATGACCGATACATCCCCTTCATAAGCACACAACGCGCACATCTGCAAACGGTTACGTACATGTATACACACAACGTTCTACATGCACCTATACATATATATATATATATATATACGGAGAGAGCCACACACATGCATCGATATATATATATATATATATATATATATATATATATAGGGCCTCTTACATGTGCCCTACACGCATGGGGAAAAAGAGACGAATCTATACCCTGGATATACATAAATATCCTTACATATGGGGAGATGCCCAGGGAGTTGGTGTCATTCGTCTTTGAGGTGGATAGGACGCTTTTGTAAAAACAACCTGCTTCTTTTCTCAGAAAAGGGCTTTGACCACACCACGCGTTTCACGCGCTGCCATATGTACTTTCACAAGAGAGAGCTAGGCAGCGTTTTTCTTCGAATTTCGTGGATGTTCCATCTTTTCTTCGCTTCGGTTTCACCGGGTCCGAGAATCGATACGAAACTCAACAGTGCCTGAAGACGCAGACACAAAGAGTACCAGACGTGCTGTCAATACGTCGTTCCCCGCCTCGACGCATACCAAGGGAACCGCGGACGCAAGATCTTCGCATACACAAATATCCATAAATATTTTTAGTCGCAAATTACACTATCTCTCCGACTACCTGCAGGCATGAAAACAAGCGATAGATAACGGTACAAATAGTTGCATTTGCAAAAGCGCTTCGAAAACTTGGGTGCGCACAGGTGCATATATTTACAGATATTTGCAATTGCACAGATACATGCGTTGACTTCCGCCGATATATATATATATATATATATATGTAGGAGCATATATGTATGTATATATATATATATATATGTATATGTATAAGGAACCCGGTTTACACTTATGGTTCCTCCGTGAAAAAATTGGTTGGGGCGGAGAGCCGAAGAGAAGTGAAAAGATGGGGAAGCCCGCACCTGCAACTGTGCTGTATCGACACCCCTTGTAAGGAGGGACGTTGATGTTGGAGACATCGAGCGAGTCGAGCTGAAATCGCAGAGAAGGACAAGACGAGAGATGAAACACCTTTTGGTTGTTTCTGCTGCTCCCTTTTCTCCCCGACGCACTTCACGGCAACTGTACCTCTCCCCCTCGAGACTGCGCGTATGGCGCTTTTTCTCCCTTCTTCTCTTGCCTTCTCTCCGTGGAACGCGCCTTCTTCTTTTGCGTTTTCTCGCCCCCTCTTTCTTGTGCCTTTCCTTTCCACTCTCTCTTCGCAGAGTGAGGGAGGATGGCAAAACAAAAGGTACAGAAGGTAGAAACGACGAACAAAGAACCACAAAACACCGCTCTAAGCATGAGGAAGAGGAGGAGAGGCGAGAGCAGCGCAGCAAGCAGAGGAGAAAACTACGAGTAAAGGGGAGAGAGGAAATCAAGAAGACAGAAAATGCACACTTTCGATGCGTACGAGTATACACCGAAGCGAAGGAGCACGGAGACAGAGAGTGCGAGAAGGGACTCGACAGTAGGACAGAGAACAAACCCAAATGGAAAAGCAAGTAAATTCACCTCGTGAATCTGCATGTGTCGGAACGCACCTTGAAGCCGGAGGGGACCCAGTTTTTAATGAGGAACTGGACAGAGGCCACGAGGCTGGCACCGAAAAAGACGCAAAAACAGACGAAACCAACGAGACAGTAAAGAGAAACACACGCGACTAAGAAAAGGCGGAAAACGCGGGCGAAGACCGGCCGGTTACACGAACCACAAAAACCGACAGAAAAGGGGGAGAAGACAAACAGAGGAAGAGAGAGCGACACAGCAGACCAGGCAGACATCACGCAAAAGACAAGGATAATGACCCGGGGAAGGAAGACAGTGAACACGCGAAAGGGCAGAGAAGAAGGCCAACAAAGGCGAGAAGGAGAAAAAGCAGGCGAAACTAGCGGAGACAACGAAGAATTAGAGGAAGAATAAGCGCACTAAGAAGCACAAGAGGGAAAATACTGGGAAGAATAAGATAGACAAAGTGGAAGGAGAATAAGAGGCAGAACAAGGAGAACAAGAGGAAAAAGAGAACGAGGATAAAGAGAATAATAACAGCAGGAAGAAGATGAGGAAGAATAAGTGAAAGAACGTGAAGGGGAACAGGAGGTAGATTGAGAAGGTAAGAGAGAGTGGGGAAATAAGAAGACGATGAACAAGAGCGCGGAGGAGAGGGACAAGAAGTAGACAGGGGATAGAAGAATTGAGGTGAAGAAAAACCTCGACAAAAGGTCAGCTGTTCTTTTCTTGTGCCTACGTTGTTTCACAGGGAGAAAGGACATCCACCCGCTTTGCCTCTTCAGCGACCAGAGTAAGCTGAAAAGACGAAGAAGAAGCATGTTAGGCGCTGTCTCTGCATCGACGCATTCCCAACCCTAGCGCAGATGAAAATGTGCAGATGGCCACACGATAAGTACGAAAAGAATATACTAGATGCGCTCACACACACACACACTTCGCACAGGTGCGCACAAGTCGTCGGCACTCACAGACCTACATGAAGTGCAGGTCTGTGCATGCATTGATATCGGCAGGCATGCACCTATCTATATGTGCATGTGCATATGCCGATATATATATATATATATATGCATATGTATATATTTGTATATCTATATATACACACATCGACAGATACGTCGGAAAATCGAGAGAGAAAAAGGAAAACTGCATGTGTCCAGTTGGGAGGAACGAGACGGGCGGCACTTGCGTCAAGAGGGGATATCAGCTGGACACATGTATACACATGTACACATGCATTTATATATATATATATATATATATATATATATATACGTATATGTATATACGCAGAGGCAACTCTATGCTGCGGTGCCACGCCGGAGAAGGGGAAGAGGAGACATGCAAAGACACAGACAGAGGGACACGCAGAGGCGCAGCGAGCGAGGGATATGAATACGGAGAGGGACACGCATGCATGCATATCAAACTTTCGTTGCCTCGTCAAACTAACCGTTCCTTCTGCCTTTTGTGTGGGCGCATCAAACGCGAGCGAGCCAACCTCCCAGAGGAGACACTGCAGCCCCACAGCGCAGAAGGACAATGAACCCAACTCGATTTCAAGAAAAAAAATGACCTGGATTAATACACATGTTTTGTGTCGCATAGATACAAACATCCGCCACATACCCCACAACCCTAAATACATTGGCCGACCAGTTAAACCTAGCATCGTGTGCATCTCCACAACATACAGATAGTAGAAATGTACGAATGCACGTATATGCAGTTAAGTGCCCGTGAACAAAAAAGTCCATGTACGGTCCGCGTAAAAAAATGTAAACATAAACGCATCGATGCATGCACACACATATGCATATATATGTATATGCAGATGTTTATCCGAGTAGCGCGTCACCCCGCCGACGATACGTTTTTCTTCGCGGTTTCTGTCTCACTGAAGAGTTGTGGAGATAGCGGATGGCGCCACACGTGGCTGTCGCCGTGGCGCTGTCGACGAAGGCGGGAAGAGGAATCGAGACAGCAACACACTCCATCGTTCTCGAACTCAAGAGATTCGCAACTCCCGAGGCACTGCCTGGGCACGCAGAGGCCCCAACGGGACAGAACGGGGCGAGGCGCAGCTCGAAGCGGCCGGCGAGCGATGCGGCGCCCGGAGGCCCACTGCCTCGTCGGAGACCGGAGACAGTGTGGGGTGTGGGGTGTCCGAACTTGGGCGGCGGGAGCGACGGGGAGGGAAACGCCGCAGTGCCGGAAAGCGATAGCGGAAGGGTAAATTTGCTGTCGCAGAGCCTGCAAGAGACAAAGAGCAGAGAGACAGGCGGCAGTTTTTTTTGGGGGGGGGCAGGGAGAAAACATGAGAGCGACCGGAAAGACAACGAGGTAAGAAGCAGATACGGAGGAGACAAAAAGGGAGAGAGACTGTGAGCACAGGAAAGACACGAACACTGCAGAAGAATGAGAAAACAGAATACCCGGCCAAAGTCAGGGAGAAGGCGTAAATGGTAGTTTTCGGAAAAAAGAGAATAAGCGACAGTGACCATCCACACCGAGCCTCACCAGTAGGATGCGAGAACGAACTCGCCATCGGGGGGACAGAAAGAGAGAACCCCATCTCTTTTAAACCGAGGCAACCTGCAGAGGAAGAGATAAAAAACAGTTAAAGTTCCACTTTACTTTCAAAATCCCCTCACAGAAGTGCTTCCTGTTACCCAGCACTCACCTCCGGCTTCACATGCAGACATATATATATATATATATAAAAGTGAATGCATATCCACATATATATCTACTTTCACGTCTGCGTATAGTTACGTTGAATGTGTGTACGTGTATGTACATGTGCACATAAATGTAAAAGTGTAGGTGAACACGTATACGGGGGGGTGTAGATGCATGTGGAGCTGTGTCAGGACAACACGTGCGCAGAGAAGGGCGGAACGTGGCGATGCAGCCTTGAAAAGTTCCGAATGCAGTTTGAGTGCACAGCGGACACAACTGTCGCACTTCTCATCTGGAATCTCTACTCTGCATGCTCCTTTTCGCCAGGGCTCTCTCTTCAAAAAAACGCTGCTCTGTCTCAAACGCCAACTATAGACACTCCCGCATCTCCACACGGGAAACACACACACACTTAGATGTCCACAACTATTCAACTGTAACTATATAAGTATACGCATGTGCATATCTACATATATAAAGACATATATATATGTAAGTCTGTGGATGTGCTATCACGAGTATTTACACTTGATTTGGTGTGTGCTTCAGAAGATTCGTGTTTTCGGGGTTCAGCAGAGAACCATTTTGTGCCTTTTGGATTTTTCGCTTACTTGACACAAGGGTGGAACGACGCATCCTTCAAGAGGGCTGAATTCCGCAGGGTCAGGCAAAGCTCTGGCAGCCCGCTCAGCTGAAAAGAAAGTCACGGAAACCCCATGTGCACCTCAAAAGCGCATCCCGCCACGTGTGTACAGATGCGCATGCACGACGATACACACCGGTATGACTGTATCTCTGTTCGTACACACATTTATATATATATATATATATATGTCCATACAAGCAATGTATACGTGTATATAGGGATGTCGGGGCCTTCTGTTCCTCCAGAGATTTCGTTTGTCTCTGTTTTTCTATCTGCGGCTCTCTTCTGTCTCGCGCTCGCCCCGTGCAGCCAGGCTTTCCCTTCTTCCAGTCCGGATAGCCTCGCCCCCCCCTCTTGAGAAATTCGTCGCTCTCGTTCGTCTCTCGCCAGGGAGAACTGCTTCTCGTCCTACACGGTTGTTCATCTGAATCGATCCGCTGAGCGATGCCTGAACCATCTTGCCGTCTCTGTGCAAGGGCAGAAAGAGACAAAAAAGAGGAAACGTGAAGACGGAGACTCGCACTTGACACACACGGAGAAGCAGAGAAGAAACCGTCTCCGCTCTCTTCTCGACGTTCTTCTCCGAGATTCGTCCTCCCTTTCCCTCTTCTTCCTCTCTCTTGACGCTTGCTTGTCTCTGTGTTCTTCATTCTTCTTTTCCTCGCGCCGCGGGGAAAGACAAGCGCGAAGGACCTGAATCAGAAGCTACCAGTGTGTGCCGCGTTGAAAACCGTTTATCCATCGAAGAAAAAACGAAGCGACGACTTTCCGCCTCCCTCTGTCTCTTCGCTCCCGCCGGCTTCCCGCCTCAGAGTCCACATGCCCAGGTCTGGGGCCGCGGCGGAGTGAGGAGCCCAGACAGACGGCGCGTGGGGCTTTGCACCTGTCTCCCTCTCGCAGGCCTGTTCTCCTCCGTAGGGCCCTGTCGGTTTCCTCACGCGTCGACGACGGCGTGAACCGCCTCCACGACGTCGACGTAGACCTCGTTCGACGCGTAGTGCACGTTGCCCCGCCGCCACCATCGATCGCTGCCCGCGCCGCTGATGCCGCCGCCCTCGCCCGAACCGCTTCCGCAGCCCATGCCTGCGCCTACAGCAGAAACGCGTCGAGAAGAGAAGGGAGAAGCGAGCAGCGCAGCTCCAGAAGGGAAAGAAGGAGAAGCGGAGCGGGGGACGACAAACGCAACGAGAGGCGTCGACCATGAAACGAAGAAGAAGCGCAGAGGGCGAGGAGAGGAAAAAGAGGAGGAGACGAGGAGACGAGAGACGGGGCGAGGAAAAAGAGAGAAGAAGAGCACGAAGAACAGAGGCGACGAGTTTGACAGGCAGATTCGAAGAGCAAGGCAAGAGGGAAAGGAGAGGAACGGACGGAAGAAGGCGACAGACCGAGGAGACGCGAAAAAGTCCGACGCTAGAAGAACCGCGAGGGAAAGCAGAGATTCTTGCTTTCCGCGAAGCCGCCTCTCTCTGCCGCCAGCGGTGGGTTGGCGAGAACGACGAAGAGGAAAGCAAACAAACACGGGGGGGAAGACAGAAAAGACAGAAGAGAGAGAGAGTTCGCCTTCCTCCGGGCTCTCCTGGTCGGTCGAAAACGCACCTGCTTCGGACTCGAGCGCCGGTCTGACGCATTGCCCTCCCCGCCCCTCGGCGGCGCCTGCTTGCCCCGGTGACCCGGCGAGGCCGAACGACGCCGCGAGAGAACTCAAGACGCGAGACGAGCCGTTCACCTACACCGGCAGAAAAGCGCAGGTGCTCAGCGGGCTTTTCTCGCCTCGGAAGACGCGGCCCGAAGGAGACAGAGACGAGAGAGAAGCGCGAAGCCCCAAAAGGCGAACAGCCAACAAAAAGGACACCCGGACGAGGAAGACCAACGAACAAGACAACAGTCGGTGTATAGCTTAGGACGTGTATGATTATCAAAACGGGGCGAAACGTTTCGACCGAGCCTCCGCATCGCTGTCCTCTGCATTCCAAATCAACCTGTATAAATATAGGAGCCCCTTGTATCTCTACACATGTGCCTACATACACAGTTATACAGATATATATATATATATATATATATGCATATACAGCTTATGTATATAAATATACATAAATGTATCTGATAATCTGCGCCGGAGAGACGAAAGGCGTGCGGCCTGGCAGCTGTGCGCGCTTGCGTTTTCTCACGAGTTTCATGGCTGTTTCGATGACTGAGGGCCGCGGCACGAGCATCTGCAGGACGTTGCTTTGAACTGTCGCAGGGTAGCCTGAGGAGCTCATTTCATCGAGGAGGACGTAGATGAGCGAGAAGTGTTTCCGCAGCGTCTCCTCCGTGAGAGGCGCCTCGGCGGAGACCGAGCCCCCGCGGAGCGACGCAGGCAGCGCCGAAGAGGCAGTGCCGCAGTACCACGCGAGGGTCGTCTGCATCTGCTGGAGAAGGTCGAGAAGCAAGAGCGGCTCTACCTGAACGAACGGAAGGCCGTGGACAAGGCGCGAGGACGCATGCAACGGCTCGGCGAAGGCGCTCACTTCTGCCTCAGAGCGCAAAGCCGCCGAGGACGGATGGGAAGAAGACATCCACGCGCCCATTTTTATGCGTCAGTATACATATACATATTTGTACGCGGATATGCATGAACGTAAACAAGTCGATACACATACCGACATATATGCATGGACAAAAGAATGAGTAGATAGAAGAAACAAGTACAGAAAGAATGCCACCGAAACGCGCATTCATCAACAGACATATACTGCGTCGGCCGGACCTGCGGTGTCGTGGGAAGCATGTGCATGAGAAGAGAGAGGAAGAAGAGAGAGAAAACAGAGAGAAAAAAGAGAGAGGGAAGACAGGAGAGAGGAGGGAGTTCGGGCCGTTATGTTCTTTTTATTCGTGTCCAGATGTTATTTGCTTCTCACCTCTTTTGTGGTCACCCCGACGAAAAGGAGATTGTTGTGGTGGACGTGAAGCAAGACCGTTCCTCGAGCACCTCTCATCACCCGCGGGAGAAGGTAACTGCCTTTCGACGAGGAAAGAGGCAATCCAGCTTTGTGCGATCTGGAAGCATTTTGCGCGAGAAGGCGGTGAAGGAGAGGAGCGCACGCGTCTCGAGGTGTACGTACACCGTAGTGCTTCTCCACCAGGAACGTTCCCGCCTCGTTCAACACGAAAAGAGAGTCCATCTTTCTTTTCCGCTTGCCAGAGAGGATGCAACAGACGTACAAGGGCCAGGGAAGGCTGCTTTGAGCTGTCTCTTCTTCCTCGACTTCCCTGAGACACTTGAGGGGAAAGGGAGAAGGGGAAGGAGGGAAGAGATGGTGGAGAAGAGAATTCTCTTTTTGTCGAAAGTAAAGAAGGAGGGAAGACGGCGCGGCAGGAGGGAGAGGAATTTGATAAAAAAGGAGAGAAACACAAGAGAGACTATGACGAAAACGGAGCGCGAGACAAATCGCAGGAACAGTCGACGGTCCGACTGTGAAGGAGAGACCAGGAGAGACAAAGAGCCGAGAGGAGACCGAGAAGAGAAAAACCGAAACGAACAAAGACGAGACAGAGAGCAAGAGAGGCCGAAAGGGCGTGGGACAAAAGAGAATTGAGAAAAACTAAGACGGAAAGGCCCAGGAGACAAGAAAAGGAAAAGAAGAAGACACGAAACAAGGAAAAGGAGCTCGCAGGGACGACAGGGAGACCGACGAGAGACGAGAGAAGCGAGACAAAAAAAGACTGAGACGTTGTTTTGTTGTATAGGGTTTGAACGCGAACATGCAGCGAGAACGAACGCGGTGTCGTTTTTTCAGTTCGCGGGAACCGCTCCACAGAGTAGACGATCGAAGGGCCGAAAGCAGGTTCTCTTCTTCTTCATTTACAGATCATCCAAGACCGAGACTGCGAGAGCGATCTTCCCATCGTCTCCTGCCTCTGCAGCTCCACTGGGACGACGGGGAGAGAGAGGCTCGTCTTCAGCGGCTTCCCAACGCCTACCAGGCGCAAGCGAAACCACGAGAGGAAGACAAATGCGCATGTGAGATTTTCTCAGTTGTCAAAGACGAGGGAGACGCGAGGGGGCAAAGAACACCGCAGGCGAGGAGAAGCGAGCCACCAACCAGAGGACGGAAGCATTGACCTGAGGGACGCTGGCGGAGCAAACGCTTTCACACCAAAGTCGCGAAACGGCGCAACTGAGAGGGCCCGGCCTGCTGTCTCCACCAGGCGAGCAGAGCACGGACGGCCCTGCTTCGCAGTCCCCGATGAGTAAAAAAAGGGGGGTGCTTCGAGTGAAAGAAGCCTCTCGTTTATCGGACGCGCTCAGAAAAAAGAGACGAAGCAAAGCGGAGAGAGAGAGAGGAAGACAATCGCGACTCAGCGGCCTGCCTTGCGGCAACGGCGACTGACTAGAAGGCGGAGCAGAGTGGAGAGAAGAGGGAGACAAAGTCGTTCAGCGGGGAGACGGAACAGACACTAAAGGGCGGGGAGAGAGCCCGGATTTTAGGGTTTGAAGCTGGAGTTTCCCAGACGTGTGAGGGCCAGAGAAGAGACTCAGGGGTGGCCAAGAGGTGAGAGACATTCAGCGGACCATCGTTGAAAGACCTAGCGGGAGGGGGCGGGGCACGCAGGAGGGAGCGACGGAGAGGGGAGGATGGACCGGAGAGGAGATGACATCGCAGCATGAGCCGACTTCGCTGTAGGGTGGCAACGAGACGAAGAGAAGAGACAAGAGAACGTTGTTTCTCCACCCAGATTTTGAGCGGACGACAAGACCAGAGCTCCCGCCCTCTGGGGCGCCTCCAAGCGGAGACCTGTTTACAGAAAGTGGAGAGACGGAGAAAGACGAAGAGGCGTGAAGACGACGGGAAAGGAGCGAAGGGAGGAAGCGGAAGGAAAAGGAAATGCGGCGGAGAAAGTCTCCTTTCTTCTCGCAAAGAAGAGGGTCCGGTGACAAGCGGCCGAGCCGCTTTTCTTCGAGGCGGCGTGTTGCAGGTCCCGCCACCCCCCAGGACTGCTTTTTGAAAAGAGAGACGAAAGACGGTTTTCGCCTTTCCTCGTTTGAGTTGTGCGGTGAACAAGAGCACAAGAAAGTCAAGCAAGTCAATAAAGGGAAATCGGAAAACAACCGTGAGTTTCCCTTTTTCGACGAGCATCTTCACAAGACCCGGCGCAGTGTATATACACCGCAAAAACCAGCCGTACCGCAGCGCTCGAGTGTCAGTGACCTTTTCCGGAGCGACTTTTCCCCGCTTCCAGCAAACGGCTGTCCTTCTTTAGCAGCTTCCCTCCCTTTCTTCTCGTCTTCTCTCTTCTCCATCGCTGTTTCCTTGTGTATCTATCTCTCCATCTCTCTCTTTCTCTCCCTCCTTTCTGCTCTCGTCTAACTTGATGTACCTCTCTCTACACCGCTGTACCTCACACTCTCTCCTAACGATCTCCACATTTCTCTCTCTATCCACCTCTCTCTTTAACTACAGTTCTTACCATCTCTGCTTCTCTCGGCACTCTACTTTTCTAGTTGTCTCTGTCTCCCTCGCGTCCTCGATCTCGTGCTCGCTTCCTGTGGTAGTTAGGGGGAGAGCGGCCTTCAGACGTGCCGCGACGCTTCGAGGGCCCGCGAGACCAACAGAACTGTCTCGTCGCCACCTCCGTCAAAAAACATTAAAACGCTTCTCAGCGATGGTCCTGGTTCCTGCGGTATGCAGGTCTCCTTTATTAACCAGGTGATCTAATCAACCCCGCCGAATATGAGCTGTTCTGACAATGTTCTCTTGTCCTGCCAGAGGACACTCTTACAGGAGAAAAAACTTTTTTCAAAAAGAAGGGAGAGATACTTTAGAGAACAAGATACTCCCAAAAAATATACTTTAAACAGGGCATTGCAAAGAAACATACTTGGTACAAAAGGTAGTTCAAAGAAGGTTTTTAAACAGAGACAATGTTGTCTCTGCCTCATTGCTATCGCGGCAACTCCGTGCCCCGTGTCTAACCTCGTGTCGCTCTTTGGTTCGCAAGAATTCGGCGGTGTTCGAAATTTGGCGTCGCTTCGCTATCCTATAAGCACCAGAATCTCCCTCCTGCGGACCCATCTTTGTCCCTACCGAAAATAGCCCCTCTCTTTTCTCCTCATTCACATATCTCCTTCCTCGCATATCGAATCACCGGACGAACGTCTATCTTGGACCATGCAGTGTTGTGCCTTTTCGCTTCTTCTCGCGACTTCAAATGTGAAGACCTTGACCAGTTATTATGTACACATCTTGTGCCGTACGCCTCCGTTTCTTCCTGACCAGGGGTGTCCCAGCTTCTCACTAATGTGTGGATACGGAGGGGATAAAGTATTTCCGATTCACCAGCACGTCGGCAACCTCCACTGTTCTGTGTGTGGTTTCCCTTTCGCGTTCCGGACTAGTGCGGCTGTTGAAACGTATTTCCTATTTTGTATAAATAAATCTATGAATGCATATATATTCTATACAATACTAAATATCTCCTATGTACAAAAGTATGTGTATCCTATTCAAAAGCTTACATATCTTATACAGATGTACATCTAGGGTGTTCACATTACTTTCGGTCTGTTCGGCTGTCTTTCCTTGTGCTTGCCTCTGTGTCCCCCTCTTTCCATCTCTCGGTGTCTCCCCTTCTTTGCTTCTCTCTCCCTCCTCGTGTCCCTCTCCCCTCCCCTCGCACGAACCCTCTCTCTGTTCACTTTCTGAGTCGCGAGGAAGCGACGCTCTGTCTAGCCTTCGGGCTTCTTCGCGTTGGGTTGGGAGGTGTTCGGGCTGGCGTCAAGCGTTTTCTTCTCGCGGCGTTTCCGATCCGCAACTGGCGCCGCAGGTCCGGCGGCTTTAGCAGAAAGGTGAGGAGCTTGAGAGGGAGGAGAAAGAGGAACGCGCGAATTTCGGGGGGAAACGAGCAAGCCTGCTTGGAGTAGGGGCTGCGGTGTCGCAGAGATTCCCTCTCTTGTCGACTCAGAACCCGGAGAAGACATCAATGCGCCAGGAGACTGCATTCTCTCTCGTTCCCGCCTTTGCAATTTCTCTTTTCAACCGCCGCCGAATCTCGCGCGGGTCTCTGCCCAGTATTTGTGTCTCCGATTGATGCAATAGACTGAAAAAGACACGAAAATGCAAACCGTAAAAACCCTAGACCAGGTCGAAGGCCTTCCCAGGCGGCCGCGTCTGATTTTGCGTTGACCGGTGTCAGCGCTCGCTGGCCGAGAGGCAGGACGCCCCCAGGCAAAAGGCGAAAGAGAAATGGTTTCCTGTGTTTCCTCTCTCTTTTTGAGGCGTTTCGCGCCCTCTCTCCAATAGGAAGACTTCTTCGCCTCCTCAAGTGTCACTTTCTTCTCGCGCACATTTGCTCGCCGCTTCTCTCTCGCTCTCGTCTTCTCGCGTTTTTGTCGCTTCTTGCGGCTCGGTTCAGGGCGGGCGGCCTCCCTCGCCGCCCTCCTGAGACCGCTCTCGCGCGGCGCTTGGTCAACCTCTCCCTTTCTTCTTCAACGCTTCTCGTCGGCGTCAAAGCACTTTTCTCTCGGGAAAACCTCTCTTTTTTCGGGCATTTGTTTTTCTTGGCGAGCAGCGACCGGTGGAGCCGTGCACTACAGCTCCCCTTTTCTTTTCCTATGTGTCTTGTGGAGCGAGCGCGCGCGACAAGCGAACTCGAGTCAACAGGGGCGGCGCCGCGGAAAAGGGCGAACAGGAAAGTGACCTTCTCTGCAGGAAAACTCGAGGTGAATCTCTTTTCTCTCTCGACCGCCCATCTTGGTTTTTGACAGTTTCGACATTCTGTGCGAGACACGCTCGGCGGGCCCTCTCGGGGTCCTCCCCCTGCGCGTTTTCCCGATGTTTCTCTTTTCTCGTCTTTTCTAGGTGACTTGCGTTTGCTTGACGCCAGCTGTACGTACACCTGAAAGCAGATTTCTTCGATTTGCTCCTCTTTGGTCTGCTTTCCCGCGACCGCCTTTCCCGCGTCTTATGGCAGCACGCAGCCCTGGCAAATGCCGGTCTCCATCGTCGAGTCCCAACGCCTTGAACGACCGTTTCCGTTTCCTCTCTCCTCTCGTTTGAAAATCGGGAGGAAGCTGTCGTGTTTCCGTCTATTTGTCCGAGCTGTCTGCCGCGCCTCCCCGCCCACGCGTGAAGAGCCCGCGAGGCGAGGTCTACACTTGTCTGCGTCGCGTGCGCAGTTCTCTTCTTCAAGATCGACGGGGTTATCTCTCCTCAGCTCCTCTTCGGGCCCGTTCTTTTCTCTCCTCTTCCTCTTCGCTTCCCTCCCCGCCTGTACCCGCGCTCCCTTCTTTCGTCGCTGTGCTTCGCCGCGCGGGGCCCAAACGGCGCTCGGTCTTCCCTGCCTCTTTTCCCGAGCCAACACTGCGCGGAAAAAGAGGCGAAAATTTAAGACCTTCCCGGCGGCCTGCCTCTCTCCACAGAGCGACTTTTCTCATTTTTGCGCGAGACTCAGACGATGGACAGCGCCGCCACGGAGCGGGGAGCTCGTCTGGCTCCGAAGGCCCCGATTTCTTCTCCGTCCGCGGCTGTCTCGCCTTCCAACGTGGAGTTGTTTCCTGTCCTCGCGTCTTCTCTCTCCGAGGCGAAACTCCCCGACAAACGCTCTCTCCTCTTTCTGCACGCGAGTCCGATGGAGACTTCTCTCCCTTCGCCGCCCGGCTGTTTCTCGCGCCGGCGCTCCCTCGAAGCTGCGCATGCCGAACAAGACCCGCCCCGGAACGTTGCATGCGTTGAAGACCGAGAAGGCCTCTCCCACCCTGCCAGCTTCGACGACCCTCAAGGGGCGTTCAGGGCGGCTGCGCCTTCGCGCGACCAGGCGGAACTTCTTCAGATCCATCAGCGTCTCCGAGAGGAGGCGCTCCAGCGCCAGAGAGAGGGACACAGCTCGGAAGCGGGCGCGCCGCCTGCGGACGTCTCTCAGGAGAGTGCGAAGACGTACCACTACGTCCCTAACGCTCTCGCCCACGGTCCTTCTCACGCTGCGGAGAACCGGTCTCCGCACGGACTCCCGCAGTCCGTCGCGCCGGCGCACGCCGCGCGCCCTCTTTTTACGGGCAACTCGCCGACTTGCTTCTCTTCGGGGCCTCGCGCCGAAGGTCGAACCGATGGGGCGTGGACGGAGACGGGCGGCACTCGGACTTGGGTTGTCTCCGAGCCCCGCCCAGCGGCGTCTTCGGGGACCTACGCCTCTTCGGTGCAGGCTGCGCCACCTGCGCTCGCTCCCAGTCTCTACGTGCAGCCGATGGCTTCAGTCGACCCGCAGAAACACACGCGTCTTGTGTCGCCTGCCTTCGCATCTGCGCTGGCGCCCACCCTCGAACAGAGGTACGCAGTGGGTGCGCCTGCCTCCTGTGCGAGCACAACGTCAGGGAGCAGCGCCTACCCCTCGAGTCTCCGGCGCGAGGCGCCGATGTCCAGAAGCCGAGTGATGGTCAGAGACAGCGGGACGGGCGCGTATCTCAGCCCTGCGCGCTCCCCAGACGGCCCGTTCTCTCGCGCCGACGGGGGCCGGGGGGCGGCGACCAAGGAGCGCCGCAGAGGCCGGAAGAAGCGTCTGTGGGGCGGGAGGTGGGGCGAGAAGCTCCAGGCGTTCTACGAGAGCGGAGAGAGCGAATGCGACAGCGCCGGGGGAGAAGATACGCAGGAGGCCGAGACACACGTGGGAGAAGCGACGGTTTCGGGGTTCGCTGGCGAGGCCCCGACGTGGACCAGTCCCTCCGTGGTGTCCACGCTCTTCTCCGTCTTCTCGAATCCCGAGAGAGCCGCGTCGCGGGACTCCCGGGTGTCTGTACACCCGATGAGTCCCATCCAGGGAGCCCCCGCGGGACCGCGCCCGGACGCGCACCTTCTCTCCGCGTTTCCCTGCGAAACTCCCAGGCAGGCGCACTCTGGGAGTCCGGCGCACCCTCGCGTCCTGAGCGACGGCCAGGTGTACATTCCGGGGACCGGGGACTTCCGCGTTTCTGCGTTGGCGGCGTCTGCTTCCGGCAGTTCCCAGGCGGTGTCTGTCGCGTCTCCCACCTTCGCTGCGCGCGGCCACTCCCCGTCAGCGGCGTCGCGCTCGAGGGGCGGCTACCTCCCCTCAGGGACGTCTCCGCGCGTCTCCGGAGTCGAGCGCGGGAGGTCTCCGGGTGTCCCCGACCCCGGAGCGCGCTTCGGCGCCGCCAGTCCCGTGCAGCCGAGGAGGCGACGCAGACAGAGGAAGGCGAAAGGGGGAGACGGGGCGAAGCGGAGTTTCTCAGAGACTGCAGGCGCCGTCGCAGCAAATGCAGGCGCGGCCGTCGTAGGCGCCATCGGAGGCTTTGTGGGGGGCGTGGTGGACCACATCATCGAGAGTCACTCGGAGGCGTCTCGGTCACGGAGTCCGAGAGATTCGTCCCTTTTCAGCTCGGCCTCTGAACACGGTGCAAGAAGTGGAGACGAGGCAGACGGGTTCGCACATCCGCATGCGGCCCTCGAGCCTGTCCCTCGCTTCGACCTCCAGACCGGGAACCGCCTGCAGAACCCCGGCGCCTTGACCGCAGCTGCAGCGCTGTCGGGTGGCCTTCCAGCCCCCTGGCAGGGCGCGCCAGGTTTTGGCGGATCAAGCAACCCGGGGTCCGTGCTTCCTGGCCTCAGCCGCCAAGACTCGCTCGCTTCTGCCCACGGCGCGCACGCCCCAGGGCTCCTTCCACGCGCCGCCGTCTCGCCGTGTCTCCAGACGGGTGTCTCTGCGTCGGTGTGTCCCTCTGTCGGGGCGTCGGTCTCAGGCGCCTCGGCACCCGGCCAGCCGGCGCTTCCTCTGCGTGCGCCGCTTCCGTTCCCCCGGTCCGCTGCGCCGCCGTCGCTGACGGTCGAGGAGAAAGGCAGAGCGCTCGGAAACATCACGGCGTCCGTCGTGCTCGAAAACCTCTCGCTCACAGCGCGGTCGCTCTTGCATGTCGCCTCCGTCGCGCCGGGGCTCGCCGCGTCAGTCGCCCTCGCCGCCGCCGATGTGGTGAAGGCAGTGAAGCGTGGCATGGAAGGCGTGGAGGGTGACGACGCGTGGGAACTCGAGCACAAGCTGTCACCGAGGCCGCGAGAGCGAAGCGAAGAACGCGGACAGGAAGAGACGCCGAAGAAGCTCGGAACAGATCGCGGGGTGCGCGAGGACACGGGAGCAGGAACGGACCGAGACGCCTCGCAGGGGAGAGCAGCGAAGAACGAATCCGTTGAGGCCGGGACGTGTGGAGACAGCAGCGAGAAGCCCACACCGAAAGGGAGGAAGCAGGCAGCGCAGAGCCGCCGAGCGTCTCCGTCGGCTGGCGCGCGCCAAGTCGAGCAAGGCCGGACCTCCGCGGCTCCTACGCCTTCGGCGCGGCAGGCTTCTCGCGAGAGTTCTCCACGCCAGGCCGCGCAGCAGTCGGACGCGCGCCTCGGAAAACTCCGCGGAGACTCGCCAACCAACTCACCGAAAGACGCCGCTGGAGGCGCCGCCTCGCAGCTGCCGCCTACGGAGACGGAGGCCGCGGAGCTCGCGGCGGCTTTCCGCGAGTGGCAGTCGTTCGGCTTCTTGTGGGACCGCGTGGTGCTCGAGGAATGCTGCGTGGAGGAGGCGCAGCGTCTGAAGCAGCTGTTTGATCGCTTTGCGGAGCCGTCGTCGCCGCCGCGCCTCTCGCGCGAAGGCTTTGCGAAACTCCTCGCCGCCTACCCCTGTCTTCCCCCGGAACACCACGACTTCTTCTTCCGGACGCTCGCCCGGAGGAGCGAGGACAGCATTCTCCTCCGGGACTTCCGCGCCGGCTTCTACGTCGCGCAGCCCCAGTTGCCTGAGGAGGTCGAGCGAGCGAGCGGGAAGCTGCGGCTGCAGTTCGTCTTCAAAGCCTACGACCTCGACGGCGACGGCTGGCTCCAGGAGGAGGAACTCCGTGGCCTGCTGTCTCACCTCCACAGCGCCGGTCTGCATGCGGAGGACCTAAAAATCAAACAGGACCGAGACGCTCTGGACAAACTCGTGAAGGTAGCACCCGTGAATAGAGAACAGTTTTCACACGATGAGAACAGAGTTCAAACCCCATTCTCCAAAAAGAATACAACCATAAAACCTGAGCACGGATGCCAAGACTCCCAATATATATGTATATATGTATATATGTATATATGTATATATATGTATAGAGAGCGACAGAGATATGCACGTACATGTGTGTGCGTCGCGCACCTATGGAATAGGTCTCCGTCTGCAGTTTCAGACGTATGTGAAAACATGTACACCTATATCCACCGCATTTTCATACAGATAGACCTATAGCTGCATGCTTGTGGGTGTGTTCGTTTTTCATAATTGTGAAGAATTCGAGAGCGGGATGCGGAAAGGAACAAAGCCTTCTGTTGTGGGCCAGTCCGCCTTAAAGATCGGGAGCGAGGTCAGGACGAATCAGTCAAGTACAAAGGAAAAGGGAGCCAGCACAACAAAGGAAGGGAGGGACTGCGGGCACACACACCGGTGTCGACTTTGAGGGCACCACTTGCGTGGCGACTTGCTGACATTTCGAGTGGAACGTTTCCATCTGAAACGACAAGCATCCGTCAGAAGACACCTCTTTCCACGCGTGCTTTTCTATTTCCTTCAGAGTTTCACTCGCTTCCCCACGCATGCACACCTCTGCAGAGATCCGCCCAAAGAGACACATCCGCGTGCCCCCACAAAGCTCCGCGCGCGTCTTGCCGCAGCTTGTCGATTGCAGGACTCGACGCGTTGTACTGCTGGATTCTCTGTCTGTCTATCCTTGCTCCTGTCTCCGTTCCAGGGAGAAGCCCAGGTGCTTCTGCAGCGTTTCCCCCGCTTTGGCTACTCGGCCTTCCTCCAGTGTGTGAGAAGCGGCGTCTTCAACGCAACGCACCGTCTTCTCCGCTGTCGTGCCTCGCTTCCTGGCCTCGTCAAGGCGGAAGAACGGACGCGGCGGCGGTCCTGCGCAGCTCGCCCCAGCCCGCAGGTGCCCGCAAAAAGCACTGTGGCCGAGTCGACGCCTTCGCTGGAGGCGCAGAGCCCAGCGACCGCGGTCGTCTCCGCGGCAGCCGCGGCTGTCTCTGCGGCTGCAGCCGCCTCTGCCGTCGCTACCGCCGCATTCGCTCACGACTGCCCCGAGCGCCGAACCCAACGGCTTTTGCCTGCCTCGCGCTCGCCCTCGCCCGAAGCGGTGCACGGCCAGGGATGGCCCTCCACAGCGGCGGGCGTCGCCGCCCCAAGAGCCCCAGCTGTGTGTCTCGCAGGCGGCGCCCAACTAGCCGACGCGAGATGGGTCGGCGCATACCCCGGGGAGGCTTCGTCGGAAGCGGGCCCGCGTCCTCTAACAACGCCGGAAAAGCCGGTGAGAAAAGAGGAAGGCCGCAGCGAAGGAAAACTCGTCCGAATCGACTGGAAGTCGCACGTGTGCCTTGGCAGGTTTCCGTCCAGTCTATGTGTAGTCCGGAAATGCGGGGACGTGCTTCGTTCTTCAACGAGAATCTATCCAGGGCGTCTGTCACGCCTGGGTTCTAGGCAAAGCTTCGTCGACTAGAGACTGCATCACCCATATGCCGCGATTCCGCTCTGGATCTCTTTCGGTCCCGTTGTCTTTGTTTCTGTCCCAGGTGGCGAAGAAGGCTGCATATCCCTCGGTGCCTGCGCAACAGACGCGTGTCGCTCAAAAGATTGTGCACCACGTGAAGACTTGTCTCCCCTTCGTTTCGCGCGCCGATCTCGACGCGCGCCTCCCCGCCCTGCTTTCCGTAAACGCGTCCTCTCCGGCGCATGCAGGCGATCGAGAAGGCGCTCCCTCGCCTTCCTTTCTCCAAATGCCGCTCGCAGTCGAAGAGGTGCTCGCCCTTTGCGATGCCGTGGAGAGGCTCGTCGCCGCCGAGGAGACAGTGATTGAGGTAAAAGGAGACAGGCCGGCGCGAAGCAGAGAGTAGCGAACGCTAGAAACGCGCAGAGACGAAGAACGGAGAAGCGGGAAAAGACGGGGGAAAAGCGGAAGAGCAAAGAGAGAGCAACAGAAAAACAGAGGAAGAGAAAGGTAGAGAGGTGGAGGTAACGAGCGAGAAGGTAGCAGAGAGAGTGGAGGTGATAGAAGGAGAGAGAGCGAGGAACGAGTGATCCGCAAAGAGCACTCAACGAGCTGCGAGGTCGGAGGAAAAAAAGGCTGAAAGGGAGCGAGGGGAGCGGAGGAGGAAGACCAGGGGAGAGGTGGAGTGACAGGAAATCGAGCTTCCGGACGCCAAGAGGCGACACGGACAGAGAGAGACGAGATGCCCTGAATCCTGCGAATCGATCGAGCCTTGGAGAAAAGAAACCAAAATGTCTGCTTTCAGGCACACCAAACGAACATGCGTTCTTTCGCGCGTAATCTCTCCACAGCTCCCAGTTTTTCGGACCCGTTTTGCTGGGGCCTTGCCTTGAGTCTTGTTGTTCCTCTTTTCCTTTACGTGTGTTTTCTTCAGCTGGATGTACCGCTGAAAATCTACGGAGACCTCCACGGCCACCTCGCCGACCTCCTCGAGTTTTTCGGCTCTTTTGGATGGCCAGGCGACGAGGACAAACTCACAGAGCAAATCGAGGATTTCCTCTTCCTAGGTATCGTTCACTCTGGTCTTTAAATATCTATATCTGTATCTATATAGACAGTATACACACATATGCGAACGTGTCCCTTGTATAAAGGGTTGGTGCTAGCACATAGTTCCGTATACATGTTTATCTGAACATGAATTTGCATGGAGTGGCTATTCGTTCATTAGAGATGCACGCACATCCTCATAGAGTTGTATATCACGTGTATATCGCGGACCTGTGTGCCTCTTCGTGGTCCGCAGCGGTGGGGAAAGATCGAGTTTGCGTTTCATGTGGAAAATTCTTTTCGCATCAGGAGACTACGTCGATCGCGGCCCGTGCAGTCTGGAAGTCCTCCTTCTTCTCTTTTCTCTCAAAGTGTTGGTAAGGGCGCGAGAACTACAGAGACAATACCAATTTTCATTGCCCTTCACAAATGTGTAACTCAGGTTGCTGTTCCTGTGACGTGGCTTCCCGTGCTCTCGACTCTCGTCCTCGCAAATCTTTCCCACTTCTGAGTTCATCACACACAGCCACCCAAGCAGAGTCAATATGTCTATGTACAGGAATGCGGTGCTTCCGTGTCGATGAGCATTTCGGTACATGAAACCGCGCGCTCGATGAGTGGAGCACAACGGAGGCATGCTTGGCACGTGCACGGAACCTGAGCTGGGCGTCTGCTTTTTGGGGAGTCTGTCGAGAAGGGAAGCGCCGCGAAGACTGGACAGCTCGATGACTTACGCGAGACGCACACATCTGCCCGCGCCTCGACGGGGGGGGGGGGTGGTGGGGGGGAGTCTCCATCGGTCCCACTTCAGTCTTTGATGGTATATCCTTTTTCTGCAGAGTCCAAACCGCGTCTTCCTGCTCCGAGGCAACCACGAAGATCGACAGATGAATCGCGTCTACGGCTTCCTGGAAGAACTCGAGCGGAAACTCGGTAAGCGAGGTTGTGGGCCCTCTCGTCTTTTGGCTGCGCTCGCGCCAAAACGTCGAGGGCTGCGCTCGCCTCTTCGCCACGCACACCGCTCGCCCTGCTTGCCTCTAGCGCCAGCACGCCTCAGCTCCAGGTTTCTGCTCCGCTCAAGAGACTCCGCACACAAAACAGTCGGGATCGGCTTATATTCGGCTTGAGGTTGGCGTGCTTGTCGTCGGTTGTTGCCGGTTTCGCAGGCGGCGACGCAAGCACTCGGGTCTGGGAGAAGGCAAACGAGGTGTTTGACCTTCTTCCACTCGCCGCGCTCGTCCCAGTGGCGGGTGTCTTTTGCCTCCATGGCTGCTTGGGGGACTCGATCGAGACGGTCGACGACCTCAGAGTCATTCAGAGGCCGCTGGATATCTCCGTTCTTCAACTCGGTAAGCTGGGCTCTCGCTCTTCACGCGAACGAGGCGTTCTCGGGTTCTGCATTTCCGTTCTCTCTTTTTTGTTTGAGCCCTGCACGGTTCTCGGCCAGTCGTGTCCTCGTCCTTGCGTGTTTGACCTTCACTCCGTGGCCTTTCTCCCTCCCGTCTTGCTTCTCGAGTTGTGGAGTGCGACGTGCCCGTCCAAAACGCAGGAAAACCCGCCTGTCCCACCCTTCTCGAGTGTGCCTCTCCGTGGTTTTCGTTTCTCGGTCTCTTGCTCCCTCGTGCCTGTCGGACGAAAGGCGCTCTCTGCCTGGCGGTGCGCAGTTTGCTTCTTGGGCCTTCGGAACGCGCGCGCGCGCGTTTTTCTCTCCGCGCTTGTCTCAGATGGGGTCGACGCCGGCGCTCGAGGCGCCTCCGCCGCAGACCACAAAGTACTCGACTGTCTCTGGAGTGACCCGGAGAGACCGCCGGAAAGAGCGGAAGACGCAGCGGGCCCCGCGTCGCCCCGCGGGGGACACGTCGTCAGGTGCGCAGAGAAAACAGACTGCCTCCCACTCGCGGCAAGGCAGAGACTGTCAAGCAGCGATCAACACTCCAAGCCTCCGCAGCGAACGAGCACAGACTCCTCGTCTCAATACAGATTCGCACCGATGCACACCTCCAAATGCACTTCTAGATATCGCTGCAGGTATCAGTCTGCAAACCCGTATCCATGTGAATACGTATCCAAGTCAATCTACGTCCACACATACCTACACACAGCTTTACTCATCTACGGAGGTTTAGGCATCCAGCTCTATATGGCTGTATCCACGTCCTCACACAAATTTATATATATATGTATATATATGTATATATATGTGGTCAACATGTGGAGATGTGAGTGGCGCGCAAGACTGGCGTCTCTGTGCACGTGTGAAGCGGTTGATCTCTGGAACCTTTCCGCTTTTCCAGGAGCTCAGCGGCCTTCATCGAGGCGTTTCTGGAGCGAAACCGACTGGCGCTTCTCGTCCGGGGTCACGAATGCGTCGCGCCCGGGTACTGCTACGATCTGGGTGGACGCTGCCTCACCCTCTTTTCTGCCTCGAATTATTGCGGGACCGCAAACAACGACGGAGCGGCCCTCCACATCTACAGAGAAGAGGAGCCTCTCCCGAATCCGGACAGACCTCGCCAGCATATCACTCGGCACATCCTTGTAAGCAATTGAAAGGCCTCTGCGACAGATACACAGGTGAAGAAGGAGAGACACAACCCGCAGCGTGTATGCGCGTTTGCATATATATATATATATATATATATATATATATGCAAGCGTCTACGATGGGAATCAGCCTATCCATGTACATCCCTACATATATACATATATATATATATGGGAGAGATATGGGGCTTTCTTGTGGACTGCATGGGGCGACGGTTGCGTTGTTTTTCCGCGATGCCGGCGGCGACCGCAGGCGAGTGTCGCAAAGCGACGAGCCGTTCCTGTTTGTGTCTTCGCTCAGCTCGTGGAGCGCCAGGACCGGTCGCGCGCGGGAGTCTCCGGCCTTCCGCCTCAGACGCGTTTCTCGCCCCAGGGCTTCCCGACGCCGTTGGGGTCTCCTTCTGGGCCGCCCCCTACTCGTCCTCCTCCCCTACACGGCGGCGAGGTGGGGGGAGCGATGTTCTCCGAACTCACGAGGCTGGCGTCCGAAGGTGAGCGATGGGGCCGAAGGAACACGAACCGCGAAGACGCTCGGAGACAACCTATTGAGGCCGGCAAGGGAGAAGAGGCACGTCGCGCAGCAGAACTTCCCCGGAACCTGCAGAGGCTCGCTCGTTTGCAGTCGCGTGTGGCGCATGTTTCTTGGCGCCTCTGGATGCCCCTTTGTGTTCAGCTGCGCGTTCCCCCCTCGGCTCTTCCTCGTTTCCGTCTTCCGCGGAGGCAGCAGCGCTTCTTTCTTCAGCTTTGAGGTCCTCCACGACGGTTCCTCTCACGAGTTCCAGCGCGTTTGGGGAGCCTCCTCTCGCGTCGCCCAGCCAGCACGAGAAGATCGACGCCGACGGGCCATTTGGCCCCTCGACGCTGGGGGCGTGGCTAGCCTCCCCGGGTCCCCACATTGAGATTCCTTCCGAGTTTCTGTCCTCCCACTCCCCGCCACACTCCCCCCTCTCCTCTTCTCCGCTGACTGCTTCGGGCCCCCGTGCCGCAGCGCGTGCGTCTGCCTCCGTCTCCGCCGCTCTCCAAGGCTCCTTCGGCCTGCCGGCCGCGTCTCTTCACGGAGACGGCTGGGTCTCGCCGCTGTCGCCGGCCTATCTGGCGGACGGCCTTCGCGAGAGCGGCGCGACATGGATGCAGGCTGTCTCTCCCGGGAGAGACACCGCAGCCACAGCCGGACTGGAAGGGGCCGACGCGTCTCCCCCCTCGCCCCGTCCCGCTCACTTGTCCGAGGAGATGCAAAACGCCCATCCCCCTTTGCCCGTCGCCTCGCCCCTCGTGCCGATCCCCACTGTCTCCGAGGTCTTCTCGGAGGGCGAAGAGGGAGGAGACAGGGGTCTGCCTACCCCGCGTCTGGGAGCGCGCGCCGAGACAGAGATCGGAGGCAGTCGCGGGCCGGCGTTCCCCGGCGCGGACTCGCCAAGCAGCGCTGCGCGCCGCGTTTTTTCTGGGGCGTCCGAGGGAGGCCAGGCTCCAGCGGGGAGGACTCGGCCGAATCTGCAAGTGTTGGAGCCACCGCACCGCGAGGAATGCTCGCCCCTGTCTCCGCACTGGCGGGCGGTGCACGGCATCCTCGCGCCGACCAGCAACCCCGCCGACAGCCGTCTACCTGAAGAGGGCCATGGTGAAGTCACCGACGGCAGCGCGAGCGGGTAAGCCGAGACAGAGAGGCGTGTAGGGACGGAGGGGGGGCGAGGCACGGGGCTCGAGGGGAGAAGACGCGACTTCTTGGGAAGGTGAGCGCATTGCTGGCTTCTAGGGACGATGCCCCACTCGGAGCAAGGGGAAGAAACCGCGAAACGAGCTCTCTGGTTGCTTCGAGTCTCCATTTCCTCGTTTTCCCCATGTTCTCTCTACTCTTTTTTTCAGTCCCGGGAGTCCTAGGCGAACGCGGCGGCTGACCAGTCGGTTCGCGCTGGCCGACGTGGACCATCCAGGGGCTGCGTTGCCGCCTGACGTGGTTCCGCAGTCTCGCCCTCCGGCCTTTTCTCCGCCGTCGTCGAGTCTCGGCGACGACGGGGCGCGCTGTCTCCGTTCGCGGAGCGAAGAGGCCCGCGAGCGCGACCAGCTGTCTCTTTCTGACCGAGACAGGTCGCCCCGCGGCGCGGACCCATCGGGGTCGCGGGTCTCCTTGGGCGAGTGTAGGGACGACACTGAGAGAGCGACAGCCTCCTCGGCGGCCTTCTCGCGCGGCGGTGGGGGCCGAAGAGCCGCAGGCTGGAGAGGCCCGGAGCCCCGAGGGCGCCGATCCCTGCCAGCGGGAGGTTCGCGGTGGGGGGGAGAAGAAGACGACCCAGTGGCTGCCGCCTTTCTCGCTGCGGCGCAGGCTGGGCCCTCGCGAAAGCGCGCAGGCAGACGAAAGTCATTCGCAGGCTAGGGAAAAGAGCGAGAGAGTCGACTGCGGGCAGAAGACACAGAGAAGGGAGACAGAGAGGGGACACAGAAAAGGTGGAGGGGACAGAAGCGAGGCGAACAAAAAGCATAGCCTGGCGCCAGAAGGCTGTAGAAGAAAGCGACAGCCGAGGGGGGAGAACGGATGCACAGGGACTGGGGAGAGAAGCGCGGGGCGCCGCTCGCATGGGGGCTGAGAAGGAAACGCGAACGCACGAGCCCCGCACGAAAAGAGGATGAGGGAACTCCAGAGAGGAGACTGAAAGTAGGGCAGGACGGGAGCCGTAAAGCTCGTTGACTTTTAGGGTGTCTTCAAAAAGGCTAGAGAACATCTTCGATCTGTATTCGCGCGTCTCTCGCTGGCGCCCACGCTTTCGCGTGAGATGCACTAAGGTTCTCGTGTTCGCGTTTCCGCGCCAGTCTGCTTTTTGTCTCCTGCCGCCCCCCGCCCCTTCGGAGCAGGCCTCCACGCCAACGGGGCTCGGTTGTGCCTGGTCCCGCTTCCTCTTCATTTTCTCCGATTCGCGTCGTCTCCCCCGCACGCGTCCCTGGCTTGGCGGTTTCGTCCGCCTTCCCCGCTGACTCGTCTCTCTGGAGTCTGCATGATATTCCGTCTCGTTCTTCGCGATCGCACGCCGGCGCAAATGCTCCTGCGCGTGGCCCTTAGAACCAACCGGTTCCGATAGTGCAAACATTTTTCGTTGATGAAACCGCGCGCCTTGTCATTTCGGCGGAAACGTGAGTCTCACTCGTCTGCACGGACAAGCACACCGCTCCCCGTGGTGCTCTCTTCGCTAGGTCGCCGTCTCACGTTCTCTCGTCTCGCATGCATTCGCGCTTTAAGTCTGCCTCCCACCCTTCTCTTCCGACCCCCCTTCACCAGCTTCTGTGCCGCGTGCCGACTCCCGTCTTCTGCTCTCTACTTTCCCGCGTGCCTTCTCTCTCTGAGGCAGTCCCACTTGGGCCAAGCGTCGAACGCCTGCTTGCGCCCGTCTATTCACGAGGGCGTGGCAGCTAGTTCTCTGCGTCACAATGTTGCCTCCGTACCGAACCTGCGATAGATAAATAGATCTTGGAGGATTGTATATTAGCGCCTAAATGTCAATGAAACATGCGAATTTCAGGCTTCCCGTGAAATCTATTTGGAAGAGGAGGCCCCGCCGCGATTTTTGCCTGCTTCGTTTTGGGCCGTTCTGCTGGGCGGGAACAAAAAGACAGGCCGACAGCAGAAGACGTGAAGGCGAGGGCGAGCAGTCTCTCCCAGACAATAGCACGGGTGTTTCGGCACAGAAAGTCAGAGTGCGTTAAAAACGCCGAATAGTTGCGCATTTAGGACGAAATGAACGTGCATGCACTGATTAACACATGGATTAAAGACTGCTTGCTTAGACAAGGCATGCGCGCATCTATCCTGTCTTCCAAGGACGGCTCCTCAGACCTTCTCGGAAGGCGTATCCATTTCCAAACACCGAACCCTCACACGACGCAGAGACTGGCTGCGAGTCGCTCGAGCCTCACTTTTCTTCAGAAGTTGCAAGTCTCTCCGATACACGAACTTGAACGAATTTCCTATTCTTGCACTGTGGTTTCGTTCCGGTCGCTCCCTCTTCCCCTTTCCCCTCAGTGTCCAAGTCCGCCTTTTGCTTCCCTCCAACTAACCTTCCCACAAATCTTCTCTCCTTCTGCTTTCAATGGCCTGCCTGTCTCCTTCCCTTTCACCCCTCTTCTCTTCCTCTCGTCTCCTCTTCTTCTCTCCTCGTCCTCCTCTTCGGTTTCCGTAGCGTGCCTCGCCTCCACCTTCCTCTCCTCTTTTAGCTCTTCTTTTCCATCTTGTGTTTCCTCGACATCCCTCGCCTCTTCTCCCGCCTCCGCTGGTCCCCTCGCCTTCCTTCGGTTTCCGCTGTGTCACCTGCAAACGGCTTCTCGGCTCGTTCCTTTTGCATCGCCCGAAATCTCATGCTTGGTGGTCTCGATCTCGAGCTTTCTCTTCAAATCCTTCCTCAGAATCTGCACGCGTCCCTTCCTTTCTCACAGTTCTTCGCCTCGGTCCTTCCTTCTCTCTGCTTCCGCCTCCTCCGGTTCCTCTGCCTTCTCTGATTTTTCTGATGCACGCCGTGTGGGCTTGGTGTCCTCGGCGTCTCCGCTCTTTCTCTTTTCCGACAAATCTGCCTCGCCTGCCTTCACTTCCTCTGTCTTCCCGCCTTCCGCGTCCTTCTCCTCTGCATTTCCGTCCCGTTCTTCCGTCTTTCCACCCTCATCCGAGTCGTCGTCAACCTCCTCTTCTTCGCCCTCCGCTCCCACACTCTCCATCGGGTTGGCGTTGAACCGACGCTCAGGCGGCGGCAGACTGTCTCCGACCTCTTTGGTCTCCGCGCCGTCGGGCGGACCCGACTCCTCGCCGGCGCGCTTCTCGGGCTGGGGAGAGGCGCGCTCTGGCGCGCCTCTGCGTCGCGCGCTTCCCTCCAGCAGAGTGTTGACTTTCTCGACGAATGCTGGACTCAGCGAGTGCTTCTTCAGGTGGTAGAGCGAGCGCAGAAAGTCGAAGACGCCCGCGTGTTTGCGCCCCGTCGTCTTGCGGCTGACAAACTCGAGAGGCTCCACGAGGTCCAGGAAGTGTTTCGCGCGCTGAGCGCCGGGGAACTTGCGCAGCGCGTCGAACTGCAGGTAGCCGCCCTCGTAAAAGTACTGCACGCGCGAGAACCACTGCGTGAGATGGCGGCGCGACCGGTCGATGCTCCGCCCCTCCTCGCTGCCTTGCTTCCGGAGGGCGAGGAACGCGAAGGGGTAGTCGTCAATCCCGTGCCGCTCGATGAAGTCTTCTATCAACTCCAGAGCTGCGAGCGTCTTGGCTGACGAGTAGTCCGCGTAGAGAACGTTCATCGTATTCGCCGCCTGCAACTGTTGCGTGAGGCGCACCATGTTGGTGTAGTACCACAGGGTCAGCAGAAAGGACAGCGTCGAGACAAGCAGCGACAGCCGAGGAACGTCGAGCGAAAATCCCGCCATCGCGGCAACAGCACGGGACGGAGGAGCAAAGACGAGGTGCGGTTTTGGAGGAAGGAGACACAAAAAAGAAGAAGAAGAAAGCCGCAGAGGAATCCACGGGATCGGAGAGGGGAGGAGGAGAGCAAGACGTTGAAAAGGAAAGAGAGGAAGGGGGAAAGCACGAGAGACGGCGAGAGGGGGGAAGAGCGAAGTGCGGAGATGGGCCACGAACAGGAGGGAGGCCGGAGGGAGACACAGGTGCTGTGCGTCGGGGAGAAGAAGCGAGCGAATCAACGCAGAAGGAGAGGAAAAAGAGGATCCCGTGCGCGAGAGTGTGTGGAGCACACGGATTCGTCTCCTTGGTCCCGCTCTCTGTGACGGGGCACAGGACGCGCGCAGAGCCGGAGCGCGAAGGAGAGACACGGAAACGAGGGGAGAAAGAGAGAAGCCGTCTCCCCGCTGCGAAGCAGGGAGAAAGCGCGAAAGAAGAAGTTTCTGTCCCCAGGCGGAAGCGCCGACCGGGGAGCCTGCCGACCACCCAGCGCGCGGAATGCTACGCCACAAGCGGCGCGAAAACGCGCGACTTTTTCCTTTTCGAAGGCATCCCCGTGGAAGATTTTCAGTTTTTCGAAACGCGGAGACGAAGTCTCGTGAAGAATTTTTTCTGAGATCCCGACGCGGTTTTGGCGCGGGAAAACGGCGCCGCTCACCTCGGCGGGGCCGCAGTGTGCAAGTTGGCGAGGCGACACATCGCCGAGAGGAAACACAGCGTCTCGCGAACTTTGTTGAGAGAGGCGCTTTTCAAGAAAGCAGAAAAGAAACACAACGTGAAGGAAAAGGGAAGCCGTGTTTGGCGGGTTCGGGTCGGGGCAAATTCGCGTCGGCCGAACTACATGCAAAGCTCGGCAAATCCAAAGGCCAGGAAGCCGCTCCTCGGCGGACACAACTTGCAACGGTTGAAACTACAGAAAGTGTGTGCAGGCCGTGATCGGCATCCAACTGGAGAATTGCTTTGCTGGTTGGCGTCACAAACGCGAAAAACGAGCGAGTGTAGAGACAGCAAAGAGGGACGAGCAAGACGGTGCTGTTCAGACTGTCCAGCGCCTCGGGGGGGGACTCGAGGTAGGTATACGAAGAGTGTTGATTCTCACTCGCGGCGAAGCGTTATCCGCGCAGGTGTGCTAGCGCGAAGAGCCGAGTCCTGGAAGAAAGCTTGCGTGAGACGAGAGGGAACGAGAAGCATGTGACGACCAAACTCGCCGCGCAGAAGAAGAGACGAGCTTCCAGTCAAGTGGGAAAGCTAGAGATGATGATACTCGCGTAGTGAACCGAAAGGCAAGTGGGAAAGCTAGAGATGATGATACTCGCGTAGTGAACCGAAAGGCAAGTGGGAAAGCTAGAGATGATGATACTCGCGTAGTGAACCGAAAGGCAAGTGGGAAAGCTAGAGATGATGATACTCGCGTAGTGAACCGAAAGGCAAGTGGGAAAGCTAGAGATGATGATACTCGCGTAGTGAACCGAACGGCAAGTGGGAAAGCTAGAGATGATGATACTCGCGTAGTGAACCGAAAGGCAAGTGGGAAAGCTAGAGATGATGATACTCGCGTAGTGAACCGAAAGGCAAGTGGGAAAGCTAGAGATGATGATACTCGCGTAGTGAACCGAACGGCAAGTGGGAAAGCTAGAGATGATGATACTCGCGTAGTGAACCGAAAGGCAAGTGGGAAAGCTAGAGATGATGATACTCGCGTAGTGAACCGAAAGGCAAGTGGGAAAGCTAGAGATGATGATACTCGCGTAGTGAACCGAAAGGCAAGTGGGAAAGCTAGAGATGATGATACTCGCGTAGTGAACCGAAAGGCAAGTGGGAAAGCTAGAGATGATGATACTCGCGTAGTGAACCGAACGGCAAGTGGGAAAGCTAGAGATGATGATACTCGCGTAGTGAACCGAAAGGCAAGTGGGAAAGCTAGAGATGATGATACTCGCGTAGTGAACCGAAAGGCAAGTGGGAAAGCTAGAGATGATGATACTCGCGTAGTGAACCGAAAGGCAAGTGGGAAAGCTAGAGATGATGATACTCGCGTAGTGAACCGAAAGGCAAGTGGGAAAGCTAGAGATGATGATACTCGCGTAGTGAACCGAAAGGCAAGTGGGAAAGCTAGAGATGATGATACTCGCGTAGTGAACCGAAAGGCAAGTGGGAAAGCTAGAGATGATGATACTCGCGTAGTGAACCGAAAGGCAAGTGGGAAAGCTAGAGATGATGATACTCGCGTCGTCGGCGTGACAGGGAAGACAAAGTTCTGGCGGAATCGCGAAGCGTCCCAAGAAACGAACAACAGGAGGTGTCCAAAAAAACAGGGATAGGACAAAAAAACGGAAACTGAGATCTATCAGACCTAGAACGTCTCATGGCGAGCATCCACTACAGAAGCACGCGACTGGACGCCGCACACGCTTGATTGAGACGGTTAGGGCTCTGTTTTGCCTCGTTCCTTGCCGTACTTGGTCCCCGAACTTGAGAGATTCACAATCCCCTACAACGGAAGGATCCAGAGACGCAGTGGAACGGAGCACTGGACAGGCTCTTAGGGGGACTGAAATTTGAACATCCGCCTTAAATCCTCGGGTGTGTTGGTCTGCTCGCCAGTGTTTTTCTCACGTGCCCCAGAAGAAGGCCGGAGAGACTGAAAAAGCCACGCGGGAAACCGGAGATGAAATCCCTCGCTATGGAGGTATCGTCGAAGCCGCAGAATCACACAACATGACCTGTATCCAGTCCCCCCAAATGTTCATCTGTGGCTCTCTAAGATCGCGGAGGCTAGGGGAAAGATCGAGTGGAAACAGGTTTGTAGGGAAGAGTAGTCTACGCCGTTAATGTATGGGGCACCGTAGAGGATCAGCATTCGCGTTGCGGCTCTCTTGTTCGGATCTGTTCCGGTAAGAATAGGTAAAATAAATACTAACATAAGAGCAGGAAAGATGATAGACCCAGTGTGTCAAGGTTCTCCGATTACGTGGTGCCTCGCTACTTTTGCGCGCCGCAACGGAATCCCACGTTTTCGACGAGTTCCGGGCGGCGCGTTCTACGGTTTGTCTGAGCAGCTGTTCTTTCCGGATCCTTTTCACTGGTTCGGCGCACGTTTTTCAGAGACACATATCCTAAACGAGAAGCTTGCTTTGTCGGTGCTCCGTAAACGCGGGCAAACCCAAAGAGCACAACGATCTGTTCTGGCGATTCTACCACGCAAGAGAACCCGAAAAAGTCTATGAGACCGACCCCGCAACTCGCAGAATCCTAGCCGGGGTTCTTTGCCTGGGACATGTGCGCTTATGATGAGTCGGCCGTTGGGGAGTTTCGCGCGACAATCGTTTTTTTCACAACTGGGAATGGGCTCTGCCGTCTGTGGTATGTCTGGGGTGTCCAGCGCCTTCTCAAGCGGCGCTTTCAATTTCAGTTTATTCTTTTTAGTGACAAGTGAAGCGCCTCGTGAACGAAACGCGAGGTCAGTTCTACGTGTTTGGGTATTCTCACAAGAAAAAGAACCATGAGAACAAGAACCGTGTTGCCTATTGGCAGCACTCGGACCTCGACCGGAAAAACCTGGGGCCTCGGAAGCGCTTTTCCGACACACTCGACGCCGATGGTGTTCCAGGAAGGGGTGCGTTTGCGACTCTGGGCATCGCGCAGGAAAAAGACCGAGGCGCCCGGCGCGCGAGAGAGCCGGAAAACGAAAAAGAGAACACCGCCGAAAACGCGAAATCTTGGCAGCTGTGCGCCTTCCGCCCCACCACGTGTTGCGCTCCCCGCCGTGCGCAAATCCTTTTCCCCTTCTTCCCTCTTTGCTTCCCACCCCTACTACCTTCACCTGGTTTCTGTCTCTCGTCTTTGGAGCACTTAGGCGAGGAGCATCTTGACAAAGTTGGCGTACTGGATTCTGCCTGTGCCGTTCGGATCGGCGTCCTTGATCATGCCTTTCACTTCCTCGTCGGAAAGCAACTCGCCGAGCGCAATCATAACTTGCGACAGCTCGTCGGTCGAGATGGTTCCGTCGTTCGAGCGATCAAAGACCTTGAAGGCCTTGATCAAATCTTCTTCTGGCTTGCATGACGACAGCTTCTTCGACATCCACGCTTCAAAATCGGGCCACGACATGGTCTGAAAAAACGTACACATATATAAATATTTATATGCAGTCCCATTCAAAGGCACAGGTGCTCACGCCGCGTGAAAAACACAGAATCATGGCTGCCTGCGCAGGCATGAAATCCACTATATATACATATATATGTACATATATATATATAAATGTGAAAAGGGCGCTTCACACCTCAAAGATATTTGGATGCATGTATCAAGAGCGATTGTGAGTGGCATCTTGGAGATTTGGTCTTTAAGCCGGCTGCTGGGTAAGAAGCGACTAGGGCGAATCTCAGACAGGAGAACACTGTGAGACACAGCCACATGTATCGGCCCAAAAAGAGCGTGGGGGCTTGCGCATGCACGCTTGCCTTGGACGATTCTCGGCGGGGCGACAACACCGGAACGCACCTTTTCGCAGAGGCATGCACGCACATCCTACAGAGCGTATCGAGTCTTGGAGCAACAGATTTTTGGACGCACGGATGCAGATCCCACCCCACCCCTGGACTGCGCAAAACACGTAAACACGAGCTCTTCCGTAACCTACGACATCAAGGTTATTCCCTATCAGTACCTTTTAAGAATCTGGCATGGAGGCTCATGTTACCCCTCCCATTAACAATATGCATGTACACGCATATCTGCACATACGTGTATATAGTATTTGTGGGCTTGAATCTGCATGTGGAGCTTCACACCGTTCCTTTCCTTGTGTTGCGTCTGCGCTGTTCCAGGACGTTCCTCCTGCATCGTGCATAGACTCTCGGAAGACCTGTTTCCATTTTGAGCTACGTGCCTTTTTCTGCTCCTTTCCTAGGTCATTTCTCCTTACGGCTGGGAGAGACTTCATTTCTTCTTGGGTGGGGATGACACCGCAGGAACGGATGGTGAGGAGGATTTCTCGCCCCGAGATTTCGCCGTCTCCATCGTTGTCGAAGAGGGCGAAGGCCTCGCGAACGCGGGGAGGGCAAGACATCTTGGCGACAGAGAGACTGAAGGGAAAGATCCACAGATTGACAGAGAGAAAGTGCAGATAACGCCAGGGTGTGGAGGGTCAGGGAAGTCGCAGCGACAGCTTTTCGAGGAAAATTTTGGGCTGCACAGCGCTGGAACTGCAGGTGAAACAGAGAGAAAAGAACGTGCACGGGAACGCAGGGGCCGACGCGCTTTGGAGAGAGACTGTTTGGACAGGAAATGACGAGGCACTCTGTGAAGAGCTTCTCGGAACCGAGCGAGAGAGAATGGACGCGACTCCACAGACCCGAGGGACCGAACAGCAAAAGAGAGAAGAGAGAGCAGGAGGCGAGAAAAACACACGCCAAGCCGGCAAGCACTGGGAGGCAGAGGACCTTGCAGGTTGCACACGCCAGTGCAGGAAGGCGATATTCCGGCAGACGAAGGGAACAGGGCGAACCATGCCGCGGAACACGCACACAACCAAGTGTGGTCAAATCAGAGGGCTCGAACCCTCTAGAAAAAGAGAAGAAAACGGAAACCGAGCAACAGGCGCCATGGTGGGACGAGAAAAGCTAAAAAGTTACGCTTCGAACAAGCCTCAGAAAAGAACCAAACACAGAAAAACGCAAACTACAGCAAGACACGTTCGGTTTGTATTCTTTCTCGCGTCATGCGTTTTGTCTCTCTCTTCTCGCGTCTTCGTTCTCTCTAGCATCCCCCCGAGTAGACCGCTGTTCTGCGTTTCCTTTTGCTGGTTTCCCCTCGCCCGGCGTTCGACTCCTGCATTCCTCCCTGTGCCTCCCTGCAGGCCTTTTCTTCGCGGTGCGCAACCCAACGAAACGAAGAAAAAAGGGGAGACACGGCTCCTGCCTTCTGCTCCCTGTCTGCTTCTGAGCAAAGACGGAAGGGACCAAAGTAGAGAACTCTCCCTGTTCGTCCTTTAGCCCTCCGAGCACACACACATTACACAAAAACGCGGAATCCAGCGTTTCCCTGTCTGTGGACTCCGGGCTTTTTGTTGTTTCGTCGCTTCCCTTGCCGCACAACGCCCCGAGCCGAAACGTGTCTTTGCTTTCAGTGTCTTGTTCCCAGTTTCTTTTTAGGACAGGAGCCGGCGATGCTTTTCAGGTTTTCCTTCTTTCCCTCTGCACTACAAGGGGCGGCGACGCCAAGACCGATCTGCGCGCCTGGAGAGTCCCCAGCCCTCGCAGTTTCTTTTTTCCACAAAGCTCGCGCACATCTCCGTCAAACCAGAGAGACTGGAATTTCCGAAGCTTTTGTTCTTCTCTCGCGACTGTCGCTCTCTCCCTACCGAGGTCTCGAAATGGGACAGGAATCGCAGTGCTTGTGTCCGGGCGCTCTCCGCGCTGTTCCGTAGAGCCTCGGAACCTAGAAGCGAGACGAAAAGACGGCGGCAAAAAGCCTCGGACCAAAAAGGAATCGGGGAAACGAGATACAGAAAGGCAAAATGTGTAAGAGTGGTTTAAAAAGGCGGGAGACTCGGGCAGTCCCCGACCCTCGGGGCAAAGTAGCTGCGCCGCCGCGACCAAAGGAGCCCCGGCACCCGTTCCGGGCAAGCGAATTTCCCGGCTTCTCACAGCGAGATGAAACGCTCAGGGCGCGCAGGCGAGAAGCGGCGGAATCCGCCACACAGGCAAGGCAGAAAAACGAGCGAAGCACTCGCGTGGAAGGTCCAATTTCGCACTCAGGCGCAACGTAATAAAGCTCTATAGATTTGTAGTGAGGTTGCAAACGAAAGAAGTTGAAAAACAGGGACGATTGCCCGCGCCACAAGCTGCCGCGACGGGGTCAAACTCCCTAGTTCGGAATATAAACCGAATTCAAGGTCCGGGCACGCGGTGTTTGGCTGCAACTCTGCTCGCAGGGAACATGTGCGATCCAGCTAACGAGGGCGCGGCATCCGGATACCATCTTTGGACCAGAAAACAGAGATTTGGCGCGGTCTTGTGTCCAGGGAAGCGTAGTGAAGTTGCGTGCCGCTTTCTTTCGTTGTACCTCGAGACGGTACAGGAGAACAGCCTGTCTTTGCGCAAAGCAACAGCACGCGTCATGGGTGTATGATAGCCTGCTTTTTCTGCTAGCTGTCGCGCTGTGTCGCGGTAAAACGAGCATAAGACAGGACACGTGCACTGTCACTGCGTGGCGGTCCACAGCACGCCGCTGGGTGCGTGTCAAATGAGTGGGATTTCGGTTCGCTTCTTCTACCGCCTGCCTGTCCTCTGCAAGATAACGACGTGGAACCATCTTGACTCGTCTTGTCCGAAACCTTGACAGGGACACCTGCTCGATTCTCCCGGGGCCTGCGCCAAGAAGAAAGGACGCCCCCGTCGCCACGCATCACTACTGACCCCCAGACTGGCAGAAAAAAGTGTTGATGTGCACCCGCTGAGTGTACAGACAGTGGAAATCTCCCTGTTTTCTGGCGTCTGCTGTGTGACTGTCTTCGTCTTCGTCAGCAGCGGAGCACTTTCGCTCAGTTCTTGTCTTTCCCTGTCGATGCTGCGGGAGCGAGTCGCGCAGCAAGACGTCTCGCCCTTGCTCTTTTTCCCCGCGCCGCGCGAGAACTCGGTCATCTCCAGGACGCAATTCTTTCATGGCTGTATCTACATGCGGATGAAGGCTGAAAGAAGATGTGCGATCGCGTCTCGCTTGCTCGAAAACTGCTTTGAAATCGAAGCTCTGGGCGCGTCTCGACCCCTCCAGAACGCGAGAGAGAGTGTGTCTTCACATTGGCGCCCCGCAGGGACGCAGTCGCAAAGTTGAAACGCGACGAGGCAGCCCAGCCCGCCCGGGAATTTCATGCGTTTGTTTTCCCCTTTTCTTCTCGCGGATCAGGTGTGAAAGAAACCATGTGACCATTATAAATCGATTCACCCCCCGGACTCAGAGCGGTTTACCGATCGAGCACGGTCGGGCCTTTCGTACGGTCTCGGCTCTCTCAGACGGAAGTGACAGGGACACCCTGGCACCACGTCGGGGTATTGGCGTCGAGAAAAACATGAGAGAAAGAGAAGCTGGCTTCGGCAATGAAAAGCAAGACACACGTTGGCGATCTGGACTCGGTTTTTGTTCCGACGCGGGCGTGAGAGCGAAACGTCGACGCGCATGGAACACGCGCTCGAGAAGGCAGGAGCTATCCAGAAGGCTACTCTTTCCGAGAGAGAGGCCTCCCTTCTGCTTGATCCCACCGACCTTCTCCTTCAAATTCCCTTCGGCGCACAACCGTGAAGAGTTTTGCCTCCTGAAAAGCACACCTCACCCTTGTGGGTTAGCGCCCGCAAACACAGCTTTTTGCCCGGTGGGCGGCGGCGCCGTGGGGCGGAAGCGAAAGAGAGAAAGGAAGACCCGGTTCTTCCAGTGTTCGCACAAGAAACGGCACGCAGAGGCGCGCTTCTCTTCCTTGCTTCGTCCAGTCTGCTTTGTTGGCCTTTGTTTCTCCTGCAGTTGTCGATTGTCTCGTTTCTCTGTGCTGGCGCTGCGCATCTCCCCCTTGTAAGAGTCGCCGCTCTCTGTGTTCCGCTCCCGTGTGCTCCCCTGCTGAATCTGGTCGTTTTCGTTCCCTCTCTCGCTGAGATTCATCCTCCTCGTCTCCTCGCGTCTTTTGTCTCCTGCCCTCATTCTCTCTCCCCCTGGCATCTGCCTCGGGTGTGCGCGGTTCATCTCTCTCGTCGTTTTCGGATGTGTGTCACCTTTCCGGTCCCTCTACGAAATGTCGCTCTTCACCAGACACTTCGCCTGGCCGTCCGGCAGGCTGAGGCGAATACCGTCCAGAGCGTCCTCTGCGGTTTCTTCTTCGCTCTTCTCTTCCCTGCCGCGCTTGTCTGTCGTTTCCCCTTCCGTTGCCTCTCTTCCTCTCCGACATCGAGAAGCGCCTAGCGAGACGCAACAACACTGTCGATCTCTTAGAGGAGACGGCGAAGGCAGGCTGCTGTGGGGAGAGGGACGGGCCGAGACCGCGCTTCGGGGCACAGATGCCTCGAGAGCGACGAGTGGGGCTCCTCGGTGCGTGGCTGCGGCTGCCGCGTCCCGTACACCGGAGAGTCCGTCGTCTTCACTGGCTTCCACAGCTGCGTTAGCTCCTCCCGCTCTCGCCTCTGCGACGTCCACCCTGCTCCGTCTGCACAAATTGCCGTCGCTTTTGTCTTCGCGGTCTCTCTATTGCGGACGAGCTGCTTCCGCCTCTCCGTCCCCTGGTGCTTCCGGGCCTTCTTTGCCTCTCGGTTTCTCGGACTCCTCCATGACCGCCCACATTTCCGCCAAGAGAGAAGAAGAAAGAGCAGAAGAACTCGATCAGCGGCAACGGCGACACGCGCGAGAAGGAAGAAGCGAGACAGCGAACGAGGGCGTGCTGGCGAAGGCTGGCCGACTATTGCACCGGGCACTGCCTGCCGCGTGGAAGGCTCTCGAGAGGAGACAGTTGGAGATGTAGGTCGCAGTTGACCCGAGGGAGAAAAAAAGGGAACAAACGGAAGCGAAAAAGAGACAGGAGAGGGAGAGACCGAAGGCGAAACGCGAACACAACAGGGAAGACACGATTGGACGCGGAAGGAAGCACGAAAGAGACACAGGACAACACAGGACGCGTGCAATATGGAAACGGAGACAGCAAGAGAGGAAAGAACAATGCGAGCAGACGCGCAAGAAGAAAGCTGGCTACTGGTGAAGAGGGGCCCGAGTGTTCTCTTCTCATTTGCGGTTCGCTCCGGTTTGCGCCTGATTGTTTTCCCAGGCTTCTTCCCAAATACATCTTCGACGATTCGATATCCGAAGACACGTTGCTCGGCATGAAGATACTGGAGTTCCGAAACACCCCGAGGGAGACTCTGGAAGCACGGCGAGACCAAATCGACGCGCGATTGAAGGTGCGACTCCAATCGAGTCTCTCATCGCTCAGAGGTTCCCGAGACCTTCCTGCGCGACTTTACCGGGTCTGTCGCCCTAGCGCAGCTGATACGCCTCGAGGCCTATTCGTGCGCCGCTCTTCTCTCTGAAACTGATGGTGTCGACGTTTCCTCGCGTTTGGGATGCTGTGCCGCCGCCCGTGTAGACAGCTGCTAGACTCTCCTGCAGGTTAACTCGATTCTTCGTGGCGTTGCGCTCCCCGTTTCTCGTCCGAGGCTTGTCGCTTTGCCGCCTCTCAGAAGTTTCCGTGTATCCGTGGATGCGCCTCGCCCATCCTGGCGATGCGGCCATCTCTGCTTTCACTCCCGTTTCTTTTCTCTTCCGCGCCCCCGACGTTCTCGCAGGCCTTCGCCGGCTCTGTTGACCCTTTCGCCTTCGTGCGCGAAGATATCGAGAGCCTGGATCTCAGCCTGCTCTCTTCAGGTGAGTTGGCGGTGCGTTGAGTGGGAAAACGCGCGGAAAAATCCACGCGAATCAGCACGCTTCCGCGTTGAAAAGCCGTTTCAAGCGGTGCCGTCGTATCCGCGTGTCTTCCGATGTACAGCCACACGCGCAATCTTCATTGTGCGCACAAGCAAGATTTCCCCTTCAATTCCGGCTAACGACAACTCAAACACGTGCCTGTATATTACACCCGTGTATATACATACGCATATGCATGTATGCGTATATGTGAACAGATCTATACACCAATACTTTGTACCACACAGGTATAGAGCGTGACTCTACACAGATATTTGTAGAAGTTAAAAGTGAAACGATTTGAATTCAAATACGTATACTCATGAATATAACCTCACTCAGACAGACGCTACACATAGACATGTGTTTGATGCAGCAGAATTGCACGAACGTGGTTCCCTTCCCGACGTTTCACAGTTTCGTATTTTCGGCTATTTCCTTTTATCAGTTCGCTCGGCATATCCGGAAGTTTCTCCGGTGGCACGGTATCTCCTTACGGCCCCGGGCAAGCGTTTCCGGCCGGTTTTGCTACTGCTTCTTCGCCAAGCCTTGCTGAACCTTCCCGTTCTCTCCCGGGCGGAACCGGGATCGAAGGCCGACTCCCCGCGAAGCGTCTCGTCTCTCTCTCCGGGCTCTGCGTCTCCGCTTCTGTCTCGCGGCTCTGCGGTTCACACCGCGGAGAGCGAAGCTAGGAGAAAAGACGGCCTGGAGCTGTGCATGGTTCACGTTGCCGAACTTATTCACACAGCCAGGTGCGTCCACTGCACACCCAGAGGATGGCAAGCCTCGCACGAGAACCCAAAAAGAGACACAAACAGCGGAAAGGCGAAAGTGATCCTCTTGCATAACACTCCATAAAGATGTATATATGTAGAGAGAGAGACATACATAGGTAAAAATATTGGTATCAGTGATGAGAGAATGAAATCCAGCGGAGAGGCAGGACAGAAGGCGAGCGGCAACTCGCAGTTAAAATCACGACCAGTCAGATGCCTGGTTTCTAAGGCAAGACTCATCAGCCAAAAAGATCATTCAGTCCGGCCGCAAACTCCCGGCGTCACTCGTATCTGCGAGTCATCTCCACGTATGTATACACATGTCCGTATACGAATATATGTATGTATATTCTTTTGAACATGCGCCGCAATGTGTGTGTTCATTGGCTTCGCCTCTGGGAGGCTCTGTAGATCGATGTTTCGACTGATCTGTTTTTGTTCACTCAGTATGATGCATGACGACGTGATTGACGGCGCAGAGACACGCCGTGGTCAGCCCGCGACGCACCGACGCTTCTGCAACAAAACTGCAATTCTTGGCGGCGATTTTCTCCTCAGTCGCGGGTCAGAATGCGTCGCTGTCCTCCCAGTCTTTCCCCCCGCAAATCGAGTGTCCAGATCCGCCTCCCTCCATCAAAAGACACGTAGATGTATATATATATATATATATGTTTACGTGTATACTGGGAGTATAAATACATCGTATTTTTGTTGCGGCAACACGTGCACGACTAGGAGCTCTCGTCGCGATGCTGGAGACGTGACACGGCGAAAATCG
Source organism: Neospora caninum Liverpool (assembly GCF_000208865.1). Taxonomy (NCBI): domain Eukaryota; phylum Apicomplexa; class Conoidasida; order Eucoccidiorida; family Sarcocystidae; genus Neospora; species Neospora caninum. The sequence continues at coordinate 5,559,073 of NC_018395.1, forward strand.
CCTCCGCTCCATCGTACTCTGGCGCGCATGAAATCGGCTTCGACGTATATGTATGCATATGCATATATGAGGGTAGACGCATGGCTGTGTCGATGTGGATGCGTGTGAATCAGAAGCGGGAGACGGGGAAGAGAGGCTCGGTCTGAGTTTTGCTGTTCCGATTCGCCACGCATCAGCTTCGCCTCGTTCCGTGCGTGTTTTCGCTCGTCAGGAACGGGATCGTGGCCATGTGCGGATCGACCGAGGTGATGATGCGGATGTCCAGCGTGATCGAGAGCCTTGTGAAAGGCGAGCTCATTCAGGCTCTCAGCGATCCCAGGCAAAACTTAGGTGAGGAATAAAGACGAGCGCGACGCTCCCCTTATAGGCGGAGCCCGAAACGACCCAGACAGGAAGCACGAAAGATGCTCGGCTGCGCAGTCTCGGGCGAACAGGAAAGTGGGAAAGGCGCGATGCTGTCCCCACGCGACGCAGGACGCGGGCCAGCTGAGAGCGCGGAGGCCGAGGAGGCAGAGATGCAGAGACGTCTCGTCCGCGCACGCGAAATTCCGGAAGAAAGTGAAAGACAGGGGGAAAGGCGCTGTCCAACCGGCGAGACAGAAGACACGTTTGCATCTCTTTAGCGACGAGGAAGAAAGGCGATGGCGAGGGTGACGAAACGGAAAACCACGCATTTGGAAACGCAGCTGCTGGGAACGTCTGTTTCTCACCGTTTCTCTTCAGAAAACGCACTGCGGATGTACCTCACCAAGACCTACCACAAGACAGCGTCGCTTATCGCGGAAAGCTGTGCATGTCTTGCAATCCTAAGTAAGACTTCTTGAGAGGCAAGACCATAAACGTTTATCCAATCAAGTTGGGTCCGTCTTTCACGCTGAGACGTGGGCCATTCCTGCTGTGCTCTATCAAGCGCAAGCGTGCCTACCGACACAGAAACATAGACTCATTCTGAATCTTCAAATATATATATATATATATTTATAGGCCAAGGCATCTCTATGTGTATTGACGGTGCGGTCTCGCCAGGAAGAGGTGCGTACATGGATAATGAGGTGTAAATCTACCTACGAGTTTTATGCATGTTTCATCTGCGTGTCGTTCTAGGCCTTGCTGTGCAAAGCAATGTGTATGTGCACCCGTGACAAATTTCGCTGGGTCACAAAGAGCCCTGTCGATGCTCCGTTTTTTTCCCGTTGACGTTTCTGTGCATGCAGATCCCTTGTTCCCCTGTTTCCTTGTGTGTTTCCCTCCTCTGCCTTGCCGTAGCCTGTTCGGTGGCAGTTGGTGTGGCGCTAGCCTGCCTCAGCGGCGGCACCTAGCCGTGGCGCCTGTGTTGCGTCTACTTTTGTCTTCGTTTCTCCGCTTCCCGGGCTCCACTCTCTCCCCGCCAGAGGCGCTCTCTTGAGACTCGCTGCTCTAGAGTCGTGTTCTCTTGGTTCTGTCTCTGAAACGTTCTCTTTCTGCTCAGTGGGGCTGCCCTCGCGCTGGGTCAGTTGGAGTGCCGACTTTGGAGCATGCGTCGGGATGGCTTTCCAGCTATACGACGACGAGCTAGACTTCACTGCGTCTTCTGCGAACCTAGGCAAGCCTACCCTCAGCGATTTGCGATCGGTGAGTCTGAGTCGTGAGTTTCGGGCGGGAAGAAGCAAATCACGCGAACCTCCCTGCTGCCCATTTGCCTCTGCATCCTTTGACCGGTTCTTGTGTTTCCGGGAGATGCGTCTCGCTCCGTCAGTCGTCACGTCGCCAAGAGGGGAGTTGGAGGTAGTGTTCTCTGCTTTTGCCGGTGTAGTTGGGGATTCCAGCTTTTTGAGCGTGATGAAGCAACCGCCGCCGACGCCGTGCGAATTTGTGGGACTGAACCCCGGACGTGCATAAGGATTTTCCTTTCGGCATGCACGCTTGATCTCTCCTTTTCTGTCCTCGCCGTCTTGCGCGCCTGCAGGGGGTCATCACAGCTCCACTGCTGATGGCAGCTCTGGAGGAGGAAACTGGCGGTATTCCGGGAGAGCGCGGAGCACGAGCGATTCTGGAGAGACGGGCCGACGGAGACGGCGACGTCGAAAAGGCCATAAATCTGATTTTTGCCGGTGACGCCATGCCCCGTGCTCAGCTGCTGGCGCGGCTGTATGTACACCGCGCCACTGAGTTGCTCGAGGAGTTGGTCGCGGAAATCACGCCTTCGCTTGCGCGCTTGGAGGGCAATGCTGCTGCGCCGGCAGCCATTCCTGACGCCTGCCGAGCTCTCGCCGCTCTCCTTCAGGCCACTCTCCAGCGACGCTCCGGCTGAGGAAACAGAGAACGGTGCACACGAGAACCGTTCCATACGGGCACGTGAAGCGCAGCGCTAGAACGGTCCGAGCGCCGCACTCAAGCGCTCAAATTCCCGAGAGAGACAGGCGAGCCCAGCACTCTCCGCGATCGAAGCCGCGACTGAGATTCGTCGCAAGTACGGGAGAAGGGAGCGAAGCTTTCTCTCTTGCCAATTTGAAGGCGAGAGAGGGGCCATAATGAAGCTGTGATGGCTTTGAAAGCCGCTGCTGGTGTTTATACAAAAGGAATGTTTGCCGACAAACCTGGAGCGTGCGCCCAAATGTCTCGTGTCTTAACGGCCAATCGCATGACACACTCTCGCAAACAGGGCGACATGTATTCTGCAGCGCGGTTTGTGTGTCCATCGCTGGACGTGTCCCGGCTGGTGTGTGTTCCCCGAGCGCCTTCTCTCGGTCTGACCTTTGTGAGTTGTCTACGCATTTTTTGTTTTCCGCTCGGCGTTTTTGTCGGTTCGGCCGTTCACAAACCTAAAAGGCTGCGTCTGCCGACGCAGCGCTGGGGGAGGTCGTTGGCCACTGTATATACAGGCAGCGACCGTGTACCTCGCTTCCTTTTTTGGCGCGTCCCCCTCGTGCCTCGTAGCTCCACAGGCAGTATCAACGAGCGAGGACACGCCGGCCGGTTGGCCTGCACTCACACGCTCCACATTCAACACTCGATACGTGTGTGCAGCCAGCGAGACCGCGAACCGAGTCGTTTCGATGCGTACGTCTTCCGTCGAAACTGGGAGAGTGCGGTCTGAAATTGCCGCTCACAGGTGATGCCTGCAGAACTTTACGGCGCCAGCTCTGCGGCGCAGAGCACCGACTCTGGCAGGGAGTCAGCGTTTACCTCTTCCCAGAGCCGCGCATCCGCAGCCACTCTGAGTTCAATACAGCTGCGTGAGCACGCAGTCGCGAGAAGGTTTCCTGCGGGCGCGGGACACGCCCGCTTTTGGGTCCGTATAAAACACGCGCCGTCACAGCCCACCGGCAGAGATCCACGACCTGCGTCCCCACTACTCGGAAGTAGCTGGAAACCCGTTTTCACAGGCGAGCTCTTGGACCCTCTGCTTCGCGGCTACGCTGACGGTGACCCAAGGCGGCGCTCCACAGTTTCCTCCACCGTATATGCGTGTCCCGTCTCTCGCGTTTGGACGCGGAACACCTGTCTTTCTCGACCGATTGTTGCGCTACCGGCAGTGTTTTTACAGTCGACACATTCTGCGAATCCATCGTACCGCGACGCAGGGCCACAAGCAAAGGAGCGACGATTTCTCTCTGTACGCACTCAGTCTGAAGGGGAAGAGGAGCGATTGGCGCCTCGGACGCGTGAGCGCACATACGAGAAGAATACGCGTTGAACTGGCGTGAAGACGGACCACAGTTGCGAAACATGTTGAAGACAGAAATGGTTCGGTTGTTCGTGGACTGAACGAAGAGGAAAAAACATGTACGCCAGTGTGTGGTATTTGTACATCATTACCTTCGCGTCACACTCTGCGAGACACGCGACTCTTCACGTTCGAAAAAAAACGGGGCGACCTCATTTTCATCCGCTGCTTCCCTTACCTGTCTCCTTGCCATCCCAAACGATGCTTGATGTATTCCTCTGCACATGCGTGACTCTCACGAGGGGACAGCCCACACAGGAGGCGGCGCAAGCGGTGTGCCGCCGGAACGCTGCTGTCTTGACCTGCAGGTGATGAAGGTTTGCGTTAGGAACGAGCTGTCCAGTTTAAGTTGTCGCTAGCGTGTCGCCTCCACGAAGGCCATTCCTCAAAAAAAAAAGAAATCGAAACTTCATTTTCCTTTGCCCGCGTTATCACACAGGGTTGACCGCAGGATGTGGTTTATCGGCAGCGAAGACGGAAGGCGCAAACATGAATCACTGCCCGGCCCGTCATCTTGCCCTCGGCGCCTCTCGTGAACGCGAGGCGACATCGAGCAGATACTTCATGGAGTTCAAGCACGCAAGGAGTCAACACACACAAAGAGATTCGAGCACTTCTCCCCTCACTTCTTCCTGAAACGCCTCCCAAGAAACTGAGACACGGTGCCGATTTATACATTCACCGACATGGATGTACGCGTTATTATGTACACATTCACATGGAATGCACGGTGCCGAGTCACTGTCGTGGGGTGACAAGACATGCCCACCCGCGCTCGTGTCTGCCACACCCGTTCCCTTCACTCTCACTGTCGGTACACGCTCCTCTCTCTGCGCTTGCCTCACCCCCCCCCCCCCACCGCGCCAAAACGACAAACAGAAATTCCAAACGAAAGGCTACGTAGACCACTCCGCACAGAAGAACCTGCATCTGTTCATTGCATCCCCCCGTATCTTCCGGCCTTCACCTTGCTCACGCGCGCGACAAGCGAACGCGCGAGAGAACATCGCGTAAAAGAGACACGATTTGGAGGGGCGGGGCTAAAACCTTCATGCGTTCATGCCCGCAGCTGCCACTGTCTTTCCACCAAACACCGATTCGAGTTCACTCTCCTTCGCACGCTTCTGCAACTTTTCGCATCCTTCCACGGCCCTCTCGCACCTGGACGTAAACGCTATAAAGAGCTAGATTTCTCTTCTCCGTGCCCCCTTTTTCCTTCTCGTCCACGTCGCCCCTCCGCCTGCCACCACCTGGCGCTTCGGATTCGGCTTCTGTCCCGCCTTCTGTGCTGCGTCCCTCGCTTCACTTCCTCCGCTCTTCTTGTGCTTGGCGCACCGTGCGCGGAGAGTCTGTGCGCAGGTGACGAAGGGCTCTTCCGACTTTTCGCACTCCAAGCGAGGGAGAAACATAGCTAAAACCGTGGAACAACGCGATACAAGACAGTCGAGAGGGACTGGGTCAGCGAGAATGTGCATCCAATGTCGCTCGAGAGACGAGGATCGTGCCCTCACGCGAGACGTCTCTCCCTTGTTCTTTTTCAACTACTTTCGTCTACGTTCTGCTCATTATCACCACACGCTCCTCTAATGAGACGAAACAGACACTAATGCGAGACGACGCGCCTCGCGACAACTGATGAACAGCTGTGTGCGACGACACCCACGTCGAATCTGATCCACCGCTGGTGCGCGTACCTGTACGCATTCAACGCTCAATGCAACTCCAGAACCAATGGTGGAGGCAACGTCACCACGGTTTCCCTCGTTTGTCGTCTTCAGCTCCCCTCACTCTCATCGCCCAGCTACAGAAGCTAGAAAACCGACACCAGCGCAGGTAGAAAAAACAAGCAGCTGGCCTCTTCAACAGAACCCGTACCAGGCGACAGGTGGCATAGGATTTGCCGAAACGAGGTATATATACAAGAGTACGCAACAGGTGCGTCTGTGTGTGTGCGCGTCAACACCTTGCGATAACCGGCTTCCGGGAGAGGGCGCGACGACACCGCGTTGCGTGCCTATCCCCGGTGAAGCTCCCGAAACCCGGAAAATTTCGCCCATTCCATCTAGACTGCGGTGAACTGACAAATGTCCTGACCGCTGTGGAGTGCGATGGGGGAAGTTTCCCCCTTTCTCCCATCGGGCTCAAAATCCCACACTCCCTCCCGTTACCTCATCCAACGACTACCTGTTTCCCTGGCGTACCTCGCTCAGTCGGCACACGCACGCGGAAATCCGCGGGCGTTGGAGGGGACACTGGACGCGATGTATTCACGAATGCCGAGCACCCGCCAAACGCCACACGCTCTCGCACCTCTCTGCAAAAACTCTCGAAGTCTTCACAGCCTTTCTTTCCAGACTGGAAAGGGTCCTGAAGAATGGCAAGGCTGCTGATGAGCGCTCGTGTGTTCGCAGCACACCCTTGGCCAAAAAAGATACCGGAAAAAACTGCGGAAAAAAAACGTCCCAAGGGGACCCAAACCAAACCCCGCCTAACCTCGCCGATCCCCCTCCATTCATAGATGGGCCAAGTGCCGTAATGCGCATGGAGATGCAGCACAAGAAGCCTCACCTCTTCACGTGCAAGAAACACGGCGCCCTTTGCAGTCCCCTCCCGGCACCCTCCCCTCCCGTGTTGTGCATGCATTGCTAGCCCCGTCCTCGGTCGTCTGAAAAGGTTCGCTCACACACACGGTGACTCACGAAGGCGGAGTGGCGACGATCGACAGACACCCGCGTAAAGATGCAGAGCCACGATCGTTCAAGGCTCTCATCCCGAAGTCGCCCCGACACCAAAAGCTTGAACCGCGTGGCACAACCGCCAATGGTACCTCCATCGCCCACTCTCGCACGCCTTTCAACTGACAACGCGCACATGGAAATCCGTGAACCCGAAAGGCGCGCCCGGAAAGCGAGAGCCACACTAAAGCACAGTCACGCTCGCGTCAGTCCGTGTGTCTTCATTTCCCTTTCCCTCCCACGACGAGGCTTCCTGAAGGGACGAGCTCCCCCCGTCTGAGAGCCGTTTTCTCCCTTCCCCTTTCCTGGTTACGACCATGGGAGACGACGAAGCTGTGAACAACCACTGTGAAAAAAATACCCAGCCTAGCGGGCTGCGTCTGACGCGCGAGACGAATTGAGGCTGCTCCAAGCCGCGCCTCTCGCCTCCCGCCAAACGCGACACGCGTGCAACAACCTGCAGCGCGTTTACATCGCTTCTTAGCACACAAACACGCATGAAAACGCGACACGATTTCCGCCCGCGACACACGTCCCCCTGTGTAACGTCGCAAGCCGGTCCCCCCTGGCACACGACAGGCCTCTTTCCTGTCTCCTTCAGAGCGACGTACGCGCGAGCCTCACGAGACACACAAGACCCAACAGCCAACAAAGAACGCACTATTCCTGCGCCACGACGTGCTTTTTGATTCCGCTGCTGTCGTCGCTCATGTGGGTCGGGTTCCAGTCCCCGGAAACGCCTCTCTCTCGACGAAGCTCGGCGCGACCGGCGGGGAGAGACGACGTTTGTGCAGAAGCGGCTCACGTGGATGACATCGCGGGATCTCAACCGCCCCACAAACGACGCAAAGGAGCGAAGAGCAGCACGGCTCACTCAGTCCCCTCCTTTCGCCCAACAAGTGCGGCAGAGAGGTGCGACTGGACGAAGCCGCGCGTCCACGGCGCCAGCTGGGACAACGACCGACACAGAGAGACGCGAAAGAGCGGTCAAAAAGATTCATCAGGCCCATCAAAACCTCGTCCTACCTGCCTTGCCCTCGAGATGTCTTTTCGATGTGCGCCGACCCCTAAAAAACACGCGCAACGCGGGAACTCGCACGAGGATCTTCGGCCACTTGAGCCACACGAAACACTACGTGGCGCAGTCTCGGTTTCTCTCTCTGCGCAGAGCTGCTCTCCAATATGCTCAACAGAAACGGTGCAAAAGAAACATCAGTGACACACCATGCCATAAAGAACACGGAAAGGGACACGCGTGCGGAACGAACAGTACCTGACCTCGCTTGTGCCGTTCAGCACACGCATCTCAAGATGCATGGACGTTCTGCACGATAACTGAACAGGCACCTGAACCTCACTGCATCATCTCCCTCAAACGGACATGCCGACGAGCCCACATGGCTCTCAGCGATGAGTCCTCGGTTTAAAAAAACGGAATTCAACACAACTCTGCAGTCAAGCGCCGGACGCCTTCTCTCGGCCCACCCCAACGATAAGCCATTCCCCAGATTGACGAACAGAACCCGCTTCTCGTGTGCACACAGGCACATCCCCGCTGCAGGCCCTGCGTCACCGCCACACGACACGCACCGAAAAAACGTCGACGTTCTTCTGCCGGGAAGAATATTCCACTGTCCACTGAGGTACGCGCATCGATCTGTTCACAAAACTCCACCTCCCCCCACGCCGCTCTGTGCTATGCCACCCTGTACTGTCTAGAACGACGAGGATCTCTGATCGTTTTGAGTTCCTCGGAAAATCGCATCGCGCGGAAACGAGCACGCCGTGCACGGAAGAACGGGGAGTCGCCGATCACTGCCGACACGCAACACCCAGCGATGAAAATGGCTTCAAACCCACATGTGTTCCCGCGTTTGCTGACTCTCCCACGGGCTCCAAAGCTGGATACGAGGACTGAATCAGATACGGGTTCCTGGAGTCTGCTTCGAAACATTCTTCGCCGTCGCGTGGCCAACCGCCCTCTCGCATCAGTCGACAGGATTGGCTGGGGGGCCCTCGCCTACGAGCTAAATGCCGCGTTTCCCCCGCTGTCCCCCTACTCTCGATCCCCCCTCCTTTCGGTCCACTCTTCGCCACAGGTCCTCGACATTCCTGCCGTCCTCGCGTGCGCACCAGGGAGTCCGCCTTCGTCCCTGTCATCTTTCATGGGTAACGCTCTCGCCTTCGTCTTTGTCACCTGTCATGGGGAAGGCTCTCGCTTCTGCCTCGTCGTCCTCTTCTCCCTTAAGAACTCGGCCTACCACGTTTAGTGTAGGCGTCGTCACACACAACTGCTTGAGGTCTCCGAAAGACACGTCGGCGTGGAGGCGGAGACAGAGACATTTCCACTGAAGCATGCAGCTGCGATGGTCTCGGGAATGCTCGTGACTCCGCAGAACCTCAGCGATGCCTTTCCATCTCCGAAAGCCCGTTGTCACGACGCTCTTGGACAACTGGGAAAACAATTTGCAGCAGAAGCAGTAGACCGCATCGCGCGTTCGCGAATAGACCAGCCAGCTTCTCCAGAGCTTTTCTCCCGACGGCAACGTGCGCCAGTAGTGCTGGCGACCGAACCGTCTCTGTGTGGCATCGCGCGGGTAGGGGAAGTCGACGAGTTGAACTGGACCCTTCTTCACCAGTCGCCAGCGGAGTTCTTCGGTAATCTGCGCAGGCCACAAGGCTAGGTCCCCCAGATCTTCGTCGTCCTCGTGAGACGTCGAGGGAGCACACAAGGCGGGGACTGCTGGCGAGGCCACGTCATGGACGAGCTCTTCCCGCGACGCGTGTGTGCACGCGCACCGGGCGACGAGCCGGGGAGAGCTGTGAGGCGACGACGGACCACTCGGCGCGGCTCCATGCCGCGGCATTCTCGGCGGGGAAGACGGAGTCATTGAAGACGTCACGCTCGACGCGTCGTCCGAGACCGGCGATAGGAGAAAGGAAGATGGCGAATAATACCCTCCAGCGCTCCCCTCTCCTCTCAAACTCGAACAACAACTCGAGTGGCGCGTGCTGCAGCACGGAGACAGGCAATTTGCCACGCGGTCCGGGCCCACAGCCCCCGCAAGCGATCCAATCGTCACAGCGGACGATGAAGGCAACGGCTTCTGCGCAGAGCATGCATCTTCTTTGGTTCTCACACGTCGGCCAGACAGCCCTTCCCCTTCAAACGCCGCACAAGTCAGCAGGTGGTTCATTGCGACTTCTTCGCCCTCACCGCCACTCGCTGTTGAGCCTCCGCGCGTGTGCCAGGCCGCTTCAACTGTCTCGGCTCCGTCGCGACTTTCAAAGTCGTCGACGGCTTCGACGCGTCCCACACTGCTCCCGCCGGAGCTCCGGCGGCTGCGGCCGCCGTTGCTGATGAGGACTCTCCAGGACACAGGCACCCCGCGTGCACCCGGCAGCGCTCGAGACGAGGTGGGGGGGGACGACGCACGCGCGGGGGACGTCTGGCGGTGATGCTGGCCCTCGTCTTCTTCGTAGTCTTCTTCGTCTTCTCTCCCCGACTCTCTGCTGCTGGTACAGCAACTCCGCGTGCTGCTTCCGCTGCTCCCCCACGCGTGGCAACTTGGAGACGGCGGCCTCTCCTGGCTCACCGGCGACTGTCTCTTGGCGCCTTCACCTTCATTTGGACCGCAGTGCTTCTTGAGATGAGTTCCGCTCCCCCGGTCCAGGTCATGAGCGTCGGCGTGGCGGACCCGCTTTCCCTGGCCTCCGTCTTCGCCGGACACACACAAGGTCGAAGTCCCGCGGCCTCGCTCCTCTGCCCAGCAGGCCGGTGCCCGAGAACAGCAGCAGCAGCCCGCGGATAGGTCCGGATGGCCCAGGAGAAGCGAAGACGAGGCAGACAGCGTGCGAGCTTCGTAGCGCGCAGATTCCTCTCTTATGGCCCGATTGAGATCTTGCCAGTTTTCGTAAATGGCTTCCGACGTGACTGTGGTTGAGAGAAAGGAAAAAAGTGACGCAGGCTCGACGCGGTTCTTCGCCAGCAGTTCTCGCTTTCGCTTCCTCTTCTGAGCACCCGACAGCTGCTTCCTTCTCACCACTGCCTGACCCGGCACACTCCCGCTCGCATTCGGGCCCAGAGCGGAGGATGCACTGCCGGCCGTCGCGCCGCACGGACGCGGCGACGGGGTATCACCGGACAGCCCGCAAGAAAACTCGGAAGGGACTGCCGCATTCTTTTCGGCAGGCATAAACGTGGGGGCCGACGAGGAGGGCCGGACACGAGGCGACGCCCCTTCCACGGTTGCAGGCGCTGGAGTGTGGCAGCCCGGAGAACCTTCCGAGGGGGAATTCTCGCGGACCCTGAACGTCGATAAGAATGAACAAACCGACGACGACACTGCTGCCGACATCTTAAGAAAATGAGCAGACGGCCGAGTCGACACTGCGACAGCCATATGCATACATATATATATATATATATATGCTGGGGTTTCCTTGTGCAGCCGCGCGACACGCGACGAAGACCGATGGAGATTGAAGAGCGTGGTCGGCCTTGGAAGATAATCGGTCCCCGGCGTCCTCGGATAGAAAACCGTAAGGCGACAGACACGGGTCTTCGCCTCCTAGCCCGCGTTTCGACGGACGCAGACGAGAAAAACGGAAAAACTGTAGGATGCTCAGCGAGGAAGATCCATCGGTCTGCCGCCGCTCAGTAGCCTTCGACGACAACCCTGGTCTCCCCCGTTGCAAATTCTGTCCACAAACCCCGAAAAATGCTGATACTCACTCGTTTATCAACGGCAGGCGAGATACAAAATCCTAAAAATGCACGAGAGACATGTACGCAATGGACCGCTGCGATTCCTGCGCCAATCTGTCCGACTTCTCCAGCAAGGAACAATGCGGCCGGTGGTACGTGAACGGAGTACTGGCAGAGCATGGCTTCAAGCACCCACCGCACGAGTCGCTGGTAGCGAAGTGCAGAGATAATAACTCGTGTCTCGATCCTTCAGTGTATGTATGGAAACAGCTGTGATTTCTGGAACCACCGGGAGACTTGTATGTTCACGTAGCCGGGCGCCAGGATTCCGGCCCACGGAAAGACAGGTTTGATGCGCCGGCTTTGGCGCGTCCCCGTAGGATGGTTAACACGTATCGTTCCCCTCTAGCCACGCTCGGGAACGCAAACGGACCTTCCCTTCCCCCAACCTACACACGGCCGCCTCCACCGAGTGCGCCACAAATCAGACGAGAGCCTGTTCACCTGGTCGTTTCTCGCGGAAGCGATCTACGGAAAAGAGCAACAACGGAGACGCGATGTGGAGAGAGGCACGCGCCAGTTTGAAATGAAGAGGAGACACAGAACGAGGTCACCCCGGAAGAAGGTTTCCGGCTGACTAGTCCGGCTTTTCAATCCCCTCTTCCAGCAGTCCTGGCCACCGGCGTGGCGCAGCGGGATCAGTGAAAGAGCAATCTCGCCTGAATCCACACTCCCCGTATTGCCAACGAAAAACTCCGACGAAAGGAAGCAGAAGTGACGGCAGGGTTGACTATAGCTTTGCAGAATCGGCCCGAACGCGCCAGCCTGCGTCCTCTGGTCGTCTCTACGCAACACACTGAAACTCCGGAGCTGTCCTCCAAGCCGGAAGAGACGCCGCCGACCAGTCCCCAACCTTTCGCTGGCCCTCGAGCCTCTCCACCGGTGCGCGCGAGGGTCCCCTCTCTTCGTTCACCGCGGACCACCAAGGCGGAATTCGCGCGAGAGCAGGGCTGCCTAGGGTGGTAGGAGTGGCGGGGGCTCACCTCGCGCGACCGGCCTAGTTGCTCGACCTCGATGGTTCACCGGGCCGCTGGCCAAAATCACGAGAGGCCAGTACGCTGACCGCCTAGGAACACCCCAGTGGATGCGGCCTTCAGAGACGCACGAGCAAACAGTGAAGGCAGCGCCGGTAAGACGTAGAGCGTAAAAGGAGCCGACAACGCGCTCTGGGATCTACGCACAGAGTCGCTTCAGCCGCGCCTTCCGGGTAAACTGTGTCCATTGAAAATACAAACGGCGGAAAAGGCAGCTCCACAGCCGAGGCCGCAAAGCGACAAACACTGCCAGCGTCAAAATCGCAACGCACCGTGCGATGAAGCAGGTCGGGCGTGGCGAAGGTGAAAGTGGAGGAGCAACTCGTGTACTCAACTCACGGGCGACCGTGGCAGCAAGTTATCCTCTCCGTAGAACTACGATTTACGATGCCCTCCGCAGCTGTTTTGCCACCCCGCCGGATTCGCCACGGGTTGAAATCGCTGGTCAAGCGCGGTTGTCGCACCGCTCGCGGAAAACCGGAATATCTGCGTTTCAAAGATGGTGGTTGACTGCACACCTGCGAATGTTTTCTACTTTTGAAGTACCTGACAACTCCAGTCGAAAGCGGAGGTCACCACAAACTGCTGCACAAGGGGGGCGCCAGCAGAAAGAAGGAAAACCCGTCTGCTGCGGGTCACTTCTGTCGGGAGATGTACGGTGATTGGAGCAGTTGCGCAGAGACACACACATCGCTGGCTCTGTGCGTCCGTTCTTGGCAGTGCATCGAAATTGAAGAACACAGAAACGGGAAAATGGAGGGGCCAGTCGTCCGTCGATGGATTCACGTGCAGAAATGCATTCCGGCAATGGGTAACGGCGTCGGGCACTCGCGGCGGCGTTCTGGTTGCCTTGACGCAACCCCGTTCTGTGCAAATGCACGGTGACACGAAAGTTGGCGGTGGGGCGGGCAGCAGAGTCTGTCAACCGGGTGTCCCCGTGAGGGGTACCACCCGTTGGATTCCGGGCATTTTCGTTCTCTGCAGAAAGGGAAGCCACGAAAGGGGGAGGTTTGTGGGAAACGGAGAACGATCAAGCGGAAATTCCGAGTAGAAACTGTTGTGAGAGACGAAGATGGTGGTTTGGGGTCCCTGCAATGACACAGAAAGAGCATCGGGAAAGTCGAACCGAAAAAGCCGTCTCCGCCCGGGCTGATGCCCACTTGTGGACTAGCAGCAGGTTGGAGGCCAGCACGGGGAGAGGGGGAAGGAATCTGAGGCGCGAACCTCGTTGCATAGTCGCTTTTATCGTCAGATATCTTCGTACTTATCGCTGCTGTATAACCCCATTAACGGCTAGACACGCCTTACTCTCCTTTGCCCGTTGCCCGTGCTCACGGTTGCATATCGAGTGTCTCCGGGCGCCACTCTGACTCCTGCAGAAAGATAAACTGAAGAACGATGGAAATGTATTTTTTCCAGTGTAACAGTTTTGACTCGCAAGATTTTAGCAAGCACAAGTGACAGAAAGCCTTGCTGTTCAGGCGGGGGGTGGGGCCATAATTTTCTAGCAGGCACCTTCCTTGTTTTGGGAAGCGCAGCTGGTGACCAACCGGGGGGGCCTGCGGCAGTCGAAAAGAAGAGGCACGTCTCCGTCCCGGAGCAGGCGCGCGCACGGGCAAAACAAGTCGAATTCCGTGCAACGACAACAACAACAATGTTACTACGCGGAAACGGGCTTTTCTCTACGATATATGGGAAGCCTGGAATCAGATCAGAGATCAAGTATATACTTCAGGAAAGACAAACGCCGCACCGGCCCTGCGGGCACAGAGTGCCGACTGGGCGGATTCCGCCTCATGAAGACGAATCTGCGTAAGCCGCCCACAGCCTTGCATCCTCTGGTCAGCCGAATGTGAGGATTCTAGTGTAGCGACCACGGCAGTTCGGTGCTTATGGTAGGGAAAGGCACCGTAGCACAGAAGAGGATGGCCCAAAAGAGAGCCGAACGGGCGGGCAGAAATCGAGTAGGGGCTTCTTGATGCATCATGATCGGCAACGGATAGGCGCAAAACGATGTCACCATTTCTGGAGATTGAATACGCTGTTAAGTAGGGGAACATCTGGCTCTTTACATTCCGAGAAAGGGATCCGTTCGCGTAGTCATTTCAGGCATGCTTCGGCCGGCAGACGGCACAGACTGGTTTTCGATGTCAACTCTGTCATACCACTTCGTGGTTGTGCTCTGGTTGCCTTACTACCTAACGTATCCTCACAGCAGTAAGGCGTATCCTGTCGAAGAATATAGTATTACCCACACCAATCAGGCGTGAATAGCGTTCATTCAATCACTGAACAGATGCCAGGCAAAGAAGAATCCGATCCGTGTACTCGGTACAACTTACATGAGAAAGGTTCAGACCTCGCAAAAAGTGACTCTGAGACCGGTCCAAATGCAAGCGAAAAGTATGGCGGACGGACGAGTATTTCGTGTGCGACTTCCTTATGCAGACTGCAGCATCAGCACATTCTGACATACGCACGTGCACTGTGTTCAGCGCCCCTGAAGTAACGTAATACCAACAGGGGGTTTACGTGAAATCACGAGGATAAGCAGTACAAAACTGGTGAATACGGTCATGCCTGCATAGCGCCATAACACGTACCAGTGACGTTGTTGAACAAGCGGAGCAACCTCCGCAGTCACCTGTACCGGCAGCTACCCAACACGTAAATCCGTGACGTCTAGGACAAGAATCTTAATTTTTCGTAATTAAACAGGGTAGCCTCGAATAGAGTACAAGTGTGACCAGTGTGGCCACGGTCCGTGGACCAACCTTGACGTTTGAGTCTGCTCGAGCGTTTTCACGGACTGTCAGAGGTGGGTTGTCACCTGGCGGTCTATCAGTTGGCCGCTCTCCCTCTAGCCGATGTCAAGGAGTATTGACATTATTTCGAATGTATTCAGAACCGCGGAGTGATTTTGCCCTCATTCTCATGTTTCGAAGAACTATGGGGCCTTTACGGGCAAAGTGTTCAGTGCAGGAGCAAGCAAGTTCGATGGTGTCAGGGCTATTCACTGAATTTGGCAAATAATAACAGTTGGGGTACCTTGTAAGACTTCTTCCTAAACTTATGCCGGTTCTCCCGCTGTCATTTCACACCGACTCCTTGACTTCACGCATGATACAACCTTGACACAGTCACAATACAGTCATCGTGGTGTATCCTTTGGAAGTGTTCACATCTGGCACGTTACCTTACAACTCATCGCCGCCTGTGGTGAATTAAGGATCAATAGTACCTTATTTTTTGCCTCTTAGACGCTGGTATGAAAACTCGCTACTGTTGGAATTGAGCCTCCGTGAAACAGGGTTCCCGCGGCTGAGGACAATCTGCGACTTCCACGGGGCTGCAAATAATTTGCGGGTTTTGTTTCCGCGCGGCGTTTTGTTCCATCAAGAGACAACGGGGTTTCAGAGAGGAAGACGAGCCTGTCTGATGCGATGATACAGTTATTCATGCTTGTTTTACCAGCATCTTCAGAATAGTCATTTCTTGTTAATACTTTCCGCCTGACAGCAATTGAATCTCCTAAATATAATATTTCTCACTTCGTCGCCAGCTCCGTTGCTTTCCGTGATGTGCACTGGGAAGCAGCAGCGCCACAGCACATAAGGAACCTTTCTTGAGTGTACAGTTAATGGCGGGAATGCCTTCCAATTATGCCGAACGTTCTTGTATCCCCAACCAAAAGGGTGTTGTGTGTTGGGTTCTTTCCCTGTCCACGGCACCGCAGGGTTGTCTCCTGTCCTCCCTTCCCTTCTCTATTTGCTGACCTACTCCTCTGTCACACAACGAACGACGTCAGGTTTCCGGTTGGACAGAAAACCGGGCGAGCCAGTATGCTGAGTTTTCCTCTGTCCATTGCAGTGGGCTTTTCCTGCTCCTCACTAGTTATCGCTATTGCGGGTGGAGACGTCGTTGGATGGCCAGATGCAAAAAGAACCCACAGCAGAGACCAGCCCCAGCCTTCTTACTCGATAGTCTACGCATTTGATTTATTAGGTGTTTGTGTGCCGCAGGTCCGTAGCCTGAAACTTTGCATCACGCCGTTGACCTCTTTTTCTTAAGACAACACCGATGTCGTCCAGAGCCAAAGCGAAAAAAGCTTATAAAAATGAAGTCGAATATCAAGCGGCTCAACGTCGGAAGGCCGAGATGGCGGCGGAAGCACAGGCCATGTGCAAGAATAGAATTGCGTTGATGGTGGGTAGTGATTAAGTACGGTAGATCCCTGGAAGCGTCGTCGAGGCGGAGGCTGGTCCGCCTCTGTCTCTTTTGCATTTTCCGTTGCTTCACAATCAACATTCCACCCGCGGTGTTTATTTGGCTGTCCACGACGAATGGATTTGTTCCACCCCGCCACGTGGCTTGGTGGGCTCCAGATGGGTGCAACAGGTATCCTAGAAAGGAGCAAGTCTGCAATTCAGGGGCCATTGCCATCTTTGTCTCCAGCGATTTGGTGTGTGTTGGGGGCGCCTCGTTCCGACATTTGACTGGTTCCAGGAGACGTGATTAGCGTTCTCAAGCTTAGTGTGTTGAATCGTCACTTAACATCGTCGCGGCAGACACTGGAGAAGTCGATGACTTCGAGAGCGACTTTTGTCTCCTGCGATGAGTTCTCACAGGAGCAGATCGAACGTCGGAAAGAAATGTTAATCCAGATGGATCAGGACGAACGACAGCTCGCCATTGAACGTGAAGCTTGCGAAGCTTTCCAAGAAAACTGCAGACCGCGTTGGGAGACCACCAGCCAGACCGCCATTAATGAGAAGGCATGGAGAAGTTTTTCTACGTGCAAACGCTATCCGGACGTAGACCGGGAATCAGGGCTCACGGCTTTCCTCACTCACTGGCGAGCCCACAGGGAAGCAACGATGGATGATCTCCTCTCCTCTTGTGGGTTCGCAGGCGAGTCATGCCGCAGCCGACTATGAAACGAAGGCAATTTGTGAAAGAGCTTCCTCACGGAAACTACACCCTAGTCAATCCCCATTACATATGCAACGTGCTCCTGAATACATTCTGCAGGCCATCTCTAACAACAGTCTGCTCGTCGTGCCCACGTTAGTAACTATGCTCATGTCAAAAACCCTGCTACCAGGGTAGCGCTCATTACCTCCCGCTGTGTGTATTGCTTCTTCGGTTGTCCGCGTATCTGACCGTCCAATCGATATTTCATAACGGAGGAGAATGTGAAGAAGAGCTACTATACGTGTATGGCTCCGCCGATGGCAGACGACGTTTTGGCACTTCCTGTTTCATTCGGATTTCAATGATGTAAATCGGCTCTGCAGTTCTTCGTTTGCCCTGTAGCCGTGTATTCTCGCCATTCATTTCGGGTCTGATGCCAACCTGCCAACCTCAGAGGCTGGTGAGGGACACTCTCGAGCTCTTACAAACAAGAAACAAAGTCACGTTTGTGCCTACTCAAGTCTGCGCTGATGGCTGATCTCAGAGAAAATTGCCGACCTGTTAGTGGTAACCTGGTACGAGGCGACAACTACGGATGACCAGAACAAAAGGACGTTTTGTCAGGAGTGAGCCGACTCACGTTCTCTGTATCTGGCGAATTGCTCAAGAACACTATATGCTCGTATGGCACACTCCTTTCGGGCAGCCTGTTTCAGAGAGAACGGTCACTTGTGCGTTGAAAGAACCAATGTCATCTCTGTCGCTCACCACATCCGCTGGGGAAAGAGCAATGTTCCAACGTTTCATTGGCTTACAAGGGATCTGGTAAACGGTCGCATGCTTCACATGTGGCGATTGTAAGTTGATATCTTCAAGTGACAAAACACCGCGACTCCAATCGTTCTTTTTGAATCACATCGCCTTAATCAAGTCTCCTGCCACCGTGTAGGACAGCTTGTGCTCCACTAGCCAGGGCTGCTACATGGTCACCAGACAATTTCTTTCCCAGCTGATTAACACTGGAAGATTTGGTCAGCCCCTAACGACTTCCCCTCTCCTGTCTCTCCTCCTTTTTGCATTGCTTTTTCTTGACGCGTGACGTGGGATCCGGGAGCCTAGAACACAATGGCATCACATCTTCATGAACAGACACAGCAAACGTACAGTTTTCTATGCATGCCCGTTGTTCTAGATAATTTCATGGTTAAGCTCGGCCACATCTCTCCGAATATGTAGGCTGACTGCAGGTTTTCCACAGGTACAAATATCCTGCTCGGGGTGCTTACCACTCTGGTCTTTCCGCCGCTTCCCTGCCGAATACTCTTCGGTTTGCCCGTTCGTTTGTCGATGTGCCGTTATCAGCTATGTCTCAAAAATTTTTCGTCTCTACTTGGAGAAGATAGAAGCGTGCGTATCGCGGCTTCTGTAAGTTTGGCAACAGAAAGTCGCCTCCTCTTAGAAGACCGTAGTGCTTCCCATTCCTCACGGATCAGCGGTTTCGGGCAGTTATCCATTGCACATTTTAGAGTAAAACGCGTAGGCCACGTTCTCACATTTCAGAGAAAACCCGCATATGCCACCTTCCTAGTACACCCGCAGGGTGAACTTCGCGCGCGGAATGGTTAGAGACCGGATGAGCTTGAGAGAGGACAGCACGACTCGATAACTAATGTTAGCTGCAGAGAACTTGTGCGAGCAGGGCCCAGGCCAGCTGACTCACCCATTGAACTGATAAACACCATCGCCGCCACCGGTTGTTGGTGTACCACAAACTACAACTTAACTTCAGGGTGTCAGAGTCTATTGCCGGCCTGCTGCGATGAGCTAAAACCTGTAGGCTCGAACTGCATGCTTTTAACAGATGCTGTAAAGGTGCTCTCTCCCGAGCTGCTGCGCTGCTCTTTGGAAACAGGTTTTACGTTGAGAATTTCCTTGGCGCAAACAAACAAGAGTTTCAGACGTCCTGGCAATCAGATGGGCGGTCCGTGCGCATTGGTGTATGGGGCAGCGTGAATGTTAAGGGATTTAGGTGGGCAAACTTGGCGCCAAGTTCTGCGTTCAAGCTTTCTGCGATAAGCAGGCTAATGTGTTCACTGTTGTCCTGGTAACTGGGAGGGCGAAATTCTAGAAATTGCTTAGCTTGAAGATCTGCGCGCCTATTACCGTTTCCGTCACTGGTTGTTTTTTAATCATCCGCGTAATTTTTCCCCAAGCGTCCAAAGCAGAACATTTTTTTATTTAAGGTTTAACCCACGCAAAGCGACACAAATTAAGCATGTTTCAGAGCAAGCCGCAAGATGGTTTGCGGCTGCTGGATCGTTTCTGACGCGATGTATGAGAGAAGAGGGAATACGGGAATATATGGTCACTTCGGACGCACTGGGGAACTGCGTGGCATCTTTTACACAGAGCGAGACTTCTGAACTTCTCTTCAGTCGGGATTTCTATTGATCTCGCGAAGACAGTTGGCCTAGGCTTGATAGGGGACTGCGTCGGTGAGCCTCATACACAAAGCATCTGACTTTAAAATTGCTAGTGGAAACACATTCGTCAAATTTCTCCTCGTCAGCAGCTCTGTTTCTTCGGACCTTTCCCGTGTACATCATTGCTCAATCACTTCGCAGACCAACACGTGCCCAGACCGCCTGAAAACTAGAGGTGAGCCAAGTCGTCCACACGCATGTGCCTACTCTGCAATATTCATCTGCATTGAACAGGACCGGGTAACTCAACCGCAAAACAGAGACGTAAAACGACCGCATGGACGACGTGCATTTTTTTATCCAGCCTAACAGCTTCCCCTGCTAGCTATTCATTGAGTGCGCAGGAATCTTAGCGAAACACACGGCGTTCGACTGGATAACAGCACTTGACGAAGGAGACAGCGGCCTTCTGACAGTAGGCGGCGTGCTTGATGTCGAGATCTTCGCTGTACCGCCAAAGCCGATCACCATCCGAGACTGGACTCTCAGAGTGCTTCCTGCAGAAGGACGAACCCTCCGGAAGCTTCCATCCATATTCGCAGGCAAGACTACCAATCATCAAATTCCGCCCTGTTCGCCGTGTGCTTCCTCTTTTACACCCGTAAGGGAGAGGTTAATAGTATATGGAGCTGTGCGATATCTACCGCACTCGACGACTATTTTCCTCCGAGAGCATGCATCCGGTCCAATCGAATATGGTGAATGAGACTACATATCCGTGAAACGCACGACTGGCGAGTTTCAAAGCTTCCGGGGGCTACCGTGTAAAGTACGGGAGAGTGGATACTGACAGAAACAAGGAAAACGACACAGTCATGCAGCTGTGCCCGACAAGGGATCACACATCACTGTGACTAAATGTGGTAGGGTTGCAGAGATCTTCTTCCCCTACATACATGTAGTTCACGACAGATTTAAATACACGTTCACGCGCCAGTATCCATCTACACATGTGTACGCTAACACCATCACGCGGCGTGCAGCGGTACACATTTTATCGACGGTTTCGACGATGGGCACTCTCTTCGGCCGTCCAGAGTACCTCTACGTCTACGGCTGGCATTGAACTCGTAGAACCCGACCCCTTCCCATTATGTTCCCTTCTGTCTCAACTGCAGGCTGTATGAACGATTGACATGTATGTGCAGATGATGCAGGAAGCGCCGCTATACGTAGCAAAGTTTGCTACATGTTTTCCCCCGAAGTCGTTTTGGATGAAGCAACGCACGTAATGCTCGACTGGCCAGCACACCGATCCGCCGCCGCTGCGTGAAGCGATCCTGGAGCGGGTGAAAGAGCGCCAGCGTGGCCAATCAGACAGAAGTAGCAGTTGACACGCGCATCCGTTCCATGAAGTTTCACTCTAAAAGATACGTTTTGGTCGTCTCTCCGGATCCCTGCTGAGAACATGCACATCGACGGCCTTTTGTATTGATAAGAAACACCTGTCTCTCTCCGGAACCTCACAGCATGTTATTTGTCACGGGCTAGTTCAGAAAACAATGTACCCGTCGATAGGGAAAACGAATTCCTCTCAAAAGGAAACGCCTCATCTGCATCAGAAAACAAATCAGACGTTTTCCGAGTATCACACCTCCCTTAACGATTGCCTGGCACATACGAGGAAGAAATGAATAGCTGTAGGTTGCAGTTACTGTCATGAATTATTATTTATTCACAGCCGGAGAAGTGAGGGATGTATCCTGAATGTCAGGTCGCTACTTGCCCGAGAGAGTTTTTGCTGACTGACTGACTGACTGGCGGTTGGGGAAAATGACGTCTATAGACGGGATGAACTGATTGGACGCGAATTAGAATGGTTAGGCATGGGGGGGTCGGGCAGAAACTGTGCGGTACTTTACGTGGACGGCATGTCGGCAACCATGCTCCTTTCGTGTTGACTTGTTAGGAGACACTACAACGTATCTCTGCTTTTGCAGATAGGCTGGTGGGATCCGAAGAAAAATATCTGGAGAACCGACATGGTATCAAGCGTTCAATTTGACCGAGAAAGGCACACGGTGTCTTTCGAGACCATTAATCTCTCGAGGTTCACCCTGCTGCAGCCCAGAACTCTCGATTTCCCGTACAGGTTAGGAACAAAAGTTGTTTCTAAAGGAGCGATGTCATCTGTCCATTAAATTCCTCCATGTATGACGGCTGGGCAAGGCTAACCGCAGAGGTGTACTGTGGGTTCTTCCAGATACGCTACAACATGCCCGAAAAGGAAGAAGCAGAAAGGGCAGAAGCTGCTAAACCCCAGACATCAAATGCAGGACAGCAATTAAGAAATTCAGGGCCAGGTGGAATCCAGAGGCATTCGGATTTTCACTAGCTTTCGCATATATAGGAACAGCGATTTCTTGCTTTAGTGCCTATTCAGGAATTGGCACTGCCGAGCGTTGCCAGGCGACGCTGCGGAGCTTCTATTGTGCACTCGTCGGTTTAATTTGAAGTTCATTTTCTCCAAGGTAAACTTCCACAGCGTCACAAAACGGGTCCCGGGCGCCTCACTGAAATCATACAAATACGACATAGATGGGTTGCGCCGGCTTGTGGGTAAAACACATGTAATTGTGGTCTGAAGAAAGAGACAAACCTGACAGAGGCTCGCCCCCCGCGAGCAGTGACAAACGTATTTTCCTTCTTTGCAAGTAAAAACATAACGTAGAAGTGACGGTTTTAGGTCGGTGGAGGCTGGGCGTCCACAGTACATTTTGTCGTTTACCTCAAGAACCGATTGCAAGTGAAAGGCTTCTTCACCACCCCCACAGCGAACATTTGAATGTAGTCAGGACACCCGACTAGCTGTCCCGTATCGCTAAAGTGGAATATGGTGAATCTCCTAGAGATATTCCGTTATTTCCGGAAGCGAAAACAAGTTTTGATTGGTCACTGGAGAAGACCTAACACTAAATGACTGGATATTCACAGCCATGCATATTTGTATTGCTTCGTTTCGGTATAATGCCGCAAACTACTTCGATGTGGCCGTGGAGCGGCCTAGGGTCGCTATGATTTTAGCGATGGTGGGTGATCTTATACCTTAAAATATTATTTCCGTCGTTGGGACTCACCTCCCCCCGTTCCACGGTTGTAGGTGTTTTTGTCGCAATGCGCTCGCTGTTCACTGTAGAGATTATGCCCAACTCCTTGTCGACCACTACTGTGAGACCCAGCCCCCCTCCACTGCGCAGGCAAGCACTGGCGAATCAGAAATATCTGAAACGCTGCAAAAATATAGTTACTCTCCACAAAAGAGATGATCGGCTACCCTACCTGCCCCGCCATTTTTCTCTGTCTCATTAGGACGGAGTCCGAGTCGTTGACCTACCATGCGGTGGACTTGCCCAGATTGCCGAGAAAGTTGACTCTCCAGCATCTCTGCTTGCCAGCATGAGGAGGTGTGCTCAGCCAGATGTAGCAGTAGTTCAACACATCAGTCTTCCGTCAGCTATGCATCAATATTTCCTGCACTCAGTCCCCAGTATCGACAGTGCTGCAACTACTGTACAGGCCAGCGGCCCTCGATGCCTACTCTGCTTCTTATCTACAGAACGTCCCCGTTGGCTCTTCTGTCAGGGGTTTGGGAGGTGGACCACAAGTTACTCGTGTGCGAACTGAATACCATCGTATCCCAATGCTCTCGATATTGTCATTTATTAGACACCTTGAAGAAGCTGTTCAATTACACAGTCGAAACAGTATTACATGACTTAGCCTTCTCGAGTTAGATCATGTTCGTATTTCCCAATGCCTTTTTCTCGCTCCGTTTACAGAAATTCTTAACAAGGTGTCGTTCTCCCACGCGATATGGGGTGTGTGTCTAGAATCCAATAAACGAAACAGGTTCCCCAGAAACTCGCCCTGTCAGTCTTCTACTATTTTCCCCCTGACACCGTTTGTCCGCTGTTGGAGTCGCTGAGAGTACACGGACACATTTCACACAAGCTGCTCATGATCTTCTTCTGGGCTGTGTGACCATCTCAGATGTGGGGTAAATCTTGTTCCTCTAGACGCTGACGCGCGCTCGCTAGGCCTTCCCAAGAAGGACACAGACGTCGAGAGGGAAGCATGCCGAGAGCTCGGATTCGTCGCGTCTTTCTTCGATTTCTGCGCACCTATAGAAGGTGCCTGCCTCCATGCAGGTACTCGCTTTCTAATTCGGTTTTATTGCCGCAGGCGCACACCATCGAGACCATAAAAGAACAGAAAGAAGGGAATCCAAACTTGGTAGATGTTTTCAGTGATTGTGCCTCTGTTGCTTCCCTCGCTCCCGCCATGTGCGACCACAGACATATAAGCTCCGCAGAGACCCCAAAACCATATAAACATATATATATATATATATATCAGGCTGTTAACCCTCAAGGTCGGGCGTGCCGACCTGGGTTTCTTCGTTACACTTCTCATGAATTTCAAGTTTACCGTTTTCTTTGGGACGGACAGACCGAGTAGGGTAGCAACTGAAAAGCAAAGAAGAGAATGACAAAAAGGGACAAACGGAGATGCGGTGCAGCCCAGTACAAGCAGGACTTGCTGCGGGGTCGGTTTTTGAAGCAGATGAAATAGGCGTCAGGCTAAAAGAAAATGTTTGGTGCGAACAACTGGACCCCAATAACACGGAGCTTGAGCCGGAATTCGAGACCATCGTATTCCGCGGAGGACAGTGCAAGTGAGACCCAGCGGAGGAGCCGCGTAGAATTTTTGCTGAGCTCTGGTGCTTCTGAGGGTCTCTGAGTCACAACAAACCTCCTTGCTCGGAGAGGTTATCCTCGTTTCCCTTAGCGTCTACCGCACATATCGTATACACATGCATGGACGGCCCGAAAAATTCTGTCGAAATGTGTTCCGCTGTGGTTTAACCTCGAACTGTTCGTCGTCCCGTCACAACAGCCTCAGTATGTACAGGGAAGAAAAGGCAAACGGCACGTTGCATGAGGAAGGCTCAAGCGGAAGGACATGCCTTGCTTCACTTCTTCGACGAAGAAAGATGCGTTTCCACTTGAGGCTCGGCTCCGCAGAACCACAGTCTTAATGTAAAACAAGTGCTTACTTTCTTCAACAAGGCACGTTAAACCGGCACCGGTGCCGACGATGATTCCACAGTACATGACCCTGTTAAGTGCCCTCGCTTTGCAGGTACCTTGGAAGGCAAGCAAAAACCGTGCCACTGGACGATGATTCGGAGAACAGTGCAGAGTTCGAACAGTGTGAAACAGCGCATGCGTCCTTGTTCCAGTGCCTGATGAGGCGAACACACTCTGAGCGAGCGCGGAGTAAGCTTTCGGTGGCTTCTTGCCCGGAACTTGCTCAAGTCGTGACAGAGTTTTTCATACTCATGAAGCTCCTGTCGTTCACGGTAGTGGTCTAGAAGAAAAGGAAATGACGGCGATGGATCTTCCGCACAAGCGAACAGCTGTACTCGACTTCGCTAGCCGCTCAATAAAAACCATCTGCTTAGCGAATAGCAGATGATGAAATTTCCTGACCGAGGGTACGATTTCAACCCCATTCCTCCGCGCAACACACCTTCGCTTCTCGTCTTATTCGCGAGACCGTCGGGCTTGTATCTATGATGACCTAACGTCACGCTCTCGGTTTGACTTACACAAATGTGAACGCATAAGATCATCGAATATAAACACAGTGCTCCTAAATGTTACGGTACAAGCTGTAAACAAGAGATTCGTTAACTTGAACTATCGGTGACTCGGCGAAGAGATACAAGTGAAGCCTTAACAGCCTCTCTCTAAAGACGAAGGCCCTTCGAGCTATATGCCGTATTCGCCGTCTAGTTCGCCAGAGTCTTCCTTCTGCGCTATGCTCTACTTTCCATACCGTGCGCAACGGCTTGTCGCGCTCGACAGAGCATATCACCCAAAGGGAGGAAGAAAAGCAGTTAAGGCTAGATAGAGATGCATGAGGTTGGTGCCCGGAAAAACCCACATGATGCAGAGGGAAGCACGAGGATCAATGGAAGCGAAAATGACAGAGGTAGATAGCGGACAGCGCAAGCAGAAAGGAGTTCCCCACGTTGTCCGAGAAATAGAGGCTACTATCGCTGCTCACAGAGAGGTAAATATTTGCATACATACACACAAGCATGCGGATATGGGGCCACGCTGCCCTCGGAGCATGCATTCTTCTGTAGCATTGGGCACAACGCCCTAAAGTAATGCATAAGGATTGACGCATGTATGATCCTGTGTTCGGTAGCTTATCGAATATCCTCTTCGAACGAACTACGCGCACGGATGTCAAATATCCAGAGACGAGAACATCGTCTCAAACTCACCGTTACGACCTTGGCGCGTCATACCCCACCACAACCACGTTCGGCCTTGGGAAATCGAGAGATAATAGAATCACATGCTGGCCATTGTCCTCTGTGTAGTGGTTTTATCCATCGTCATTGTTTGGTCATTAAACTGCCCCCCATGCTAGTTACAAAAATCTGGAATGGTTATCCGCTCCTCGTCTGTGAATGCTATGGCTGCATGCTGTATTCTCCATGTTCTTGCGAGACGGCCTTCCCGCCTCTTCCTCTACTAAGAACTAGAGTGGAAAAAGCAAGGAGAAAGAAATGAAGGAAAAAGAAACGCGAGAAGAAGTGCAGGAGGCGCAAACTCCAACGTCCTTTCCGTAGCTTTTCCGGTCGAGCGCACATGCACAGAAGCGAGAAACAAACTCGCATGCAGCCGCGAGAAACTGGCCGTTCTGTTGGACGGACTGTTTGGGGACATCCCCTAGCTCCTTCCCGCTTTTTCTCCTTCTCTTGCCTGCCTTTCGCTCCTGCTGTTATTTCAGGCATCTTTGTGTCTTCTCCGACATTCCAGTGCCACACTTTCCCCGGGAAAAGAGGGAAAGCTTCGAGGCGGAGCAGGCGGGCACAGGCCCCCCGTGAGTTCACAGAGACTCAACGAAGTGCTCGAGATGCGTCGCGAAAGTTCCTTCGCCATCTCCACTGTCTTCTTTTGTTAAGGGCATTCAGCTTTCCACAGCCTCTGCCGCTGTTTGCGATTGGCAACGGGGGAGGGAAGACGCTGTAGAGGCACCAGCTGCGGACTCGCCTTCTCAATGGCCTACCGTCAATGTGCGTAAAAGTGTCCTTTTTCTCTGCTTGCATCACCACAAAAACCACTTTCTTCTCGACTTGCTGGCTCCGTAAATCTTTGCATTGGAAGACCCAACCCTCCTCTTTCCCCTTCTCAGTGTAGCTGCTCTCCGTCGCCTCCTTAGTCTTTCTTATTCACCGTTGTGGAGTTCCCTCTTTTATTCCTTTCAGTTGCCTCCACTCTTTTTGTTTACCTACACGTCCCATCTTCTTTCTTACTTCCGGCCTGTCTGGCCTCCTCTTCGTATCCTTCTTAGTTTGATTTACGTTCCATGTGGTCTCTACCTGCTTCCACTTTTCGGCGTACCTCTGGTCCATTGGTTTTCTGCATGCTTCGTTTTTTTTCTCACCCCATTTCTTCCCAACATGGCTTCACCTCCCAATCCGATCGGGGTGAGCCCAGGAGGCGATGTAGATGCCGCAGAGCGCTTTGTGGTCGGGACGCGATTTTCTCCCTCGACGCCTGAAGCAAATGCTCTCTATGCGGCCGTGGGACAGAGGGGGCAGAGTATGGCAGCTTCGCCCTACTCGGCTTCTTTCGGGATTAAGGATAATATGACCCTCGCGGATATTCGACGAAAAGCCCAGGAAGAAAAGGAATATGGACGTGATGCCGCGCATCTGAAAAGATACAGAGTAAGGTTTTTTTTGCTTCCCTAAAGCATTTCCTCTATTGCTTTCTCTCTATACATATACATATCTCTATGCCCTGATATGGTACATGGTTCTGTCTGGTAATCTATATTTATGCACATTTATTGGATTCCCTCTATTGCTTTCTCTCTATACACATACATATCTCTATGCCCTGATATGGTACATGGTTCTGTCTGGTAATCTATATTTATGCACATTTATTGGATTCCCTCTATTGCTTTCTCTCTATACACATACATATCTCTATGCCCCGATATGGTACATGGTGCTGTCTCGTAATCTATAT
This sequence comes from Neospora caninum Liverpool, assembly GCF_000208865.1. NCBI lineage: Eukaryota > Apicomplexa > Conoidasida > Eucoccidiorida > Sarcocystidae > Neospora > Neospora caninum. Next base: position 5,586,773 of record NC_018395.1, read on the forward strand.
TTATTCACATTTAATGGATGCATGAGAATGTACATGCGCACATGCGCCTATATATATATATATATATTTATATACGTTGTACCTGTTATTGGCAAATGCATGCTCCCCTCTCTTTACAGAAAGTATATCGGTGGACATGCACCTACATGTTGTCACGCGTATGCTTTTCCTGCCTTTGTTGGCTTCTGAAATTTCCCTTGATTGTCCGCGCGGATGGCTTCTTTTTATTTCCTTTCTGGAATTCCTGCAGCATCTCAATTATACTTCGGAGACGAGCGTTCTTCAGTTCACCGAAAGGAAACTGTCCACGCTGTACTGCGCGGTTTGTGGTGCTCACGCGCTAGTCACCGAAGTCGATTTCCAAAACCTTCCGCGTCGCGGATCAGACGATGCCGCCGTGCTCCAGGCAAGTTGACGGAAACTCCACGGTCTAGGTGAACCATCAAAGAGAGCAAAAGCGGCGTTCTTGCGTGTGTCTACATCGGATATGTACACTACGGTATGAGGTTTGTACTTTGAATAGCGCGGTATCCATAAAGGTTGCGCGCCTATGCATGCATGGATACACAGCTCTGGTGCATGTCTTTTCGGGGGTGCCGGTAGCTTGCTGGCGGAATTAGATATCTGATGTTCTCTTCGCGACCGGACGACGGCGCTCTCCTTTCTTCCGAGGAGCAAAGGGGCGGCGGTATCACGCGAAAGAGGAAGAAAGCGGAGAACTCGTGTGTCTTCAATGATCAGCAAATGCATGCTTTAGATGTATATGTGCATTGTTGCCGATCTTCCATACGTAGGCCACTGTCGCAAAATCCATGCGCAGAACCGTGTCCCCATATTACGTTTCTATTTGTTGTTTACGTATTTCTCGCTGTCCGGACGCATTCTCATTGATATTTGCCTACGTTTATAGATATAGATATATCTATTTGGGCCGAGTACACGTATATGTCTATTTGGATGGAGTATACATACATATCTATTTGGATCGAGTATACATATATATCTATTTGGATCGAGTATACATGTATATCTATTTGGATTTGATTGGATCAAGGACTTCGGAATTCGCCGCATATGTCTCCTCACCCGATTGACACCCCGCCGCTCTCATGGCCGGTGGTCTCCAGACTTTGAGTGTGCATTTCGAATCTGTGGATCTTTCCCATGTTTTCAGATACTGGAATCTTTCAATAAACTCTATACTGTCCCGTCGGAGCGCGTCCTGCTGCGAAGGCCTGCAGGTTTGGAAGTGCAGTACAGGTTCGTCTCCTCTTTGCCCACACGCGGGTGAATCAAGGTGGAGATCCATGTGGATCTCTGCACATCAATCACACTTACTTCGTCGGGGCGCTACCAAATGCCTGCATATATATATATATATACAGGTACTTCCGTATACGGTGGTTCTCGTTTGAGTTTTTCTTCGTCTCCGTGTGTGTTACATTTTATAAGGCGCTTACCGTCAACGCCCCAAGGTAGGCCCGTGCCCTTCACACAGGACAAATGTCTGAGGACATCTCGATCATCTCCATGTATTCCCAACCCAACATGCGCTGTTATCTTGAGTCGTGTGCGTGTTTGCTTAGGATGGTGTGTCGCGACTGCGGCTTTCCACTTGGATACCGACCGGTGCCCTTCAACGAACCGACTCGGATGGTCTACTTTTTCAAAGGCGCGCTCGTGCCGGAACAGAGTCAGGCTGGCGCTTTGCAGCCACGCAAACGATGAGATGACGCCAACAGCAGGAAGACAATAGCGTAGATGTCTCAAATGCATCTGGTTCCTGTTTTGACAAGACCAGAAGAAGGTCGCGAAAGTTGAAGAACGAGGGAGCAGTTACAGTGGAGGAGATCCATTTGGTCACTGAAGGGTGCGAATATGTATGTCAGCGAGTGTCTAGACACCGCGTGTGCCAGGCAGAGATGCCGAGACGCGGCATCCTTGTCTTCGCTGTTGTATTCATTGGCCTAGGCTCTTTTAAAAAACGCCGTACTCGGACGGTGGTTTCGGAAACACAATACCGAAACTTTCTTTCCGGTAGTTTTGTCACATGGGAAATGCATGCTGATGCCTGAAGGGATTGCTTTGGTGCATTTAAAGAACTTTGAGGTGCGGTGCCATCGGGCACTCTCTTCTGCCGTACAACGATCTGAGTCGATAACCGCAAATGCACAAAGTATATTTGCATACATAGATATGACGCTGTGTGACACTACTGATAAATACCTGAAGGCTATATACAGTTGCTTGAGAGGTTTTAGGGAGAAACTCGTGTATATTTCTGCCGACGTGTACATACGTACACAACAGTTTAGGGTGGTCGTGTTAATGGCCCCAGCTTGGATCTGTTTGTGCCACGTTATTAACCAGTTACGTTCATTTTGTAGGCTTTCGTAGCGACCCAGTTACCGCTTCAGAACGCAATACGTCAAGCTACATATACGGGTGTCAACCCGAGCGATACAGACCCCTCCGCTGTAACTTGACTGAAAAGATGAAGAGGATGGTTTTCATGGCACAAGTGGAAAAGCATTCCACAACATGTTTTGCGAGAATTGCGAATGCCCGGCTTCGAGCATTTTGCCGGGGGGGGGGGGGTGAGAGAATTGATTTTGAAATGGTGGGACGTTTCTACATTTCCTCCCTCCAATGGACGTTCCTATTGCCCTAGTCATCCAATTGCAACGCGAATTTTCGGATGAGACGTTGGCTCACCAAGCCGTCATCGCGCCACAAATCTCTCCTGAACACACGGCAATTGCGCGGTATGAGCTGTCTCCAGTTTTTCGAGGAACATAACGTTGCGAGAGAGCCGACTTTGTCTCTTGCCATCCTAAGTGAAAACAGCCAGGAGAAAGAAGCCAGTCTGAGAGCGACAGTTAGAGCGTATGACAGGTGATTCTAGCTGTTCGTAAGAGACGTAGAAGGAAATGTATTTGGAGGAGAACTGGCGGCACGCCCGTGTTTACTCCTGTAGTTTGACAGTCGCCGACCAAAAAGATGGGACACCTTTTGACCGTTAGCAGCGACCAACCAAATGAGACGAGAAATCGTGATTTTTCTGGTTTCTAGAACGAAGGATAGCGTGTGCATTTCTCGATGTTCGTGCGGTTGATCCAAAAAAACACAGAGGCGAGAAAGGCCAAGGAAAAGCCATGCGTCTTCCTAGCGTAAGTCGTTCGGTGTGCATAAATCTCAGATTATCGCTACTGTCGTTCGAGTGTGTCATCTTTGTCTCCCAGTCCAGAGTCCAGCGCAGAGTGATTTCTTTTCCACGTTTACAATTCGCGTCGTCGAAAAATTGAGCATAGAAAACAAACATAAATTGCGTGCAGGGAAACGGCCGGAACGTCTTTAAAATTCGAGCACTACCATAAGCGTAGAGGTTCGTGCCGTATACGTTGCTTCTCCTAGCAGTGTCAATCTATTTTTTGCAGTGCGGCCGTTATTCGTGTCTAAGTCACAAAGTAACTGCCAATGCAAGTGCTACAAACTCAGTTTAAGAAATGACGTTGTTGGAAGCGCGCCGGTGTCCTCTGTGAGATGGTGACTAGCAGCTCTCGTAATATCGTTAAATCTTTCAAGGCCTATTCTTTTGTGTAAAGCTCCATTGAGGATTTTGTGCCTTCTGCAACGTACGTTCAGTGTAGTTCTCTCCTTGTGTGAATCGAGGGGTTTAGGGAACCGTGATTGTTGAACGAATAATCCCTATGCTCTGGTTGGTGCTTCTCAACTACGAAACGTAAATTCCCGAGCACGTACCTTGGTCTGTTCATGCATATTTTATGGCATCTCCCTGTAAACATGGAGAAGACATGTTTTCTTGATTCATGCCTTCGATGTCAACGATGGTGGCTCGACGTATGTTTCCTTTTCGAAGGTTGCAGCGCCGCAGTTCTCAGAGAGGAACTGTGTGTAGCTCTTGCGTGTGTGAAGTGTCGAGCAGACGGAAGGGAATTAGCGATTTCGGTTTACATGTAGTGGACGACGTCGTTTGCTTGTTTCACTGGGGGACGCGGAAGCTCGTTTTACGTCGTGAAACAAGCTCGACTTGTTCTTCGGGGTGTCAGTCGGCGCAGGTGAACTGCGTTCGGGGTACCTGGGGGGCGTTCGGACTGCGGTGTGTCCTGTTCAGCCTCAGGCGTAATTCCCTTGGCAACAGTTGAGATATCTAGTGTTCTTGGAAGTACCGTAAGGTAGACGTACGTATTCCTACTTCCACTTCCCTACGTTTCTATGTAAGTATCCGCTAAGTTTTCTTTACTTTGGTTCCTGTTCCCAATGTACTGGTCATCAGAAGTCACAGGGTGGGGGTTTCTCCCTGTGCTAATGTGACTGGTGTGTCTGCAGGTTTGAGACATCGGGGGCCTTTTGAAATCATCAGTATAACTAGCCATTACGACCTAGGCACACATATGCACCCACGTCTTTGTCACGATGCACACGTAGGCGTATTTCCCTTTGTCTCGCTAGTTGTGCGAATGTACATATATACAGAAATATATGGATACGTTGAAACACGCTATGTTGGTGTTTCTATTCTGTTCCATGCGTTTAGCCTCTACGCAATAAGTATTTCCCTCGTCTTTCCAGCTTCCGCCCCCTGTAATAAAAAAGCCACCGAAACGTGCCTCTTCGTATGCAAAAAAAATTGGTTGTACTTCTTCCCCTACTTTTTCCCGGTTGTCCTCGTGACGAGCTGACAAACAAATAATCGCCATGGACGTGTCTGCTCTGGTAGAAATGATCAGCAATCCCGGGCCACTTCTCGCCCTAGGCTGCTTCGTCGTGTGCTGGACTTGTGCCTTGCTGCTTCGCCTTCTATGGGCTGCAATAGCGGCTCTGCTGCTGCGAGATTGCGACTTAGCTACCAAACTGCTTCCCGAACGAAAAGGCTACTGGAAAAATAGGGTCGCTTGGATCACCGGTGAGAAGGCAACGAGCCGGATCAAAAGAAAGTAGATATTTAATTGTGACACATGCGGATTTATATCTTGGATAAACACCACAGAGATACATATATACATAGATACATACACATATTCATTCATTCATACATACATGCACCTCCTTGCTGGTCGCGTAAGGCCACATTCATCCTTTTCATCGGAAGATGCAAACGTGAGGATTCATGTCGGCATATATTCATGTGCGCATGCGTATTTATCCAGTAGATATACCATCGATTCTATTGATGTGGGTGGAAGCAAAATAAATGCATGCTTGCTTATATCTCGGCCAGTCGATCCGCCTGTGCATTTCAAGGAGACTATGCTTCGCTTTTTCATCTGCCGAAAAGACATTTGTCAACGGTAGCCGATTGCGTACTGAACCCACTTTTATATACGTGCGTGCGCGCACCTGTGTTCAGTGCATTTTCGTATCTAGACATACGCAGTTACATTGACGTCCCGCCGCCGTGTTTTTGTTTTCAGGCGCCTCGAGTGGAATCGGCCTGAGTCTGTGCCGGTTGCTCGCAACCAGGCGTTGCTCCATTATTATCTCCAGTAGAAAAGAAGAAGATTTGCTTAAAGCTCGTGACGATGCCATCGCGTACAGCCAGCGACTTGGAATTAAACGATCGCCAGAAGACTTCCTCCTTCTCCCCTTCGACATGAAGAAACCGGAATCCTTTCGTGGCGTTGTGGACGAAGGACGAAAGTGGAAGGGCAGGATTGACATTCTCTTCAGCAACGCAGGTACGAAAACGTCGGAAACCAGAGCACATATATAGAGGAAGGATGGTCCTGCCTGCGTCGCTCCCACACCTGCGTATAAATTCCGGTTGCCATTGTCTCCTGTCTCTCCCATGCTTTTGCGTGCCTCTTGTTTCCACGATTCGGCCACCTTGGGGTCACTGTCCCCCTTTCTCTCGGCTCCTCACCATCCTCTCTTGGCTCAGGCGTTGCGTGTCGAGGAGTGATGCTTCCATCTTCAATTGACAACGAAATCCTGCAAGTGAATCTCCTCTCCCAAATGGAGTTCGTGAAGCTCATCGTTGCTCGCATGATTCAACAGCAAAGTGGGCACGTCATTTTCACCAATTCGATGAGCGCCAGAATCACGCTCGGAGGCCGGACCGCTTACAGCACAGCCAAAGGGGCTCTTTTGAATTTTGCCTACGGACTCTCGCGTAGGTCACGTCAGCCCGAGAATGAGCTAAAGAAACAAACGTTTCTCGAAAAGCAAACCAGCTTGCTGTCCTTTTCTGCACTCCTCGATCACATGCCCCACGCACATGAAGCACATGCCTCTCTCTCGATTAGTACATACATGCGGATATCTGAGCGTATGACGCTGCGTGTATATATTTGTATGCGTATGTGGCTGGAGCTGGGTATTGATTTGGCGCATGGCGCATTCAAGTGAGTAAATGGTATTCATGCGCATGCATTCCTGTGTGCACGGGCATTGGCGTCATATGTGTGCTCACATACCCAGGTTAAAACAAACGCACACGCTTGCGTTACCATGCAGTGGGTTTCACATTCTTGAATACATCAACATACATGTGTACCTGGACAAGTTAATGCATTTTCATAGCGACCTGAGAAGGGTCCACGATACGACTGTCCCCTAGTCTTGCTTTAAAAATTTCGTGATGCCTGATTGCGTCTCGTCTGTTTTTTATGTTATCTGACTGCGTAGGAAGCACCGCTGCCTCCTTGAGTTCCCTTTCTACTCCGCATTCTGTGTCTCAGGCGAACTTAGAGGAATGGCAAGCCCCGTGCGTGTCACCACAGTCCTGCCCGGCTACGTCCGAACGTCGCTCTGCGATCGGGAGCTCTACGCCGATGGAGCGATTCCCAAAGGCGTCCACGTCGCCGAAGACATTCGCACGGGTATGTCCCGGCAGTCTATAAACTCGCAGAGAAATCGAAGAAGGGCCGGTTTCGGTGGGAGCTCGGCAGATATCAGAAGAACGTGTAAGAACAAACATACAGTGGAAACCAACGGCGATTGCTCCCAATCGGGTCAGCCGCCAAACCACCCATACAGTCGCAAATCGTCTACATCTGGGATACGTCATAAACCAGTACAGGAGCCTAAACGCGAGGGAGAAAGTTCGCAAAAGTGGGCCCGACGGAAACAGGATTTGCGCTTCACCAAGTTACGGGGGTCCCGTCTATATCGGTGTGTTAGGGTTTCTTTCCACTTAATAAATGTCCCCGAGCTTGTCCGCTCTTTCTCTCCGTCTATTCGCTTCCGGTGTGGCTTGTATTTGAGACGTTCGGCATTATGTAGCTCTGCTGCGTCTGTCAGGATGCGCGTTCACTTTTTGCTCGTTCGCTGCTGTTGCTTCTCCCGTCTTTGCGCGCTCGTTCCAGGTCTCCCCTCGGACCGAACTGCGGAGTTGATGCTCCGTGGCAGCTCTAGGGGACTCGCCGAAATCTGGGTCGGAAAGAATCCAGATCTTTTCTACATGTACGCCATGTACTACGTGCCGGAGATCGCCAACTTGGCGGTTGACTACGGGGCCAGTTCCTACGCGCGAAACATCGAAGAGGAAATCCGACAGCGGCGCTACGTCGCGCGCAGCGCTCGTGCCCCTAGCGCGCCTGGACAGCCGCCCGTCGACAAGCGAGGCGCCGGGTTCAAGAAGCGAAAGGCATCTGGAGATTCTGCCCTTTCTGAACCTTTCTGTTCGCCGCGTACGTGTCCCCCTGGGCTGAAGCAACGGGACGATGACGCATCTCCAGCGTCGGTACCCGACGAGAAGGGGTCACAGGCAGGCGAAGAGGACAGAACCCGCGGCGGTTCGCTTCCACCTGCGAAGGACGGGATCGTAGCAACTGAATCGGAAGCTCAGAAATCGAACATTTTTCCGGGAGCACCTGGCCCGTTTGGGACCGTCGCCAACGCGATTTCAGACGCCGTCAGTCAACTGGGCAGATTCGCTTCCATGGGGTCTGACACCACGCACGACGATGAGGAACAGACCAATGGGGGAGCTGTGCGGAAGCGAAGGAGTTTCGGGATTGATGAGAATGGGTTTGGTGGAGAAAGTACAGGCCGAACAGCAGACGCAGGAACAACTCGTACACAGAGCTCGGCCAGCGGCAAGGGACAAACTAACGCGGCTGTCAGCGGCTAATCGAGAGAAAGCACATCCTTATCTGGAGAAGAGCAGGGGAAAAGAGAGGCAGGCCGAATGAACACAGAAAACCCAATAAAAACCGCTACGAAAGGATCAAACACTAAGCGGAAAGGTGAGGGTGGGGACGCGGTAAAAGCAGCTTTGCATCCGACGAGAGGGGACGAAACTGATGAAAATGATCGAGGGGTATAGAACAGCACACCAAGGCTAGTACGCGCAGTGAGAGGGACGGGTGACTGGCTGCTGGAAAGTCGACACGCTAAAATGAGAGAAAAGCCGGGCAGGATTCCAACTGTTTTTGCCGTTCCAAGAAAAAAAGGACACACGCCGAAACAGCGGCACCACGTCTTACTGTCAACAGGAGAGACACTTGCTGATGCTTGTCAACAAACAAGAAGGGAGCGCGAGCTAGGAAGCGCCAGTCTTTTGCATGAGACAATCGTGCGAAGTTGTAGAGAGAAGAAATCGAGCAAGAGAGTCGAACCCCAGAACGTGCTGAGAAACACCATCAGCACTGGAGAGAGTGTTTCTACGAGACGGGAAAGAGAAGGCAGCTGTAAAAACCCACAGAGAAGAGACACCAGACAGCGCCTGTCATGCACTTGCAGAAACGGTTTGTCGCATTACAGTGAATATGCATAGAAGCAAAATCTTCTTCTTCCCTAGGATTCCCTTAAGCAATCCTCCATCCACTCAGGCCCTTGGCGAAAAATTCTGTTGGCTCTCTAAGAAGCAAGTGAACGTATCTACGTGCCTGTGTGGTTGTGTTAGGACGCATCAACATGCGAGTCAGAGCGAGTCTATGTGTGGAAGATGACTTTGTAGCACTTCTATAAGTGGTTATGTCTAGATTTGTCATGAAGGGATGTGCACGCCCTGAAGGTGGATATGAACGTTGCCGCTGCAGCCCTACTCCTGCGCCACATCGTGACCGCCTGCCGCGTATGGAGAAATGGTGCGAATAACCCAACACGGCAACCAGCGGACTCGATAAATCAATATATGCATACATATATACATATATATGCGAAAGGTGATTGGGAAGTAGACAAAACGTTGGACATATACGTAAACCACCAGCTGATTCTCAGAATGCATGACCAGGTAAAGCCACTCACTAGGATCTCAGGTACAACAGCGCGACACTTTTGTGAGTAGAGACATCCACGCTTATTAGAGTCCATAGAGAGCGATAAGAGCTTGCCAGCGTTCTCACTCCTGAAAAGGAAACTCCCTCGCGGCCACAAGAATCACGACGGGCAGACACGGAAATACAGTATCAAAGCGCATCCGTTCTTTGCTAGAACACAGTTGTAATTAAAACACTTTGTGCCGAGATAAACGCACACTTGGTGTCACCATACACAAACATATACACGCAATTATGTATATATGCATGCACACGAACAAATACATACAAAGATAAATACATGTCTCTGTTGATCCCTAGACAATGGGCAAAAGATAACCATGTTGCATCGATATCCCGAATGTAGAGAATTTGAAAATAAGACTTGCTGTCACAAATATAAAAGAAAAACCATCGACGCGTCTATGGGAACGTGGAAATGCAAGCGAAACCAAACGTGGATTTGTAAGTTAATAAATATACTCACCAGTATATGTTATCGTGAAATCTTCCGGAATAGCAGGAACACTAGTTTGCCGTGTGGAGCGAGGAGCATATATATATATATATATGTACCTTCTGCTCTACGGATATAGCTTTATTGCGCAGATAAACGAAGGTAGCTGAATCGAGGCGAACTAGTTTCGCTTCGCTTGTGCGGATCCACCAGTTTGCGGCGCAACCGCGCAGGGACTACGCGGCCGGTTACCATCGCGTTTGTCGATGACGAATTGACACGGTAAGCAGGAACAGTCTTGGGAAATAAAAGAGAAGCCAGCAGAACAACGTCACGATACAAAACGGCGAAGAAAGAATCAGAAAGTCGGCAGGAACGTAATGCCCACAAGAGGTCCGATTCTACGGAAAACATAGGGAACTGGTAACAGCTTCTCTTCTTTCGTGTCTGCTTTGACTCGTGGAAAAGAGGCAGAGGCCCCTCGAAGTTTTGCTTTTCGAGAAAAACCAACTGTCTCCCTTCTGCTTTGTCATCTGTTATCCAACGTCCCGTCCGTCTTTCAAGGTGCAATGGTGGTGTTGAGGGAACCTTGATGGCGTCACAGATATGCTCAACCGCCTCGCGGAAATCACGACGAGCTGAACTGGTCTTCAGTCACATCGACTTCTTCGACGACAGCCAAGTTGAGGGTCGACACCTGAGCCTACGTAAACAATGTGGGCGCAGCGGCCTCGAGACTTTGCTGAAAGACATAAATAGACAGCCATTAACAAGTGGACTGTTTTATATGTATTGATGCGCCTGTGATTGTCGCAAGAGATATAGCCCCGTCGGTACCTCCGTAGCACTTCTGAACCGATATGTAGGCATCTCCTCATCCGTATTACTGTCGGCTTCACTATCTCTGAGGGCCCTGGCATCGCTGTGTGTCTGGCGTATCCTCGACATTTCCTGAAAACAGGGGGTGGCGGACAATCTTGATCCTTGCTCCTTACTTTGTAGAAAACTGTCCGGGAAGAGAACAAACCCCAGGAGTTATCGAAAACAAGAGAGACCGTGCCGTCTTCGTCGGCCTTCATGGACCCTCGAACCACTCTAAACACAAAAGAAAAGAGAGACGAGCGGGCTCGTATGAAAATGCAGTGCTCGCCATGTCGATTCAACATCCTCAAATCCTGAAATCGACAACGTCACTTGACCACGTCAGCGCGGTCCAGTAGGTTTCTATCTACTACTGAACATACACGAGTGCATATCTCTCTTGACGCTCGACACTGTCTTTCCGCATAATGCACCTGCCGACCTACAACATATCCGCGTACTCGCAGCCAGTCGCGCACACCCAAACTCTACACATATACACCTGCACACGGCTATCCCAGAGGGATATCGATAGAGTTATCCGCTGGAAACTGTCGCTTACTGATTTCCTTGGTGTTTCTTCATATCCAGTATAGAACGTTCCTCACCCCCCGCCTGCAAGCAGACGCAGTTATGGTGGCAAGCAGACGACAGAACCATATATAGGCATAAAGGAAAAACAGTTAAAAATATATCTATATCCGTGTGCATCCAACGCGCTTGCGGTCCTCATAAAAACGTACGGTTGCTAGCCACATAGCCACTTTTTGATTCCCTTGGAAATTCCTCGAGGGCCGCTGCCGTCGCTTTTTTCAGGTTCAAAGCTCACCTCAGGGCGCCACTTGACTTGGAAGCACACGTCGTGGTCAAAAAGTACCCAGGCCCACGAAAGGCAGTGCCCTTGGGGGACCTGGACATGGACACAGCAGAGACAGAGAATCAGACAAGACCAGGACAACGTAACGCGATCCCTCTCTCCTACAGGCCACCCGCAAACAGGACGACCAGACGCGGGGCACAGAGGACGCGGCTACCTAGCCCCCCACTTGAAGGATGAGCAGAGAAATTGTAACCACGGCAAGTAGAAGTATATCCTAAAGGTGACTCCATCGCTGTGTTTGCCTGCGTGGACTCGTTATTGAACGGCGGCGAGTGTATCCCCATGGAGAAGCACATCGCTGTTCGGCAGCAAGATTCGTAAGTGCCTGACGCTTGGCAAGAGGCAAATCAATATGCTAAGGTGCATGACATATTTGTTAATTTCTGCGCTCAATCGATAACAGCAAGCCTCTGGACACAAATAAAAGCCACACCAAAATACGCACACATCTGTGAGAGGCTAGGTCTCCACCTGCATCGATCCGTCTCTCCCAGCACCCGTTTACAGCTATCAGGGGAATGCGTGTTCCGACTCGCGGGCCAGATCCTGGAAAAAAGCTCAATCTTGCAGTTGAAACTCCTATTCTGGTGTGCTCTATAAACAGTCAACTCCTTTCTGTAGTCGTCCGCGCTCCGGCCTTTGCTTTCTCCCTCGCGGCCCTACCTCAATCTGAACTTGTTCGCGGCGCCGCGCTCCAATCTGAAGTATTGAGTGACCCCCTCCAAGACGAGCCGACCTGAGAAGATGCACAGACACACGCCACGCCTTTTGCCGGTGTCTTGACTTCCAAAAGATGCACTGCTGGAAGGAACGACGTGCCGTCTCTACAGAGCGCTGTACATACTCCGGACAGGCATCGGATGATGCCTGTCCCGAGTATATACACATGTGTGCAGAACCTACACGAAAGAACACACACTTTTCCCGTGGGGAGAGACAAGCAACCACGAACACAAAGTTCAGAAACAGATCCACAAGCTCGCGCCACAAAAAAGCGCATGCATACAGAGACATAGGCAGATACATGAACGCATACCTTTTCTGTAAACGCGTTCATGCATACACGAGTTGAACACACTGAGGCGACAGATCTAGGGAATCGGTTTCGTCGCTCATCTCGTGTCCTGTCTGTGCGAACGTTTGGAGGTATGGGAAGGGTTGGATGGTGCCTTACAGAAGTTCAACTTTTGAGTATGTACGGATGCCTGCTAGAGGCGAAGTGCATATTCCCCCGAGAGAAGGGGGAAGAGACGCGGGATCGATGTATTTGTGTAATTCCGTCGCGTAGTCGCTCTCTGGGAAAGGAAACAGGACAAACGTGAAGCACAGAGCCCATAGCAGTGGAGAGACCCGAATGCTCAAAATGATCGACGGTCCCTGAAGCGAGACCTCAAGTCACCCCTTCGGTCCACAAACAAATGCCGGGTCGGAATTTCGACACTCCGCTGCCTCAGTTTCGCAGAGCTTCCCAGATTACGCCGAAGTGAGAGTGACCCCAAAGACGGGTTACTCCCTATAGAATGTTCCTCTGTGTTCATATGGACCTTTATGCACATGTATACATGGACATTAGGAATGCATGCTCGAATAGGATTATGTACAACGAAGGCGGCGCAGCGTTGCAGTTCCTCGAAAAGACTTACCAAGGAGGTGGATTTTGGAGACAGTCCGCTCCTTTAGCCAGCCTTGGAGTGTCCCCCAGACGGCACTGAAGAGGCGCGGTGTGTTGATGAAGAAGATGTGACTTAAGGACTCGGGATAGTTCTCGCTCGTCACGTAGATGAGCTGCCGGAGGATTCTACCAAGCGCAAAGGCAAACCAAAAAGAGAAAAGAAAAAAACCTAGAGAAGACGAAAGACGAGCGAAAAACAGTGCAGACCGGCTGTTCGTTTGAAACCGTCTGAGATAAAGAACAGTCGGTCAGTAGAGATCTACCCGTCGGGGCTGCCGGTGCCCGAGCTCACCCCAGCGCGTGTCGATTGATGGACCTCGCAGAGAGGCCTTCGAGATCGATAATGGAGGTCGCCTGGACCAACCGCCCTCTTTGGCGTGACAACCTGTTTAAACAAAGAAATCGAGGAGCGTCGGCGCGCGCTCTCAGGACACAGTGGCCTCCCCAACGGAAGCCGCCGAAAAAACGAATACCCGCGCTATATAGCGTTGTGTCTCTTCTAGTTACTCTGCGGTCCTTTCCTGCACCAGAGGCGTGTTCATAGCAATGAAGCCACGCATATCCTTCCACGTCTAACTCTTGACCTCTCAGTCTCCGTCGATACATACACACTGGGAAAGACGCACATATGCAAATGTGCGGGCGGGCGCCGACCACGCTGTACAGGTCTACACTTATCCCCGACACCGATCTGTGTTGGGTGCGGAAACAGATGTACCCTGACAAACGCGAAAAGACGCAGAGAGCGTGACAGTGCGTGGAGGTACGTGGCACAGAGTAGCCGCGGGAGGTTTCTGAGTCGCGAGACAAGCAGCTTCTTTGCTGGGCCCCCGACGTGCCTGTCAAGAAGAATGTTGCGAAATTCCAGCTGGTAGCAATGCCACTTTAAGAAGAGATCCTCAGACAACTCCTCGAAAAGGCGTCGCTCATCGAGAAGACCTGATAAAAACAAAGCGAGAGAGGAAGCGCGTGAGTCAAACATAGCGGGGACGAGCCGCTGTCTCAGAACTTGCCTTTCAGTGCGTTACTGCCGTCCCTTCGAAACGTCGATAGCCGTACCTGGCCTCGCCACTGTGATGATGTTCCCCTCTCTGTCCAGGAGAATTTCCGGTTTGTGGGTTGAAGCCACAGAAGAGAGAAAAGATTCAGGCGGCGATGCAAATTCCTTTGAACACCCAGAAGGCATGCAAGCAACGGACGAGTCAGGCGACGAAGAAGACGACGTCAAGGACGAAGTGGAGATGGAGGACGAAGCAGAGGTAGAGGAAGACGTAGTCGACGAAGCCAAAGCGAGACGGCAAAAGAGAACCTCCTCTTCGTCTCCTCTGTTTGCCACTCCCTTCGATTCGTCTCCGGTATTTGTCTCAGGTACAAACGAGAATCCCGCTCCCTCGTTCGTTGCCTGGTCTTTCGAGGTTGTACTGCTGCAGGCGCGAGATTCAGGTGAGCACGGGACAAGTTCCGTGGAGACTGTCTCGCTGCGCTCTTCGTTCCCATCAACTGTCTTGAAACACCCCTCTTCAGCGCCAGCCTGATTTGGCGCCGACGTGCGAAGAAGTTGATTGTTTGGAAAATTCCGCGAAACTGCGGCGTGTCCCACTGCAGTTTCCGGGGACAACGGCAGCACCATCTCCCGCTGAAAAAAGACACACGTCACGCGGATCGCATGCGCGGGCATGTGCGTTAGACTGTGCGTCTGTGAGATGTAGGGGAGCCCAGCGGATCCGTCTCCAGCTAATCACCCGCATATATACATTCATATAAACATAGGTGGGAGTCGTTGCGTGCGCAGAAGCAGGATACTTACGAGAATATAGTCACGCATGGCGGTGTCGATCTTTTGCGATATTCGCCACATGACGTGCCGTCTGTAGGCAATAGCGGCTTCGTTGACATCAAAATCGTAGCCCTGAAGGAAACGGAAGAGTCGGTAGGTTCCCGCGAGTTCCGCGACCTCCAGGGAAAACAGTTCTTCGGGCGCTTGAGCGTCGATCTCCCCCGACCGCGTTTGCGCAGCCGTCAAGTCCCCAGTGGAACCTGAACGCGGTCGAGAGGACGCCCTCATCTCCGAGAGCACTGTCCGTCGAATATCGTGTGCGATCTCGATAAACTGGTACAACGCCTCGACCCTCTCGGGTGTAGGGCCGCTCTGGAGGAAGAACGGCGGCAGGGGTTCGTGAAGGAATGCCGAGAGAGAACCTTTTGTGTCTGTCTCGGTTGCGCGTGGCACGCACGCACCCCACGTTTCTCCAGCTCCGTTTCCACTGTTTTTCCGCACCCGGTCCAACGCGCTGGAAGAAGACGCAGATGAAGACCACGACGGGAGGTTTGGCGCAGAGCGCAATGACGCTGGATCCGGAGAGACGGGGGAAGACGAGGAAGAGGACGCACCAGGTGACGAGTCACAAAGCGACGACTCGTAAGGCGACAAGTCAGAATGCGACGCACGCTCCGGTGCCGCTGAAAAACGGCGTTCCGTTCCAGGGCTTCCGAGGGGCCGCAGGCCGTCCGCCATTGGCGACGGCATCGGAGAAGGAGGCGATGACTGGCTAGTTACGAGTGGAGACAGATCGAGAGTGACGGCGACAAATGGCTCTGTCGTGAACGACAGCGTCCGATTCGGCCTGGCCTGCAGACCACACCCCTTTGCAAGTGCTTGCTTTGACTGGGAAACTCGGGTAAAGCTGCGGCAACTCGTGCAGACGTCTTGGTCCAGCGCAGGTTCCCCGTCTCCTGGAGGCTCGGCGCGCTCATCACGCCAATCGACGTGGTCACACCCATAGAAATTGCCAGGAGACACAACTCCTTCTTCCTTGTCCGGCAAGGATAGAGGAGAAAGATGCGGCGTCTTCGTAGTGGGCGACTGGATAGGTGCGGGTAACTGGAGAGCCGTCAGGTTAAGACTACGCGACAACATTGGAGCCGACGTAAAATCCTCTGCGGCTTCTGCTGACCTGGCGCGTGCATGCGCACCGTCCATTGGTGCGGTGAGGTCAGGAGACACCTGCGTTCCAGCTGGCTTTTCCTCGCCAAAGGCGAAAGGCCAGCGGTTGGACCACGACACGCCGCTGCTGATCCGGCTTCTCCAGTCACATCCCGCCTTTCCCGTCGACCTTTGCCACCGTGTCTTGTGAGTGGCGAGAGAAAAAAGCAACCCCAGAAAGGAATCCTGCGACTTCCCTGAAGACGAACTACTCGCTTGATCGTCATCACCTTTATTTCTGGCTGAGTCTGTGCTTTTGTACCGTCTCCTCTGTTTCTGGTGTGCGGCACGCCGCCGGCGCAGCTGGAGTTCCCGCTGTCGGGCACTGGCCTCCGCCAGGAGCTTCTCTGCCACTTCCCGATGCTTTGCAGAACGAATGGAGTCACACGGGCGACCCTGGCGTGGAGGTGGAGGAGAGCTCGGTTTCCCTGTCAAACAGCGCGTTTGAGAGAGGTTTGCTCCGTCGCCACTCTCGGGCCAGGATGATGCCATTGAGAGAGAGGAAGGAAATGGGAGTAACAAACGAAATACAAGCGGATAAAGACGAAAAGATACAACGTGGCGGGAGAGAAAAGACCCCCTAAAAAGCCTGCGGCAAAATACCAAAGGGGGCGAGGCAGCGACGGTGACGGCCAACGGAGACGCAACAGAAACTACGGAAAGGAGAGGGAACGACAGGAAAGCCGCGACGAAAGAAGAGGCCCGAGAAATACTGGCGATAACAGATGATGCACGAGACGCGCCGATGAGACGAAAATGGTTCTTCACTTTTTGAATCTCATCCAAGTAGGAGCCAGCGACAGGCGGGCGGGACGACAACCTCAACCGAAGACAAACTGAAAAATTGCTATGCCCACCGAAAGAGAAGGACGAAATCACACAAAATCACCATATTAACTCAAAAGAACAGATGTAGCGGTTTCTGCGTCGTCGTAGTCATTTGAAGCAGAACACGACGAAGAGGCTATCACCAACTGGAGGAAAGGATGCCAGACACCCGCGGAGTTTCGCACTCAGGGGGCTACAATAAAACCAGGAAAGTATTTAAGCGAGACGAAAAATCAAGACTACCTGTCTTAGTAGTAGAAAGTGAGACGGCAGAACACGCGATTCATTACGCAGTTGCTGCTAAGCTGTAGTCTGCCCTCGGGGACTTTGAAATGCGGACTAGTACCCAAAAATTCTTTGCGCAGGATCCCGCTCTGGTAAGCCGCTTCCTTCCGGGTGAGTCACGCGGTGTGAAAAACAGGTAAACTTGCAGCATACCAATCCCGTTTCCAAAAATAATGACTTTCAAGATGCAACACACGGTTCTGAACAAAAACCCCTCCGTTTCATACATTTTAGGGAAACAATCGGAGAGCCTCAGGGCTCTCCTGATTGATCATCACGAAAGGGGCAGTTGCGGAGACCCTACAGCAAGGAACCTCGTCCGTTTTACTACCTTATTGAGGTCGGCGCCGTCTTGGGTTAATCACCTCGCCTTTTTTAGGACAACGCTACGAAGAAAAGATCACAAACTGGACGCCAGGATCAAGTTATATTCATAATATCTTTGGCACATAAAGGCAGAAATTGGCCACGATGTTTTTTCTGCTTTTTCCTTGTACCCGTACAGCGGCGTCCGAAAAGACGTGTCATTTGACTGGACCCCCAGCCACACCGCCATGAGACCCACAGGAACTAATGAGCTCACGTGTGTGCTGCACATTACATTTTCCGATCCTGACGACGTCCTACAACCACAACGTTTTTTTCAGTGGGAAAGATAGCTTGATAGGTGTAGAGTCGAATCGTTTGTGGTTACCATCATAGCCATAATAGGACCGTGCATCACGCGCACGCATGGGTACAGCGACGCTGCGGAAGGGAACTGTCGCACACACGAGGCAGAGGTACGAAGACAAAGTTACACGCGCGGGGGCATGTCGGAAATGAGTGTAATCCTGATATGGGCACGCGGATGCTTCCTCTAGAGGGACAAGAGGAAGCTCGGCCCAGCAGAAACACTTTCTCGGAACGCTGTCAAAACCGTAGCTCTACCGGCCTGGTGCCCATTATTTAGAGGGAAGACTAACTGCAAGTGGTGAGGTGGAGCTCGGAAACGCGGATCAGCGCTACTGACAATCCTTCAGTCCTCACGGCGTATCTTGTGCGACTCAATATTGGAACTAATAGTTACAATTTCGGCTAAGCCTGGTGTTAGTAAACTCAGATCGGCACCCTGGGTCTTCGGTTGATATTCCAGCGCCTGAGGTAGAAGCTTCCGGAGAGGGCACAGGCGATCGCAGTTTTGCGTCTGTACAACGAATGGTTGACAAAAATGCATGACATTCCGGAGAAACTTGAGGTTGTCGTGCCACGAAATACAGTTTGTTCGGGTTGTCCATTCGCTAGTTCCGGAACTCCCCGCCAAATATGGTGAGCAGCCTCTGTTGGCGCGATCCCGCTAACTACTGCGTGCAGATCGCACGTGCAAATCCTTGATCAATACGAGCAGAACTGTCGTTCTCGTATGCTTGAGGACATGTGAGCCAACGACCGCTTCGTTTCAGACAGGTTGTTCTTCTCTTTCGTCGCTTGCTCCCAGAGCCGCCGAATTTGAAATGCTCCTTTGCCATCCGGTAATTTCATACAAACATCCTGGACGAGCCCACCCTTACCACGACACAAACCACAGCAGCAGCGTTTTCTTCCTTTTTCTCACTCTTCGTTTTGTGCCAAGGCTGTTTAACGCAACTTCCTGTCACAGTAGAACAAGCGACACTTTCAAGCGAAGTTTTATGTGTAATACTAGGAGACTGGCCAGTCCCTAGGTCCACAAGAAACAGGCTAGGTAAGACGGGACAATACCTCTTCCTTCATGCTGGTACGGGTTTTTACGCAAGTAAGCGCGGCGTTTTGTCGAGGGATGTCTGGTCTCTGCCTTCAGTTTGGTCGTTCATGCAGTGTCGTCGCTGTGATGTTACAAGGTCGTCCTGTTCGAACGTGTGTGCCATGCTTTTCCTTCGTGATTGCAGGTCCCTATCTTCGAGGCTGCACAATCAGGGTTAGTCACATCGGAGGAGTTCCGCTATGAAGCGTGTTTTGCTCGAAACCATTTTTCTCTCAGTGGCAGGCCTCTGGAGACTTGCTGCGATTAGAACGGTTGATGCTCAGTGGGGTAATTCACGGAATGGCCGCTGGGGAGCGCATCGGGCCACCGGCGGGGCAACGCTGCCAGCCTCGTTTGGAAGCGGTTCCTCACGAGCGGCGGAGAGTGTGTCTTCCGGCTCGAGGGGGAGTTCGCCGCCCCTGATACTCCCTTCCTCAACGGCAGCATCTGGAGGGACAACGTTCTCGCCGTATGCTGCCCGGACGGTTGCTGCGCCGGGTCGTGGCCCCGGCACTCCATTAGCATCTGCTGGGTATACAACCACGCCGCCTCTCTTGACACCCTCCTCAACACGACAAGGTCCGGTCACTTACCCGTCCACTTTGGAGCCTTTCCCTTCTCCAGGAACATCGACAACCTTAAGTCCAGTAGCGTCAGCCTGGGCTCCACGACCGTCACCGTCAAGCACCACAGGCACCGCAGAATTCTCTAGTTTCCCCCAAGCTAATCCGCGTCCTGCGTGGAGTGCGGGGTCGGTGGCCCCGTCCTCTACGGCTAATCGCTCTTCCGAGACTTTCTTGAGCATGCCGCCACAGGGTCTCACGAGTTCCTCGACAGGGCTAACTCCAAACAACGCGTGGAGTCCCACTGCCCCTGTCAGTGCCGGCTCCAGCGGAGACTGGAGCATACCGACTTCTGGTTCTGGACCGTCGGAGAACCAGACGCCCCCCCTCGCCACACATCCTGTATTTACGGAGTCACGTTTAAGCGCAACTCATGGTACCAGTGAAATGAGTACCTGGGGAATCCCAACGGTCGCCACAGGCGGCGGTTCAAGGGTGCCTTGGACCGGCATGTCGCTACCCAACCGAACCGACGTAAGCTGGAGCAGCGCTGTGGCCTCAACTCCAAGGGCCTCGCTGCCAAGTAACAGCAATGATGCAAGACCTCAGTCACAGCTCGTTGGCACAGCATCCCAAAGTGTGCGCACTGAGGCCATCCCACAGGCTTCATCAGAATATACCGTTTCCCGGAGTTCGACAGCCAACACTGCACCGACGTCAAGCCATACTGACCAACAGGGAGGGGCAGACTGGATCACGAGCTCGAGTAGAGCGTCTTGGAGTGACACAAATGGAACCGTTCCCTCTCAGCCCACTGACTCTGGGAGAGGCGTCACTGATCGTGATAGGCGGACTTCTGCGAGCTCAAGCGAAGGACAGGCAACCGTACATGAATTGCCCACAAACACACCGTTTCCCAGTGGAGGAACAACAAACGGGACAAGCAGCGGTGCAGCACGAAGTTCCGCCGGCAGCATAGACAGACGGCCATGGGAGGCGACAGAATCGGCGACGTTTCCATCCTCTCACATTAGCGACAGAAGTCAGAGGTCGGCACATTATGGTTCCACCAATTCAGTTAGGAACAGTGACGCAAGCATGTCGACGGAAGCATCAGATTATGCATCAAACGCACCAAGAAACAACGCTTTTTCGTGGGGGTCCGCGTCGTTGAATGATGTGACTACCGAGACAGCAGCCAGCACCTCAAATCACTTGACCGGGGGGGATTCCAACAGCCCAATCGCATTCATGCCAGGTACGAACTCAAGCAGTGGCTTTGGTTCGGTAAGTCCTTTGGAGGGGCCACTGGTACGCCCCATTCCATTTTCCACTAACACAAGTGGAGACGTCGCCACCCCGGGAGGTTTCAGGTTAGCTGATTCGAGTGAGTTTTCCAATGGAGGAGAGACAATCAGTTCGACAACCTCTCCAACACAGCAACTTTCATCTCCGCTCGAAAGATTGAGTCCCGTTTCAGACCGCTCAGCTTCAACAACTAGTCCGAGTTCATATGGGCTCAGTACACGTGGCACCACAGCCATGGAGCCACGCGAGACGCGGCATACTGGACTAAACTCGGAGCGAGCGTCGTCCCCTTCACTGGCGGCCGTCGAAACGGATACAGTATCGTCTCCTGGGCAGTCGATATCGTCGGGTAACTCAGAAGGTGCTCGTTATGACACAGTGGAGAGCCGGGTTCCAGGTGTGGCAGCAGATTCAACGTCACATGCTTCTTCCCCCAACGCACCTAACGGCGCCTGGACCCGCGTTCCCAATCAGCTCTCTGGATCCCCGGCAAGTTCGGCTGAAACTATTGGCCAAGAAGCCTCAAATCTTTTTCCCTCTCGACACGCACTGGTTGACCATCTCGCAGCTTCTGAGGGTATCCTCCCCTCCAACCAGGCAAGCGACGAAGAGCGAGGCTCGCCGAAACAAGGAGCACAGCAGACGTCTCACGTGTACAGATGTCACGACGATTCCCAGTGCGTAGAGAGGTCAGGGATGATCCCTTCACAAAACGACGGAAACGTGACAACCCTGCCGGCACTTCCAAGCTCTGTTGTAATGGAATCCAATCCGAATTCGCAAACGAATGATGAAGACACCCTGGGATTCCAGCGAGCTGGGTACATACCTCCTTCTGCTTTTCAATTAAACGGAACTGGTGCAAGTGGAAGTAGAGCGGAACATGGACACGAGAAAATCGGTCAACAACCACGAGCCCCCGGTGAACTGCTCTACGGAGAGTTGAATGACTACTTGGAAGACGCAGAAGATCCCTATGCTGGCCAGCTCGGTGCTCTGTCCAGAGCACCGGACCAGGACAATTCCCCTACCGTTTCCACCACCACGACCTCTCCGCCGTACACATATCCACCTACATACAATCCCTACAGTGACAACATTGATGTCGATAAGATTCCCGACAGCCCGTATCATAACTATGCCTACGCAGAGGACCCCTTTCCCAGCCCTTATAGCACACATTCCCGTCTAGAGAACTACGGAGCTGAGTTTAACAATAGGTATTATCATGAGCGCCGCATCGCCCCCAATATCTCGTGGGGCGACTATACGCAGAGAAAAAAGGCATTAGACGAGGCTCGCAAACGCGAAGAGCAGCTGTTGCAAGAAGGGCGAATTGGCGTGCTGGACACTTCAGACACGCCCTTCCAAGGCCTGATTGGCTACCCTTCAGAATTCCGTCGCACGCCAACCCACAACTCTTGGTAGTATATACTCTTTTGGCTAGGGAACCAGGTTTTGTGTCCCCCAACATCGTGTGCAACACGCCACCCATATTCCAATGTTTCAACCATTTCTGAAGCCGCTGCACACCTGCAGCAGGCAATGATCTTGTTTATCGGTGCGCTATCAACTGTTGTTTTGTGAGGTTTAGCAAGCTCTTCACAAACAATGAAGTGTCAAATTATAGCCCTTTGTTTTCATGCGACAGATCCTAAACCACGCCATTAAGCGGCTGGTTTAATGCAGACTCACAGCCCGCTATTCTACGGACAAGCTTTACAAGGTGTTGCTTCTGCTGCAACGGCTTAGCCGCGCCCGAACTGTCCCAGCGATGTTAGCGGAAGTTGGGTTTTCTTGTGTGTGTGCAGGATGGTTCACCTGCCAAGCAGCTACATCCTAGAGTGCTGTTGCTGTTCGGTCATGAATAGCGACGATGTTGAAGTAGAGGACCAATCAAAGTGTCACTGTTGCATTTGGATTGGCTTGGCCAGCAAAAGAAGAGCGCGTCACCATTTACAAATGGAAGTCTGGTTATCGTACTCCGGCAAACACCACGCGGCAGGCCGAGCAGCTACGAAAGAGACGGCAACGTTGCGGCACATCTTGATGTTCGGCTTCCGTATAGCTCTTGGATTTTTGTTGTGAACCAGACTGTCGCCCATTGTTCCTCGGTGACAACAGTATGTGGGCAACCTCTGGCGACCGAAGGCCTCCATCTGCTTTCGGCTTCCACTTTTCAGAACACCTGGACTGCTCGTCCCTCTGCTGGTAATTGAGTAGACTGTGTAAGTTTACGCTTCTATCGTCGCAGGTTCTGCGCAAGCCGCTCAAATACGCATATGCGCTAGCTGAAACGGCGAAGGAAGGTTCGGCCACTACGGTATTATTGTACTTGATATAAGCCCGGCGCTGGTAACATCTAAGACATTGGCTGCAGTGGAGCATGCCCCCTGTAGAATCAATCATATGCCATTGTCCTGATCGCCTCACACTCGTCTGTGGTCAACAGGGCCTCAAGCAACATACGGCAGATGCTTGCCGTTTTTCGTTTTTCTCAATCTCACCATAGCGAAAGATTCAAGCTGTTGCCTGCTTATTCTGTCGATATCGCACTTTTCATCGGTCTGAACGAACGAATTCCGGTACACAGTTCGCGCAACGCCTGTCACTCACAGCTGTGTGCTTCGAACGGTGATAATTCGTTCTTCGCGCTCGCCGCCCCATCCTCCGGCCTTGCCTTTCGACCACCGACGGCCATCCTTCACAACTCCCCACTTTTTTTTCATGAACCTCTAGGGTAGAGGGAGTATGTGGCACCAGCAACTGTATCGGGAAAATATTATCTGTGGCGCAAGAGACAAAACATTCGTATCTGTATCTCCAGCTGTAGACGCGCTTGCTGTTGTCGGCTGGAGGATGGTCTCCTTACATTGAGGGACAGAAGCTTGTTGATTTGTTCAGTCACTTCTTGAGCTTCGCAGAACAAGGCGATGCGCGCAGAAAGCCTCCCAGAGGAATCTAGTCATTTTGATGAATCAATACTACAAGCGAACTGAACGATGCAACACGAGAGGCTCGGCACCCGTCACGTACGAATATAGTGGTGACCGAGAAGTGTGCTCAACGCGCAGAACGGTGCGCCGGCAACCGTAGCGTCTCTGCTTGATCTGGTTCGGTTCCACAAAACCATGCGCCGTTTCAGTAGTACCTGATTCCGAGATATGTGGTTAAAATATACTGCTGGCTGATGAAATCTGGAACGGAACATGTACATACCTCTAGGGCAGCGATAGGTGAAAGCTTACGCAAGCATTCAAGATGGTCACATGTGCTCATACGCTGTAGGGGGGAGCGCATCCTTTCTTCTGGAATGTTAAACCTTCGGCTGCTTCCCTGAAGAGATCGGGTGCACAATAGACAGTGCGAAGCATATTGTGTTTTTATCGGCACCTACAGCGGCTGCTTGAGGGCGAATTGATCCTAAATGCGCAAGAATAAGCTCACTTGCAGAGTCATGCTGAAGCGGCCTTGTTCACAGTCATGGATTGTCTTGGCGAGGCTCTGGCAGAAAGAACCGCGTTTTTCTATACCTTCAATAGCCTGGTCAATCCGACGCATTCCCTGATCTAAGAGTAATACAGCTGTGGCCTTGAACGTTTTGAGCAGAGACTCTTGGTTTCTGAGCTTTTCGGCGACATGTTGTCTGAAGGAGTAACGAGAGGACAGATTCCACCCTTCAGGAGTTAGAGAAGAAGTGAAAGACTATTTTGAAGTCAAGCACTGTTTTCGCCTCGACCCAGCTGCCCCTGGGGGCACCTTAAAAAAACTCACTTAGCTACTACGATGTCGGTGTTGTACTGTTCTTCTATTCTCAATGCAGCTTTCGTGAATGCCTCGTAATGGTTCTTCAGGTCACGCTTCGTTCGTTCGTGCACCCTGGAGGATCAACAGCAACCAAGCGCCTTGGAGCAGAGTATCCAAAACGATATCTTTAAACCGCTGGCCTGAGCGATTGCCCTTTCAATCACTAGGGAGTTTCTGCGCAACGTTGTAGAGTATTATCTAGATGCATCCGAAACGAAGCGGGAGAGCTATACAGTGCAGCACTACTGGAGAGTCCGATTAAGCACCTAGTGTGTGCGCATATACCGGCTACTGCCCTTCAAGAAAATTCACTTTCATGCTCCATCGCTGGGATGCTGTCAGAGCAATAGTGAGCGACAGAGTGCATCTAATACGGTCATCCCAATCATGCGTACTTGCGCCATGCTTCTTCTCGCTCCTTCATGGTATCATAAGCTTGGCGGATCTTCGAACCAAGCTCTTCCATCGCGCTGAGTTAAGTCATATACAGCAAAGAGAAGCGATGTTCCCGATGTACCGCTTATCAGGCGATCTAACGCACGCGTTCCTGAAGGCTCTGTTAGCAAGGAGACACCGCCCTCCCTCGGCATTCCGATTACATATCACCTTTGTGACACAACAGGTTAGAACGCGGACCGCGCCGCATCTTCCACGGGATCATTCTCAGCAGCGGAGAAATGAGAAGGCAGAAGACAGACGCAGGAGAAGAAGCCCACCACGCTGCATGTGTACTTCATTGTTGCTGAGGTCTTCTATCGCTGACGTGGGCCAAATGCTAGCACCCTTCCGGACTATCATAAGGCAACAGTGACACCGTTGTGTAATGGTGATAAAGGTGGAACGCAAGAGATGTCCAGAGAAGTAGCATGCAGCACTGTGGCGAACGGTTTGTCCCTGATCGTACCGCTGCGACGTGTGGATGATCCTCTCAGATAAATCAGATGCATCGTTTAGGAACTCCTTCAATAGATATTCCCTTTCCCGGATTATTTCTTTAATGCTCTTCCGCATTTCGTTAATATGCGCTGTTCTTGTGGTGATGGCACTCGATACCAAGCTTTCCTGCGGAAGCGACATCCACGAATGAGGATAAATAGTCGTTTCCGACCCACCGCACAAAGATAACGCAGTACCAATGAATCTGTAGTTACAGCTACCATGATGGTGCGGTGTGGAGTAGCAGTACTGGGACGTTTAGTGTGTTCCGAGGGCGACACTCGGGCGGGAAGTCCTGCAAATCCAAGAAGCCCGAAGGGAGAGGTACACTTGTGTGCATACCCTATGCCTTGTCTCTTCTTCAGCTTCAACCAACTCCTGCATTAGACTGGTATACTGACGTTGTGTGGTCTCTACACGGTCTGAAGCAAAATACAGGATTGTTCACAAGTGGAGAATCGTCGACTAATGAGATCCATCGGAACTGAAATTCCCGCCGAGCATCGTCTCGTCATGAAAACGTGAGAATTGGCAAATGCTCACTGACCCCTCGCTGCCCGAACTCTCAGTTCAGCGAGTTGCCGGTGCTTCCGGCACAGTTCCCCGCACTTCATTTCTATCTGGTCAAGAAGGATGTGCATCCATTCCCCCTGCGAAGACAGAACAAACATTATCATGAAGCTATTCGTCAGAGCGGCACTGCATGAGCTATTAGGAAATGACGCGGAACCGTAGGGCTGCCCAAACCGTAGAAGGGGGAAGAGGGCGATTGAACGTTTTTGGCTCAGCGCAACTGAAACAGGAGGCCAGCTGGAGACATGATCCAGACATCCCATGAAACGTGTCGACTGGATCTGTCCTCAGTGTTTCAGGGCAGCTGAACGGCCTAAGCAAATAACCTCGAGCGACGAAGCGAACGCCATCTGCCGACCACAGACGTCATTGTGAGGGTTTGGGGTGGAAGCAGGCACAGTGGAAGTGGCACAACGCATTTAGCCACGCTAGTATATATCCAATGGAGGCTAGTTAGATATGAGTAATTGCTCTAAAGACAATCTACCAGTATGTAAACAATCACCTGAGCACGTTTGGGCTTCGGCCTTTGAAGTTGATTCACTGGGCGGAACGTTCCTGGAGCAACTGGGAATGCATCACTGTCATCAAGATTCGTCATCGAATAGATTCCCCGGTATTCCAAACTGTTCCTCCTGATGCCTGTATCACTGGATGCCGGCCTCGCTGACGCTGCAAAGCAGCGTCGTGAGGCGCACCGGGCAGCGAACTCGATAGAGCGGACAGAGGCCTATATTGAACACACAAACTTATCACCATTCCGTGACTGATTGAGTTTGTTCTGCTTCTTTACTGAGGAGACGTCTGCGTTCGTGCGTTTAAACGGAGTCCTCATTGAGCAGGATAGTTACAAACATCGGTGATCCTGCTTGCGGTGGTTCGATTCATCCTGAACCGCTGCTGCAAAATGTATGGGAAGTATCCCATGTATCTAAACTGAGCTCTGCCTTGATAACCGTTTCGCATCCTTCACTGCGTCCGATATGCTCGTGGCACGCCTAGACAAGTTCTTGGACACGTGGCATTACGGTGTGGTTGCTAATGCAAGTGCCCGAACCCATAGGCCAAACACACCGGAAAGCACGGCCGCGAAGGTTAGGTATCTGCATTCTAAGCACTTCGCTCTCATTGCCCATAACAGTGCTGCAGTTCTCTACTCGTCGAGACAACGTAGGCGCAAAAAGGCCATAAGTGCTTTGCGGCCTTACGGTGTAGTCTTCAGTGGTAGGATTGATGCATACCAAGAGACTCGTCCAGGAATTGTTTTTGAGACTATTCTGAGGGCAGAGCGTTTAAAGCATTCTATCAGAAACAGAAGATGTCATAACGTGAGCTGTTTGTGTTGTGCTGCTGGTAAGGGGTGAGACGCTGCATCTGAGTACACTACATTGATTCAAACAGCCAAAGAAGTTGCGAGGTGTTGGTTCTGCAAGCGGTGTTGAGGGTTTGTCAATTTCAGCGACGATTGTGCGAAGACCATCCTCGTGTTGGGGTCTTTGCGGGGCGTCAAAACTCGCTACCCGCGTACTGACCTTTGTCCCCCCGTTGGCTGTTCCATGTTAAAATTGCTTAGAGCGTCACTGTGACCCGCATGTACTCGACGCAATCTCTTCTCTTGGGAATCCTACTGCCCGACGTGTCCCAACGTTAATCGACGCATGATGCGATGCTCTCGTCTGATACAAAGCATGTGCTCTTTCGTTTCTGGAGCGAATCAACCTATTGGTCTAAACTATGACAGGGACCCAAGAATATCGACAAACAATCAAGACCATGAGCGGCTTTGTCTCATTTTATTACTGAGACTGCACACTTGTATGCTTTTCAGTGCATCTCTACAAGCTTCGCAGATATCAACCCGTGTTCATTCCCGTAGCGTCTGACCTGTAGGACACGCCTAAGCTTCACGTTTTGAATCTGCTGGCACTGGCGCGGGTTATGCGCTGATGCAAGCTCAGAACCCCCTGCAATATTGAGCATTGCGTGCCCAAGTGCTGCTGTTGGCGACGGAGGTTCTTCAGTTGATACCCCTCCACAGAGGTTTTCGTTTTTTTCAACAGAGCCAACAGGGTCAGGACTACAAAGGTCAACGAATGTCAGGGTCCCGCCGATGCAGCCTGTGTCTGAAGTACGCCTGTGACGGAGAGTCAACCGTTGTAAGAACCAGCATGCATCATTGCCGATAACAATGTTGCATTCAGCGAGACATTTGATGCGTGAAAGTTAGGTCTTACGTAATAGATTGCTTGATCAGGTAAAGAGAGAACATTAGGTGAGACTTTGCAGAAGAACACACATTCCTATGGCTCTTAGCTGCCCTCGCCGCCATGATCTTTTTTATGAGCCGTACAACCTAAGCACACCAGAAGGTATGAGCAGCGCAGAGTCTCTTGCTGCCTGAGAAGGCCAGAATAGCTAGATGTGACCTAACTGTCACACGGTCGAAATCAATATTATTTTCGGATTTGCTTAGCTTTCGTGTCATCCTGCTGGGAACAGATCGGGGAGCGTCGCGTGCACAGACGGCACAAGATATTGGCCTTGCCCACAATGCAGCCTCTCTTCTGACACCAGTCCTTTTCCGCAACCAGACAGACAAAATTCTATCATGGTGAACGCAGTCTGGAAATATGGATAGAACTCAATTGCACAAAGCGAGGAGCATCAGCCCCCGCAGTCAATCGCTCATAGACGCCATATGCCATGAATGGAAATTTTTCTGGGAACCCACCTCATCTGCCGAAGACAGCCGAACCGGAAGTACTCCTTCAACATGTGCCTGAGAAGGAAAGAAGCCATAGAAACGTCCTAAGCTTCCGCTGCTCTCCACGTCATTCCTCCCGAGAATTATGCCGCCATAGCAACCGCTCAGTCGCATAAGCCATGCGTAAGAAAGATTGTCGACTTTTTTCACAGACAATCCGGTCGCACAAACCTGCCTTACATATCCCGTTGCCACATCTCGCGTAACGGCAGCTTTTGCTGGACTTGTAACCATAGGTCCCTGCTGTTCTGAAAAAAACAAGAGAAAAATGGAAGACGACTCTACATGTTCCTATAAGCGATGATTCCTCAGCTCATTGCGGCCGTGGCTGTCTACGCCAAAGGGGGCCTGGAACAATATATTTTTTCGACACTTCTCGTCTCACCGTGCGTCCGATAGTGTTTTCTGTAATATCTTGTCAAATCGTTAATCTGATTGCTGGAGACCTCCACGAATGTCACCATCGCCTCTGTACCCTGACAGGTAGTTAGATCAAACACCGTTTTGCCTACGATGTGCGGACACCTCTTTCTGGGCGAACCCAGCGACAACCCAGCAACCGACCATCGTACCCCACATCGCCACAAGTTGGAACGGCTCTGGAGGCATAGCCGGTGGCAGGCTTAAGGAAAAATCAGTTTTCAGGTTTTCTGAGTGTGCACAACCATTGTGCACACCTCTATTTGGTGGATTCTTCCTTCCGGAGGCCGAGGCTGTGCAGCCAGTAGATATGCCACAAATGTTCCATTAACACAAGAACGTGGGCAATTGGAAAATACGCGTAAACCACATTGTAGCGAGATGTCCGTCGTGCCCATCAAAGTTGCGAGAGCATTTCCTATGCATCAAGTTACCTCAGACATCTGTTTCAGCGTCAACTTTGAGAATAAGTCGTAGACGGCCAAAATAAGAATGCCTTCTTCGGAATCTGGCCCTCGGCCTCCGAATATTGAGAATGTCTTGCCGCCCCCGCTGGGACCGTACGCAAACAGTGATGCGGTCTCTCCAGCTGTACAATGTGAGTCAACAGAAAGCGTACATAACGACAGGCGACATACGATAGCTCCCCACATCATCGAGGTGTTCACAACGACCACATACGTGGTGTTTTGCTTTTACCGTTTATGCTCACTCTAAGCCAGGCCTCACCAGGCATCGCTCGAGGACGATATCCCGTTTTACGCTCAATGCGGACTTCAAGACGAGTGAAAAATTCCCCGAACCGACACACATGCGTTGAAATCTTGTCCACCTCGATCGCCAATCAAAGAAAGGTTCGCCTCGCTCTGTCTGTCAGCTTTTTCTTCGCCACATCCTAGATAATGCACGGCGTATGGGAGTCTTGCCGAGAGTCCTAACTACTGTCATCATCATGAGTGAGGTAAATAAAGAAGTTACGGCTGGCTGGGAGATTCACTCTGCCTCGCGCAACCAAGAACTTGGTCGACACTGCCTTGCCAGCGTCGGTTTCACAGAGCTCAAGAGCTTTGTTGTCGTGTTGCGCCCCTGACAAAGCCTAACCTAGGACGCGGTCCACCAAGGGTGCGCCAAGTTCTCGGAACACTTCCTGGTGAGACGTTTCGGGGGGGAAGACTCTGTCGACACTGCCGAAACAAACAAATCAACACCAAAAATCCAGTCGTCACAGCAATGCAGAGTCGGCTTCCAGGGGATAGGTTGTGTTGTAGGTACCAGGCGCTTTGCGCTGGCGGAAACAAACCTTGTTGTTTTATATTTTTCATAATTGCAGTCGCCTCGCGTGGGTATATAAGGTGTTACTGTCTCGGTACGGTGTTGCTTACACGCCCCTGTTTTCAAGGCACCTGCTTGAGGGTGAAGAAAGTGTCCGTAGTAAGGGTTCTTTGGTTTTACTGCAGGATGTTTCCAGCAGAGGCACTTTGTGGACAAACGGACAGGCTGGAGAGCGCTGCTACGAGTATCCATAAAAAGCGTGAGGTTTTGGTCCTGGATGTTGGCAGAGCCCGTATGCGCCTGTAGATTTGTTCACGACATGAGCCACATTGCGGTTAGCTTTGTGCTTCTTAGTGCGTGTCCTTCTCCCTTCTGGCGTTGTCAAAGGACCAGCTGTCCAAACACAGTGGACGCAGACAGCGCTCGCCCCTACAATGTTCGGCTGAGTTGGCGCACAGAAAAAAAGGTCTTCCGAAACCAGATAGTCTTCCGACTCTACATCCGTGGGTCTGTGAAGTCGTAACACACCGGTACGGTGTGAGTATAATTCCTTTCTGAAAAACGTGCCGATGCATCGAACTCACATATATGGCCGGTCATCCTTGGGTACTTCCGGTTCCGCTAACCATAGAACTGTCGGCTCGGCAGGGTCGATAGTGTAGCACGGCTCCAGTAAAGAAGGCACACTTGCTGAACCCCGCAAGCGGATACCGACCTGAATGAGGCGTTACAGTCAAGAGAAACGGAATGGCCTCCCTTGACACACCAGTTGCTTTAGATATGCAGCATTAGGAACAGCTATGGACTTGTAGGACATACAAAATGCCTGCGAGTATTCAAGCGTGAAAGGCATCCTGATGAATCTGCATCCTGCGACCCGCTTCAACAACAGCAATATGTGCCCATTTCCTTCCTACCGACTGAAAGAGTGAACAGTTGGACACGGCTTCAGACACGCTGTTCGGCGTCTTGCAGGGCCAGCACTAGCGGTGAAATATAGCAATTCATAGTGCTCAAATACCTCATTTCTTCCGATAGGGTCTGTGATAGATCAGTTTCTTTGTATTTAATCTTGAAAGAACAACAGTTTCCTGTTGTATCCAGAAGTGGGCATGAAATTCACACGCTTAACAGGTCCCCTCAAGAGAAAAATTGCCTTCACTCTGTTTCGGATCACATCTAATCAGTTCACACCTTCACCCACTGTGTAGACTTGTCTGCAGTCGTTTCCTGATTGCCGCTCTCCATCTTTGCTCGATTCCTCGATGATACAACAGCTTCTGTCTGCTGTTCTATGGCAGGCTTCCGTTCCCTTATGTTCGAAGGACAGAGACAACAGTTCTTTGCACCCAGCAGGCAAAGAAGCAACGGCGACAGAAGACAATCCCACTCCGACTCTGATCCGCAGGTACCCAAATACCCGCACAAGACGGAAGATATTGCACTACAAAAGCCAGATCTTTTTTCTCACACTGAGTAAAGTCAAAACCAGCCGTACCTATTTAGTCTCACATTTGGTGTGCGACGGAACCGGGCCGTATGCAGTGTGAAAAAAGTTATAATAGACCGCGTCTAAATGGCGACAGTGACCAATATGCCTTTAACAACCACCGCCTTCTAACATACATGGCAAAAAGACCTTCGCCCTGTCCCACCGTTTGCTAGCCGGCTGGAGGTCTATGTGCACTTGCATTTGCAAAGAAAGCAACGTTTGGACAAGCAGCAGCGTCGGCGCCTTTCGCTTCCACCTGTCGCTGTTCGTGCTGCGCTATCTTTGGGAGAAGCTCTTTAATTTGAACAAGACGTCGATTCGTAGACGAATGAATGACGCTTTCTCGTGGAGCAAGGAAACCGACAGACAAAACACAACATTTCATCGCTATTTCACAGACGGCTTTTGCATGAGGGAGCCGCCTGAGTGGTCCAGCTAGATAATTTGCCGACACATCTACTTCCTCCCCTCTTTTTTTTCGTTCGGTGTTGGCCCATGAAAAGACAGTCGAGAATTGGTCGCTGCGTAAGTGCAAATAAACGCAACTCGACACTGGCCACGTTATTCCACGCTCCTCTTTCCGGCTTGTTCCCCGGCGTTTCCGCCGCAAGTGTCAGCACCCGAGCTCCTACATCAGCTCACTACCGCGCCACATGTTTCAGCTGAGTACCAAGAAGGTGCGACCTCGCTTTCATTCGTCCTTGGTGTATCTACGATCGTGGGAAAATAGTTAACCGCTGTCTCCACCAAGCACTGGCAACACATTACACAACACCGCCTACACATTTCTGCATCTGAAATCGTGGAAAACGATCGACGGGCACATGCAATCTTTGCCCAACAATACAGGCTGCGGCCCACTGTTTTTTATCTCCATGCCAGCACACCTTTGAGCAGCCAAGTGGGGCCCGCTGCGCTTCTGAAGCCGAAAGGAGAAGAAGAAAGCAAGACAGGAACAGAATCCAAAAGCGTTCAACGGGTCCACCCTTCACCAAAGCGTGGAAAAAGTGGCTTGACGATTTTCTTTAAAAGGTCTCGTACTGAATGTAAATGTCGGGGATTCTGTGCGTGCTCTATCTGAACCAGGTGTGCGTTATATAGTCACCCACCAGCAGATCAAGAAACGTAGAGGCACACTTTCTCGTATCGTTTCTATTCGGAAGGTTGTCGCGACTGAAGGGAGCCACCCTGAATCTTTGCACACGTTCATTGTCTGAAAATTGCGACAACCCAACTGCATGTTTCCCTTGGGAGCGGCCGGACGTCCATTTTTATGACAAAGCAGGCCTCTCCATGTCTTGATTTGTGGGTGGGACACTGAGCGAAAGTACGTTTCCTTCTCCTCGTTCCAGAAAAAAAAGCCGAACAGCTCGTTTCTTTACCAACCCATCTAGAATAGAAACGTTAAATGATGCGAAAACCTCTTTGTAAGGAGCTGTTCATTGGCTACCGTCTTCTGACTCTCTGACACCCCTGCGTGCAAGGGGCAAAACCTAACAAAAGTGGGCTGAGTGTAACTAAAATCACGGAACCTCTTCAAGTATATAAACGGCAATTCCGTGGTAACTAGCAGCGTTACGCCATGGTGTTGACAGCAAGCAGCTGCCTCCCGCCTCGAGTTTAGCGAAAAATATGAGCTGGCTTCGGGGACTCTGTTCAATGTTCTTCTACTACGTCAAACAGGCGTCTTCTTCTGCCACCTGAGCTCCTGCGGCAGTGCTGAGATGTCTAATTGCAAAGGTTGGCTCTTCGTTTTTGACCGAGAGGGAGGGACTGCCACAGAGCACGGAGTGCCACTTCACTGGAACATACTGGCGTTTGCCGCTTCACCCGCCGCAGAATAAAGGCTCGAGACTCTTTGACACAAGGGAATGCGCTTTAGTAACAGCCCTCGAGAACCGGTGGAGGCTCACGAACCAAAAATCCGCAGCACAGGACTGCTTCCTCAAGGCACATGACCGACAGATATAGTACCTGTGCTCGAACCTTAGCCGGACCAAAACTGACCGCGAGCTTGCGCTTGAAATCCTTTGCTTTTATGAATATGAAGCCCCGATCCCGTTATGGATAGCAGTTTTGGTCCGGGGGAAACTCAGGTTTTCGGTTTAATGGGGGCAATGGTACCGGTACGTACTTTACGATGTTCGGTATCGAAGCGCGTGATCCTGTCTCATGAGTCTTTTGCCACGAAAGTCCTGAACTTCATCCATTCCAGCACTCCTCGGCGGACGCGACGATATTGAAAGCTCGTTGCATCTCAAGTCCAAACATTCTGCAGCAGACAGGGCGAATGCCCCTCATTGATTTAATCTCCTAGATGGCCCTGGCCTCCTGGCAGGGAAGAAAAATGAGGCTGGAGGCAAAAGCAAGGAAGTCGACAAGGGGGGCATGATTCTGAGTCTTGTATGACACTCACCGCGCATCTTTGCTAATGTTGAGCCCCTATAACAGGGCCCTCGCGTCGCCCCTACAGCTCAAGGCTGAAGTATCTCCTGTTGTTCGGTTGAAGTGTATGATGGCTACATATTTGTGCATCAAGTGCGTTTGGCTGTGCTCATGATTCAGTATATGCGCCACATCTCATTCTGTTCCTTCCGAGAGTGAAGCCAATGCATTATGGCGGCCCTCAGGTGGACCTGCAAAACACTCCTGTGCCTCGCGTGTGTCGGTACATTTCTACGTACAAGTCTTCTTTGATGGGTCACTTGCCTGCGACAGTCTCGGCATATGTCGCCGACAGCACTCGAGCCCCGCTGTTCCTTCTTGTTTGGAACTTTGTTGAGAAGTAGAGGGACCAAAAGCCTGCCTCACACCTCGTTTTCGTTCGGTTTCTCCTAGATCAGCAGCTGACCACTGCCGCCCCTAACAAGAAACGGATACTCAACTTCGTTCTGATATTGAAACTGATTCAACTACCGGTCCGTTGTCAGTTAACGACCCTGGCCCATATGCTACCGTTTTCGACAACCTACGGGCTTCTCGTCTTCTTTCCCACATCGTGTATAATTTTATGCAGTGCTTTTTGGGTATCAATCAAAAATGCAAGGAAGGTTCTCCCGAGGCTCCGGCACATCTGGTCGCTGTCAGGGGCTCCCAGAATTTGACCCCCCTACGTTCACAACGCATTACAATCTTCCGCGCACGCCCTGGTCAAAAACACAGACACGTATTTTCTGAATTATCTTAGCGTCCAAAAAGTGTACGCAAATCTTCCGTCAAGACGTAGACAACCGAAGGTCTCGTTCATTGCCCGGTGGAGGAGCGTGGTGGTGTCTGCTGTCTCGCGGTCCGCTAATCTATCGACAAGTTGGATGTGCTGCTGTCTCCGTTGCACTGTGCAACGCCCGTCTCTCCCAGCCGGACCGCTCAGGTCGACGCCTGAATGTCGGGACACGACATCCTCTATTCAGTTCCTTTTTTCAACCTCCCGCATCGTGCACCATGTAAAACAGGATTTGTCCAGAAAAAGTATTGGCTGCGCATCGATCTTTCTCGTTCCCCGTTTTTGGCCCGCGCGTTCGGTCGGTGAACAACGTAAGACAAAGAGACTTTATAGAACACTTCTGCGCTCATCTGAGAAAAGCGGTTCCTGAAAATAGATGGATTGGCAGTCAAACTCAGGTGGCAACCTGTGGCGCCCAAGTGTTGAACTAAAGTATTTCGTTTGATGCATTGTGGTCGACGGGTTCTTCATGTCGGTGTGTGGTCCTGTCTGCAACACTTAAGCAGATTTTTGGATAGTCCGACGGGTGGCCTGTAGCCACTGCGTTCCCTTCTGCCAAAAATCTCTTCTGAGGGTTAAAAATTCAGAGGCGGCAAATGTCAGCTCCTCCGACAGCTTGACCCTCGTCCGGTCAATTTTCGTCTCCGTTTCAATCGTTGTCACATCAACGCCAGCATTTCAAGGTCATCTTCCTCATCGTGTTGGTTTGAACTTTCACCGGTATCCTATACGCCACGGCCTTTTCTTTGCATTCTGGCGGGCGCGTACCGCCGCGGTGACGTGCTGATGGACTCATGCAAATACCGTACACAATCGCTGCCGTTACGACTTCTTCCTCCCTGAATTCATCAGCAGAACACCTTCCAGACCGCGCAAGCACTCACAACGGGGGAGGCGCTGGTCGCGTCAGGCTTCCGAAACGGCTGCCGGTTACAATAGAAGTCTTCAGAAATGTTTGTGACGAAGGATCTGAAAGAAAACGTGGATTCGATGGTTCAGGCCCTGAGTCGAGCGGTGGCTGTAATGCGTTGACACCGCTCAACGCCTTGTCCCGCCTCTAGGTCCTGAAATTTGTTCTTCCACTGGGAGGGGGTGCTCAGCAAGTCAGCTGGCGCACGACACTTGACATGCCACAGACCCTCCCCATCAGTTCTCCGTTTAATATTACTTCGTCTCGTCCTTCACCAGCCTCTCAGCCTGGTCCTTCGTCATCCAAGTCCACCTTCTATTCCTATTGTGCACCATGCCGTCACCCTCGGTTCAACACTCGGGCGCATCGCCCGCAGTTTCCATTGAAGGCAGCGCAGTAGCTAATAAGAAGATTGACGGCCGTGGCTACCATCCCTTTGACCTTCTCTATCAGCTCCACACCACTGGCCTCACGCTTTCTGTCGGGTGGCGAAACGTGCCATCTCGGCAGTCGCTCATGAGGCCTTCTTTCCACCAGTCCAGTTCTCATTCTTCCGCCCTCCACAGCGCTTCTAATTCGTCTCATGTGTCTGCATCTCTCCCATCAACCGATACCGACAGTGCTTCGAGTATTTCAGAGACAAAGAAAGATCACTCCGCGACTGCCGACCACCAAACTGTATCGGCGCCTCAGCCACAGTTGGCAGTTTCAAAAGGCTTTTCAGTCGCATCAGATGGAAGTCAAAATGTCTTCGAGACAATCAATGCAGTGGTGTGCATTCCCCTCAAAAGTGGCTCAGAGGCAGCCCGGTTGTTTTTGAGGCGAATTGACAACGATAGCCCATCTCAGCAGTTCACTTCATCCGTCGAGTTTACGCTGAATCCACAGACTGTCACTTTTCTCCCCCTCGACCCTTCAGAGCTGAACGATACATCTCTCTGCCCAGAGAACCTTTACGGGCAGGACCGCGTCTTGCAGACAGGGGTGCAAGACGGGGTAAAGTGCGCGGAACAAGGAATAAGCACCCCATCGTCG
The DNA here is from genome assembly GCF_000208865.1 of Neospora caninum Liverpool. NCBI lineage: Eukaryota > Apicomplexa > Conoidasida > Eucoccidiorida > Sarcocystidae > Neospora > Neospora caninum. The sequence goes on from NC_018395.1 coordinate 5,624,031, forward strand.
GCACCGGTATCTCCTGACGGCGGCGTGAAGGACAACGAGGAGTCTACGGAGTCGCGGGCCAAACCGGCAACCTTTCCTCGTTGTTCAACTGAATCCCCCCGCTCGTGCCCAACCGATACAAACACATCAAGCAGCAAAGCTCCTGGTTGCCGTGAATGTTCGTACATTTCTCGTGAAGGTGCCACCTCTCCAGACTGTCAGGTACCTAGCGCGTGTCCTGCCGAACCTACTTCTAACAGCTTACGTTCTGTGCCCGTTGTGTCCCCGTCTTCGCCTGCACCCGCACGAGCACCTTCTGCATCTGGGTCGGGTTGTTGTGAGGCCGGTCTTTCTAGCTCTTCGGTGCCATCGGATGCCAAATTATCCCCGTCGTCTTATGTAGACAGTGTTGGCCTCTGCGGTGACTCGACGCATCCCGTCAGTCCATCTGAACCTAGTCGAGAGCGTCAGGCGGTCGTGCTCCAGGGCCCCGATGGAGTCGAGGTGGTGATCAGGTGTCGCTCTGGCGAGCCAGAGACTTCTTGGGCTGTTGGGTCACAAAGTGACAAGATCGTCAGGCCTGATTCCGGAACAGATCTGCCGTGTACGGTGGTATGCGAAGCCTTGAGGATTCTCCAATTATACGGCTTCCGACAAAGTGCACTTTTGTCATCTTTGACGGATCCATCGTCTTCTGAGAAGGGATGCGGCGACCTTGCGAAAGCTACCGCGAAACTCAATTTGCAGGTCCTCTGTAATGTTGCTCTAGCATCGCCACCTGCGATACCGTCTGTGGCACTGGAAGGCACGGTAACTGCCGCTCAGCCTGTAGCCATTCCTCCGGAACTGGGGTCTGCGCCTGAATGTCGACAGTCGTCGGCGACCGAAAAAACTGAACTGACCGGGAACCTAAAGGCCTTCAAGCAAGCGAGCAAGATGGGGGGACTTCCGACAGATGGCGACGGCTCAGAGGAGTGTGGACGCTCAGACCAGGGCTGCAGTCGTGCGACCCGGCCGGTGCGAGGAGCCTCCGCCACCGTGAGCCCCAAGCTGAGACCTTCCGAATGTGATAGGAGTGACCGTGGGGATGGGACGGATGAAAAACCACAAAAAAAGGCAGAAGGGAGCGAGGAAAGGCAGCACGGGACTTGCGTTGCGCTTGACAGAATGCTCCAATCCTTGGGGTACTCGCACAGCTCAGTGGACCTCTCCCTGGTGTATCTCGCTGCAGCAGGCCTCTTGGTAAGTTTTCTGTGTACGCGCGCTTCGAGACACCGTACAATGTAGTTAATGAGGTTGAGCCGTAACGGTCTGTGCTCTTTGCGATCGGGTGGTTCAGCTCCATTGGGATTTGTGACGTGACTATTCGGAGCAGCTGTTTTATTGAGGCAGCACGCTTCATATTCCCCACGTCCATCGTTTTCACTGTAATCGTCTTTTGCACTCGCTTACCTATGCCCTGGACAGCCACAGTAGTGAAAGCGGCAGAGCCGTTCTGATGCCGGGAAAAGGTGCCATGACGAATGCTGGCAGCCTGCAGGCTGGAGCAAACCTGTGTATGTTTTCTTGGCAGACAGTAGTCAGACAAGTCGCCTTTAGTGACAGGGGCTGCACTTTGTTTTTTGAAACTGTCCTCTTCAAGACAACGGCATAGACAGCCAATAAAGAATTTGTCGTTTCCGAGTCGCATGCGGCTATCGGTGGATTTACCTTTCCTGTGCAGGACCAGAAGGTAGAGCGGGCTGTCGATGGAAAAGAAGCTTGTCTTGCAGATTCGTCCGAAGCCAATACACACCATTCGCTGTCTCCCTTGAACCCGGCGATCTCATCAACGGAAGGCACATTTGCATCTGCTTCTCCGTCTCCAGCGGTGGCGATCCAGACCCAAGGTGACAAAGCTAAATCGCCGCCGGTGTCGTCGGATGCCCCGATGCGGAGCCTCTTTCCCATTTCATCAGGAACTTTTTTTCCAACTCAATCGGGGCACGCTGTTTCCCCTCTGCTCATCGCTCACCAGCCTCCACAGAGTGGAGACATGACCAATCCGTGGCCGCCCGTCGATAGCAACGAGGTGACTACCGCTTCGATGGTTGACTCAGGCCCAGCATCAGCAGCAAGCGAGAGCTGCGCATCAGCAAAAAACACAGTCGAAAGATCGAGCGCTACCCCACCCGAAGGCCAGGAACACTCAAGCACCTCTCCCAAAGATTCCGACCCCTCGTCTCGCTATCGCCTGGCTGCCGTTGCTGCTTCGGCCCTCGCAGCCGCAGTGGCCCGAAAGCAGCGGCGGGAGGCATCGGACAGCCAGGCAGCTGCGGCGGGGCAGGCGCAAGTTGATCAGCAAAACCAGGAGAAGTGCCCATTTCTTACAGAGAGTGTGCTGGGTCGTCGACACCATGAAAGAAGGGAGGAACCGAAACGACGAGGCAACGAGAACAAATCGGATCCTTTGTTTCAGTTTTTGCTTCTTGATAGTCTCCAGAAGGCATCGTTCCGAGCGCCACAGCAGCCTGATCAGGCCCAGGAAACGCTTGTAGAGGGCAGCAAGAGCCCAGAGACAGCACGGGCCACTGAGACATTTTTGTGCCAACCTGACAAAGACAATGGACGAGTGTTCTCGTCAAACGGCGTGGAGAGTCAGGCAACCCCGGTAAGCCGGCACACTCAACAGAGTCTCCGCGTGCATACCCACGTGCCTGAAGGAGATAACAATCTCGCCAGGCGGCAAGGAAGACACGACGAAAGGACCTCGGCGACCGCCTGGGTTCACAGAGGCTTGGGAGATGGGCCTCGAATGCCACGAATGCTGTCCATTTCTGAAGAGCACGACGGTCAAGACGATTTTGCCTCAGAAAACGTACGCAGCGGGCCGCAGTCGGCCGGGCACCGCCTAGCAAGGAAGGATTCGTCCGGTGTAAACGAGAGGGTTGTCTCTGCAAGAGGAGAAACGAGGTAAGAGAACGATGCTAGTGCCACCACGTAAATTATCTTTTCTCTTCAAACGGGAGACTTCGTCCGAAAACATAGGCATCCCTGCTTGCGCAGATGCCAGCAATACCAAAAGGCTTTGCTCTCTTGCCGAATGTGACTTCGAACAACTTTCTGGGTGTAGTTTGTGCCTTCGTCTGTTTCAACTGGAATGCCTCGTTCTTCAGAATCCTTCCGTGCGTTCGCTACCAATCAGAAGCGTAGCTCGACGTTACTGTTGTGTTTCGGCGGGGTCAGACTTGGGTTTGTTGACGGCGCGCTTCGCGAGTTGCCGCCCGTGCACTTCAGAACGAAGTATACGTTTATATGGAAGATCGAACTGCTTACTCATGCAAAAGGTTCCGTGTATCCCGTTCCACTCTCCTTGTCCGTATCTCCTTGCACTTCAGTGGATCTTGCGTTGCTTCGCTTTACCTGTTTAAAAGCGCATGTGTCTGCCTGACCAACCGCGTATGCACTCAGCCTACGATGAGGTTCCCCCACACCATCGCCGCCACTTTTGAGAGACTGCTGCTCGTGCGGGAGTTTTCGAGTTTTCCCTTTGGCTGTCGTGCCTGTTTGTCTGTATAGACCTTCTGGGATATCTTGAAACAGTGTCCGTGGGGCCTTCCGTCTTAGCCGTTTATGGAGCGTGCTCGTGCCTTTCTGTTCTCCGTACGTCCCTCCAAACGTTGTATCTCTCCGGTCAACCGTGGTGTTTCGTGTGTCGTCTTTCTTTCACCCCTTTTTAAAAATGCCTGCAGCTCGACACCTCACGGCCAGGAGCGCGTCTGGGCGACCTCTCTATCTTCCCAGGGCGATATGCAGGTGCGGCACACCAAAGGGCACCAGTCGGCCTCTGTCTGCGAGCCATGCGAGTTTCCCAATAAGCGTCGACATCTTCAGCCTTCCGCACCGTTCCCTGGGCGGAGCGAAGCTGAACGTCAAGGCTTCCGGGGTCTCGTTGATGGCCGCGACGCTTCGGCGGGTGCCGAGCCAGACCCCACGTTGCGACAGTCGAGCGGGGCACTTGAGACGATTCTCGACCGGCAGCGAACACTCAACCACCTGCCTGCCGCAGGCTCCGGTGCGCGCGAACTCGCGCGGTCTGCCCTTCGCCACGCGCCTTCGAAGAAAATGAATCTAACGAAAGCAATAGCGTCATCGTTAGCAGACGCAGGACGCCTTGGCGTCAGCACGCTTCTTATGCGTGAAAGCCAGTTGCAGACAGCGGCAGGAGTTCTTGGTGACGAGGCACTGCAGCGCTACATGCGCGCCGCCTCGGCCCTCCTTCACCCAAACGTGAACACGTCCGATGACGCTACACTGCATTCTTCAGGCATTCTTGCTGACAACCAGCCCTCCGATGAGGACCCGGCGTCGCCAGGCACATCGACGATTCCCCTCTTTGTGCCATCGTCATCGCCAGTCAGCAGCGGGCAGAGCCTAAGTAGCGGCAGCGGCAAACCCACGCACGCTGTGGAGCACACTCCCGGGAGACTTGGAGAGGGAATAGCTCGGAGATCGGGGAACAAGGAGTCCTGCGGGGATGATTCGAAAACGGAAGACGCCAAGCGTTTTAGTCCGGTTGAAATGAACAACTCGTCTGCTACGGCGGCCGCGACTGCAGCAGCGGTAGCGGCTTTGCTTGCTTGGAAGAAACCTCATGGGGTTTTCGGCCGCGTATCCGCTGACTGCGATGGAAGTGACGAAAAGAACTCGCTGCTTGCGAATGAAGGTCCAACCAAGGAGTCTCCCTCTCTTGAAAGGCATGGAAAGGACGAAGGCGAGGAATTGATCTGCACGAAACCTCGAGAGCACGCCCTCGTACGCCATTCCAAACAAGAACAGGCTTTTGCACACATGTTGCCGAGGGGCGTGCTCCTTGATGCTGCTCGGGTACTGCTGGCCACATCAGGACGGCAGAGGAACGATGGAGGGAATCCATTGCCGCTCAACCCGGCCATGGTGCAGCTCTTACTCCCCACGAGTCACGATTCAGAGGGGTCGAAGCACGAGCACGAAGACAGAGCAACGCGGAGTCCTCCTTGTGAGGCACCGAGACAGAGTAAGGCGGCTTTCGTTTTCACCAGATTTGCCGGCAAGGAAACGCCCTGGCAGCAGGAGACTCCCGTTCGTGAGTGTATCTGGTCAGCCATAGCAGAGATGCAAACCTTTTCAAGTCGGCGAAGCTCTTGCTATCCGTTTCGTTCCCTACTCTGCGGAGGCACCGCAGGAATGCCCGTTTCTCAGTGGTCGTGCCTAGTTCAGATGTGATGTAGTGTCGGTCTGCAGTCGCTGCGCGGACCTAACAGGCACTCGTTGAGCCGTACGAACGCGAGGGGGCGAGTGAGGCGACGAGATAAAGCCTCACAGTTCCTTGGTCTCCGACTGCGTGAAAGGCTCCCACACTGACATTCGAGACGCCCAGGCACTGACGGCTGTGCGGGGGTCTGTGTGGGGATCCTTTTCTCGCGAAGCTTCTGTCGCGCCTGACTTCACCAGGCTGGGTTCCCCTCTGTGTGCCTAAAATTCCCTCTCTCTAGGCCAACCGCCTTCTGGCGGGTCTTTCCAAGCGTCGAGGGCGAGCCTGGCCGCGCGGGCCTGCACGGCATACGACGTGAGAGCCCCCAAGAGTACCCACTCCCTCGCTTGCGATAGCCCGACAAAAGCGCCTTCAAATCCGGGAGGAGCGTACCAGACAGAGCGGGGACGGGATGCATACCGTGGCGAACCTCCGCACTCTCGTACGGGCCAACCAACTGCTTCGGACGCTCACCTGGCATCTCACCGCCTTTTGGAATCGGTAAATGCCTCCGACGACGAACTGGTTGAGGTAAGTCGACGAGGACTTGTGCTACCTACTGGAATCACCTCTCCGTCCATATCGCAAAGTTTGTTTACCTCCAGATAGTCACGGTGTGGTGCCTCTACACACGGGCCACTGTCGCGGAATTTGGAGAACCTACCAACGCGCGGCGTATCAACGAAGGAACTGTGTTTTCGTGTTCCATTTGGAAATCGAAGTGCGGCAGGCTCATGCGCTGAGCTGACAATACCGTATCATGTTGCACGTTGCGTCCTCTCTTCTCGAGAACAAGGCGCCGAGGGCAGTGGTGAATTCCTCAGCTGGTCTTAGCTATTAAGGCGTTGCTTCCTCCTTGGAAATCTCTCCATTTCCCGCTTACTCCTTCGCCGACTGACCGGCTGTCCTATCGATTCTGCCTGCGAATTGTCAACGTCCTACGTTACATACACAAAGACGGCGCACTGCCTCGAGCTTCCTTTTCACGTGGCCGTGAATTACTTTTTCTCTTCATCTTTTTTCGCTCTATCCTTTATGACTCTATATTCTCCGTTCCATTGATGTCCGGTCCAACGTCCTGTAGAGACCCGTGTCTCGAGGCACCTAGGCGGTCCTGGTTCTTCTCGGCAGTCTTAAATGTGCAGGGGACGAAACGTCGCGGCAAACACACTCTCGTATCGGCGCCGTAAAGATCTCGCGTTGGTATGAAAACGCCTTCGACGCCGGGGATGGCCACTTCATGACAACGGCATCATTGCCCGTGTTGCCTCTCCCTGTTCCTCAGGCTACTGCAGCGGCCTTGAGAGCGATCGGGCGACTCCTGACGCTCCGTGCATCTCGGCTTCCGACTCGCCAGACACCCGCTGGGCGGCCTGTTCACGCTTCGTCCAAACCCTGCAGTTTCGAGGAGGCTCATTCAGGTGTACAGGCGGCCGCTGCCTGTAGCGGGGTCCAGAAGGTAGGGTCAGGTGTATTGCTCTCTAAGAGCCTTCCTTCCCTTCTGCGCAGCATTTCGATGACGGAGTTGGCTTTGCGAAAGGGTACCGCTGTCCTCACCCCAGCGCTCGAAGCGGCGCTCTTGCGAGAGGGTTCTCCATCATCACATAAAGTTCAGAGCCTCACTGGTGCACACGGGACGTGCGAAAGTCTTTCTGGTCTGCACAATGACGCTCTTCGCGCCAGGAAGGGCAATCGTCAGCTAGACGACGAAACCGAACGCTCCGGCAGACAAGCCTACGAGGCCTTCTCAAGAAGAGAAGATGTGGATGGAGAGCCGACAGCTGCTGCTGGGAAGCATGCACGCAACGCCACTTACGCGGTTCCGGCACATGGCTCTGGTACCGACAGAGAGGGTACGGACAGCCTCAGTCCTCTAAGACTGCTTCAGCAGCTTGCGAGATTGCACAGCTTGTCACATAGCAACGGGCGGCGCGGGGCATCTCGTGGGAAGGAGGAACCAGGAGTTTTTGGAAGAAAAGGTGTTGTGCTGCAGGAGACAGAACAGGTTTCTGGAGAAGAGGCTGAACTGAATGGCGAAGGGGGCGCTTTTCCTTCTGCGTCGAGTTTGGAGGCGCGAGCGCTACGGCCTGTTGCGCCGCAAGCGGAGAGGGACAGCGAGTCAGCAGATTCGGGTCGTCTGAGTTCTTGCCCTCCTCCACCGCCGCTCTCGTCTTTAGATCCCGAAGGTAAGCCAGGCCAGGCGCTGCTTCTTAGGGATATGTTGCCTGTCTTTCTCTCGTATTCAATTTGCCTTTGCTTCCGTCGCCCGTAGGTCTTTCACCGGCATGACTGGGCTGTGTTTTGCTCGCCTGGTCTGCCATTGTGGTTTCCCGAGTTCCACTCTGCGACTTGTGGTTGTGCGTCTGCGCCGCTTCTCCATTTCCCTTCACATGCATTTCGGTGAGGCGACACTTCCTGGTGGTGTATACTCTCTTGCGCCCCTCTCCGCTCCCGACTGGGCCTTCCCATGCCTTCTCCAGAAGCCTTTGCGGAGATACGCGCATGCCAAGCTCCGCCTCCGTCGCCTGCGCACGCTACGCCCACTTTCCCGAAAGGCCCTCTGGAGAAAGCCGCGCTGCCAAGTTCGATTCTTGATCAGCAGCAAAGCAGGAAAGATGTTCAAGAGATCTCACGTGGGGCGTCTTGCGCAGAAGACCTAGCGAAGGCAAACGCGTTTCGGAAACAGGTTCCCAAGCAGGGTTCCAGTTTGGGCGGACCGTCATCTTTTGCAAGTGAGATAGCCACGAACGAGGAGCGTCCGTTTTAGGCTCATCCCCGCCCCTGCAGCGCGGTCTCGCCCCTAGGAAGGGCTTCTATCCCTTCTGGTTTTTCAATGCCACTCCGCCGGTCTTGGTTTTCCAGGTCCTCTGGCTTTGCATTCGCCGCCCCGAGGGCCCATTGACGTTTTCCCTGTTTTCTGCTTGTTCCGTCCCCATCCCCTCTCAGACGACCAAGGAGTGCTCCAACTCCTGCTGCAGGCTCACGAGTCTCTGCAGCGGTCTCTCGCCTCCAACGCGTCATCAGACCAGGCGACCGCTCACACCCGCGAAGCCAGTGCTTCTGCAAACAGAAGAGAGGACCGCCACTGGGCTGACAGACGCCAGGTGACGCCGCGCGCGCTGTTGAAGACCGCGCGGAGAGAGGCCATGAAGCTACTCGGCTTTCAAGTCGCTTCAGGAAAGCAGCGAGAGACGGGAAAGGGAGACCAGCCGAGTCACGGGACGAGCAGCTCACGTGAGATCAAGGCGATCTTCGAGCAACCGCCTGCGCTTCCGTCGCGATGCGACGAGACCGCAGAAGCCTCCCAACCAGACCTTACACAGAGTTCCAAGAGGTAAGGCTGCCCTTGGAGTGCCTCTCACAGCACTCTAGCTTTAGTCCAAAGCAGCAAGAGGAAGGCGGCAGCAGGCACTTTGCGCGCCGTACGAGCGCACATCTTGTGCGGCCTCGAAGCCGCGTCGACGAAAACCTAGCGCTCGGCCACAGGCTGCCTCCCGCCGTGCCCGCAGTGAATTCATCTTTCTGACGATATATGCGTCGCTGTGCTGTTTCACTCTGCAGATCTAAGCCCTTGAACCCATACGCCACGCCGTTCGTGCCCCGATTCGCTCTGGCGAGTCCAGGCGGCGTGGCGGCGTCCGCGACTCCTCTTGGCTCTGGCGCGATCGCCCCTTCAGTGTCACGGCAGAGTGTCGAGGCCACACCTGTTTCTTCTCTCTCGTCAGTTCCGGCGGCAAGGGCGGCTGTGGCTTCCTTGGGTGGGAGCGGTGACGCCCAGGAGCGCCTCGAGGCGTGGGGGGTGTCCCCGCGTCGTGCTGTGTCTGAAAAGAACTCTGATATCCTTGCGCTGCTTGGTGCGGTGAGGAGTGAAAGGCGCAGCAGCGAGCCTCAGAAGGTGGTTCTTGACAGCCCCCTTCACAACCTCCTTCAAAAAAACGTCGCGACACGACGCGCCGATCGTCCTCGTCGACTGCGCCAGTTGCCGGAGATTCTACATGCAGATTCGCAGGCGTTCCTCGCTGCTCTCCGCAGAGAGCTAGCACCAACTCGAGAGGCCCAAGAGGGTCACGGCGAACCCTCGCCTGCACCACTCAAGACACGCCTCCCAGGACCGCTTGCCTCCAAAGAGGATCTGCGGACAAGACACAGCGCTGAAGGGCTCGAGGACGTAGGAGAGAGAGCGATGCGAGAGGCAGACTCCCGACAGGGCTCCGCGCTGTCGCGAGGGAACAAGCAGACTCTTCGTCCAGACGGGAGACTGCACCTGGACACTTTGTTGCCTCCGCATGCTTTTCAAAAAACAGCTGTAGCTCAGACTCACCAAAGCGGGCTGTCGTCGCTTCTGCCTCACCACGTGTCGCCTGCGCTGCCGCACATCATCAACATCGCCCCTGGAGTTCAAGCTGAAAAAGCCTTTTTTCTACAGAGCGCCGCCAAGAAGCAGCCCGTCGCAGGGTGGCCGCAGCTTCACCTCTCCAGGCTCCTGGTTCCAGAGACCGACCTGCGTACTTCCGGGAGCGCGCGAGAGGTAACGAGAAATGCAAACGTACGCAGCGGCGTACAAAGGACCGAGTGGCATCTCGGGGACAATGCGGGGGGAGGGGCCTTTGGAAACACGGACCGATCGCAAACGAACACAGGATTGTTTTCTTCAGCGCTGTCGCAGGACCACTTGACGCTGCTGAACCTTCAGCACAGAATGCATGCTTTGCAGCAGCAAGCCAATCAGGTTCGCATTTCCTCTACGAGTTCTAACGTCGAACGCCATCCGTATTCCTCACCCCTCCCTCCTCAGGCGGACTGTCCGTCATCCGTGGGGAAGCAACCGCTGACCTCTGTACAGTCGAAAAGTCAGGCGTTTGCGGCGGATCGGCTGCGCCCTGGTGCGGCTACCGAGGCCACACGCCTGCACTACACGAGCGGCCTCGACTCTCTTCTTCCTGGCGACTCCCGCATGCAGACTGCTCTGAAGAGTACCCCCGCTGCGGTAGCCGGTCACACCCTGTTCTTGACGCGGGCTCTAGGCGAGCATGCAGCGCAGCGAGATGCTGAAGCGAGTCATTCAACACGGTCTATTCTCCCGCCCGTGCGCCTGCCAGACTCAAACGCGCAACGAATGGGGGTCTCCTACTTGCTTGGCAGCACCGGCGTCGCCCCCGTCGCAGCAGCAGAGACAACAGCCGCGAACCTGTGCCGCGAGCAAACTGCAGAGACCGTTCCGGCAGCCAGCGACGGAAGAGACTCCAGCAGGCGCTGTCGGCCGCCTGTGAATCAAGCGGACGGAAAGCCAAACGGCGTCACGCAGGGGGAAGCGCTCGGGTCCCATGTTGCCGTCAGGAAGGGACGAAACGTGTTTCCAAGCTCAGAAAATCAGCTGTCTCTCACGCAGCCAACGCAGCTGCTCCAGGCTACACTCCTGGCCCTCTCCCGCGGCGGCTCCTCGCTGTCCCCTGCGCTCCTGGGAGCGCTTGGCGCCGCCGCAGCGTCGCCTGAGGTATTGCTCGGCCACCTGCGAAGCCTGACTGGTGGAGTGATCAGAAGACCTTCCGGATCCGAGAGGGCGTTGGGGGAGGCAGAGCCCCGTCGAGGGGTTTCGTCCTCCGACGTTTTCCGAGACGCTTCGAAACAAGAACCCTCCTCGGATTCGGCACAGACTAACACGGGAGAGCAGTCTTCAGAAAGAGGTGCGGTTGACCGCCTCCCTTCGCCCCAAATGCACCACGGTCGGCCGGGCGTCTACTCGAAGGTTCAGCTTCTTAAGTCCAGTCAGGCGCTTCTCCGGCAGCAGGAGAGAAAAACGAGGGCCAGGACGAAGGCCGGCTACTGCGACAGCAGCGCCGACGGATCCGGAGACGAAGAAACAAACCTGGTGAGACAGTCCCTTCCATTTGTCGAACGCGTCGCGCCTGCCGTTGAAGCTGCCCCGGCGCATGGTGTTCGGGACGCCACACGGGCCCCGCTGTCGCCAGGCATCCACACAGGGCCTCGGATGCTGCCGCCTGGACGAAGCAAAGTCACAGGTCTACAAGGGAGCAAAGTTACTTCTCGGGCGCCTCCGCTCCTTCCAAATATCTTCCCGCCCAGCGCCGCGGGCGACGAAGGCCGAATGAGAGGCGCAGCTGAGGCAGGAGCGCTGCCAGAGGCGGAGCAGCAGAGGGTGAGAGAGAGGCAGCCGAAACTGTCCCCGGCTGCAGAGGGTATTCAGGCGGTCGCGTCTCCAGCTGGTGCTACCTGCGGCTCTTCGCGGCCTTCCTCGGCAGCTTCCGTCTTCGCGACAGTCGACAGAGCTGTTCGCGACGCGCACTCCAAGACGGCAGATGAGGAAGGCACAAGTCAAAAGGGAAGCAGCGCTGCAGACGAGCAGGACGCCCCGCTGCGGCTTCCGCGACGACGAGGCTCGGTGCCCACACACGACAAAGGCAAGGATCAAAAACCCTCAGAGACAGAGCGCGGCGGAGGGGAGCGCATGCAGGGACGGGAAGGGGGGAAACCGCGTAAACGACGGGGCAGCACTTCCCTCGTTTCTCCGAGCGCCAAAGCCGTGACGACTCGGTCAGCCGCCGCGAGTGTTCCAGCGGCAAGACTGCCGAAGACAGTATTCGCCGAAGACTCGCGGGACACAAAGACCGAGAAGAAAACGGGTGAGAAGACGCTCGTCGGTGAGGCAGGCGGAAAGGATGCCCCGCCGCGACAGTCGATCAGTGCAGCCTTAGGCGCGCAGTTGTCCCAGGGCGCGGGGAAACTTCGGGGAGGGAAGAGAGGAAACCACACGCAGCGTGGGTCGAGTTCTTCTTCCCGGCAGGAGGGGAACCAAGCGCAATCCAGGGGCAAGGTCGCGGCGGAATCCAGCTGTGCGCCGGAAGCCGCTGACGGTTGCGCTTGCCCCGTACCACGACAAGACAGTCAAAAGCTTCCGGCAGCACCAACGGAGTTTTACGGGGTGGACAGCCGCTCTGGAGTCGAGACGGCGGGAGGCATGCAGAAAGTGGAAGACGTGCAGAAGGACGTTGAACCAAGCGAGGGTGGCAAACGCCAAGGTATGCCGGAAGATTCCGAGAGCCACACAAAGAAAGAAACCGTCCATCAGAAGGTCCAAAAGCGAGCCTTTCAGCCCGCCCTTGTCGCACAGGCTTCGGCGAGCGTCGTCTGGCATCTGGAGGACGTGAAAGACGGGACCGGCGAGAGGACAGGTGCCTCTGTATCCGCTTGCGTGTGGAGTTCTTCCGAGACAAACAAACCAAAAGACGTAAAGCCTTTGGCGGGCTCTCGTCCGAAACACCACGGGAAGGCAAAGGTTCCCACTGGAAAGCAGATCGAAAATGCAGGACTCTCGGCAGTCCCTCCTGAGAGCAGCAAGCACGACGGCGATGACGCAGAAGACCCGTCCAGCGGAACGCATGAGGTGAAACTGAAGTTGGAGCAACAAGGCGCGAGACCAACAGCCGCGTCGCACCCGTCAGATGAGATATATGAGAAGAAAGAAAAGAACAAGGAAGAAACCTCTGTTCTTCTTGCGTCTGATGTCTTAAAGAACACACCGTCTCATGACACCGCAGTCTCAATATCGATCCTCGGAGCTAAGAAGACAGGGCAGAGCATCAGAACGGCAAACACTGAAGGTGCCTGCAAGCCCGCTTTGGGGGACCTGCAGAAAGAAAGAGACAATAGCGAGAAAAAAACGACACACGGGACAGACAACAGCGGCGAACAAGGCAGTCGGCATGTACAGATGGCGAGAGCAGGCACAGCCGCGGAGCGGGGCAGATGAACCAGCACTCTCACGTTGCTGGCCAGGGACCCCCTCCAGAGTCTCGATTTATTCCCAGCTCTCTGGAGGGAACAAAGGAAGGCAGGGAACAGATTGCATGCTACGAGAGTCTCACAGCTGAGAGAGTCTGCCTCTCCTGGAGCCGCTCCACAGAGACCCGATCATGCAGGGAGAGAGCCATGGAAAGCCGAAGGGGGAACACCGTTAGAGATGTGAGTGCTGATACGGAAGGAACGTACAACTCGCATCCGCCTTCCTGATTCGCATCTACGTGCAAAATGGAAGATACGAGCAAGGGAAGGGGCGTCTCCAAAGGGAAGACGAGGAAGGAGGAAGTAGACACGGCTGAGAAAACGAGTGAGGAGCCGATGGTATCCAGTGCAGAACCGACGTACCGGGACCAGCAGCAGCAGGTGCCTCGATCGTATTGCAGTCTCGCTGTTTTCAGCCCTAGCAATTTTGCTCGCGCTCTTCCGTGCTTCATCCCCCTCGGCGTCCCTGTTTGGAACGGCCCCGGTTTTCGATTAGACCGACAGGCGTAGTAGGCATTTCCTGTCTCAGACAAGCTCTGGCTCTAAACGCGGAACGTGTCTCACCTTGGTCTCAGCCGTAGGCTAGTCTAGCGTTTTATTGTGTGGTGCGCAACCGAATGATGTGAGCGCGTCGTCTCCTATCAGGGAATCCAATTCCTTTCCACTATTTTGTGGGTGGTCGGCGAAGTTCTTTGTGTTTCCGGTGTGCCGGTCCACTGCGTTTTGTGAGTACGCTGCCGTACCTCAGAACACATGAATCGCCCCCTCGAGGAATGCGGGGTAGCCAGAGTTTGCTTCACGGATAACGGCGGGTGTTCGGTGTTGAGTCCCCAAATCGTTGACAGTGGGGGACGTACCTGCTCTTATCGGGAGCACATACGTTTAAACGTGTAGCCAGACGGTATGACTCGTGTGGGCATATGACGGCTTTCCTTGGGAATGCGCTGCAGCACTCGGGCTACCTTCATTTCTTCGGAGTGGTCGCCGTGGGAACGATCTGCTCCCTTTGTCGTTCCAGGCAGTGATACGCCGCGGGAGGCAAAACAGCGACGTTTTTAGACCAGAACAAGATTAGCTGAGAAGTCTGAGAGAAATTAGGGCATTCAGTCATCTTAGGGTTTGTTAAAAAAAGACGATGAGCGGCGAAGCACACATTCATCGACAGGATTCGATACGAACTAGAGGCAGACAAGCACTCACGAATTGTTTTATACTTTATTCAGAACGAGGAAGTACGTAGAGAAACAGGAGAGAAGGAAAGTACGCGTTAGCGAGTAACAACTCGTCCTCCAACCCCTGATGGGATACACGAAAGCCTGCAGAACAACCAACTAGGAATCAAGAGAGCAGCGAACTCTTGCTGGTAACTATATCACCACGGCAAGAGTATCCGGGAACACCGTTCATTCTTCCAGTTTCCGAAGAGGATGGGGGATGGCCGTTGTGTCATCTCCGACTTCACGTTCGATTGTGTCAACGTCAGGGTGGCCCGAAGCTTCCAAATAAGCGATGGGATCGTCTACAATTCGTTCGTGGTCGAACTTCGAATGCATGTCGTCGAAGGTATGATACACTTGCGTTTGGGGATGCGTCAAGTACTGCTGTCGGGTGCGTGTACCTTCTGGGACAAACATTTTCTCCAGTTCTTCCTCGTCTTCATCCTCGTACTCGCCATGAATTCCGTGGTGATCGGAACTTTCGTCGTCTTCAAGGTATTCATCATCCTCAACATTTTCTTCCTCGTCCATGTCACCCGGACCTTCCTCGGGAGTGTGAAAGACTTTTTGCAGCGAAAGCCCAAAGAAATCTTCTGGCGCAGTGTGCCCGGGATGCCCCCGCACGCGAATCCCGGCGTCCACTGTCGGGCCCCCACTCTCTGCTGCCCCGCGCCCCAAGCCCCCCGGGACTTCGCGGACTACCCAGTGAACTCCCTTGGGTACTCCGTGCTTCGTATAGGCCGTATACCGTTTCTCCGCCAACTTCTTCGCTGCGTCGGGTGTCTCAGCGGGTCCCACGCTCGTTGCATGCGGCAGCTGCCGTACAACTGGCAGTAGGGCGCCATGAGGAAGAAAGGCTACCGGCGCCGGTTTCTTGAAGTTCAACTCGCGATTGAACACCCATGTGTGGTGCGTGTGGTCGTAGAACAGATACATCGCGTCTGGAGATATGCCCGCGGCATACGTCTCCGCCTGGCGCGATCCCAACAAGCAGACAAAACACATGTAGCACGTCCACATTCGGGTTTTGAATGTTCGCTTACCGGACAATGGCAATCGCTATTTCGCTTTTTGTTCCGCCCATGTACACCCCAAACCGCCACGTTGCCCCCCCTAACAGAGACCGCTTCACCAATGCCATCGGCTCTGGTTGTCAGTGTCGCAGAGATTCGAGGTGCCATGGCAGCGGTCAGTATCGTTTCGCGACATGGCACCAAGTGGCGTCTTTCTCACCGTGCATCTCGTTCCAACGTACGAGAACACACTCGAATATACGTTTATATACATTAATAAGTATAAATGCGTATCCTGTCATATAAACAGGCTTGCCTGAAGACGTGTTCAACAGCTGTCTTCGACAGGAACTCATGCCACTCGCCTGTGATTGACCACTTACCCATTTCTTCCATACAAGTCTGCCATGCACGAGGAGAGGCTTTGGACGGCCATCTCGCGTAACCAGCATATCGTAGTCGCCTCCAATCAGGTTGTGCAACTGGCCGCCGTCAACCAGGAGACGCTTTGGGATGTCGAGATCGCTCGTGTGGACTCCGACCACGTGCGTCTCGTTGTGCTGGCCTTCAACGAACGGCAGACGATACAGAGGCGTGTGCAACCCCGGCACACCCCGAGAGAGATGAAGGTCTTCGTGCTCATCCCCATCCTGAAGTGGAAAACAGAAAGGCCGCGCACAAACGCCGATGTTTGTCCCGCTTACCACATCCACCTGCACTACCGTGGAGTCTGAAGGCTCTAGGGGCAACATCAAGTGCGTTTGAATCCACGAAGCCCTACGTGACACTCCTTTTTGACAAAGCCCTGTCTAGTGCTCTTCCTATTGTAGCATCGTGATCTAGGCCTGGACGTGTTTCTCAGCGATCCGCGGGTCATAAGCCTTACCCAGATATCAACAAAAGAGTGGTCGTCCGGATGTTGTTTCATAATGTCTTCGTCGAACTCCCCCTTCTCGTGCTGTGCATAGTGAGGCTCTTCCTGGTGAATGTGAACCCGCTTCTCCAGAGCCGCATGCAGAGCTGCGTGCGGGCCATCGCCTCGTCCACCGACGCCGGAGGGAGGTGGATGGGACCCAGTGTGACGCGAGTCGGGAGCATGACCAGCAGGCGCGGAAGAAGTCCGCGAAGTAGGCGTCCGCGAGATGGGGACTGGGACGGAGCTCCAATTCCAGTGGTAGACAGTCGATCCCGCCACGAACAGGAGGAGGAGACAAGCCGCTATCGTTACCCACATGCGTGTCGCCTACGGTGGCAGGAAAAATGAGGAACATGAAAAGCTCAGCGTTAAGTTACTGAAAGGCCGGGCGACATGGGACACACGACGAGCACTTTGCCGTTGACGTTACTGTCGTCGTCGGACTGCGTCGAGAGGCAATAGAGATACCATTCATGCACTGCGAGAGTTGACTGTTGCTTGTCGAGTCTACAAGGCACGACCCAACAAGCGGGCAAAGGGAAGGCACTGAAACAGCCTGTGAGCCGGAAGCGTCATCCTTGACACCCTAAGAGTATACGAGTGCATGCGCATGAGTTTATAAAAGTGTCCCCGGGTGGTGCCCGTCAATGTCCCAGTCATGGACCCCCCCTGCAGCGAGGGAGTGCATATGCAACTACGACAGTGGTCTTGAAACGGCCAAGGTGCGGCTAGCCAACGCAGTTCTTCGACAGACACGGCGCTGCCCCACCCGATGAGAAAGATCTTCTCTATCAAGCGAGCTGATCAGGGGATAAAACACCGCGTTGGCCACCGAGTCTCCATGTGCGTAGCAAGGCGAATTATCCAAATTACACGGTTTCTACCTCCAGTTTGTGTGCCATGTTCGCTGATCGGCGGCTCCGTACCTGTCTTATCTGCTCAAAGACGGCAGCAGGATCGGCGGATAGTCCGCGAAATCTTGCCTTTCCTTCAGGGTGGTAAGTGTCTTCGCCATCGTAATCTGCGCCCCTCGCATCCTTTTGCGAGTAGGCATTCTTCCGAATCCTCGCAGCCGCTGCAGCTCTCCCTGAAACAGCTTCTCCAGCTTCAAGGAGAGCAGCAGCGGGGTGGCAATCATCGTTATCACGCGGATCTGTCAAAGACGAAGAATACCGGACAGATCTCTGGGTAAACGGCATGGAGAATCTGTGGGCAAAACTGCCGTTGTTGCGAGGAGTGTAAGTGGCATCCATGTTGGGTGGAGCGGCAAGGGCCTTGAAAGAGGCACAACTTCCAGGCCACGGGCACACACGAGTTGATGCGTGCAAGTACCTCCTTCAACGGGGGATTCGAATATCCTACTCAACTCGCTCAAATTTCCACAAGAAAAGAACCCCCACAAAAGGGACGCAACGAATGGCAGCGCAGGCACGCGCCGGACCAGCAACGTGGTATCGGTGCCGTTGACCTAGCGTGAGAGTGCCCTCCTTTGGTTTGTGCCGAAAAACAGACACAGCTATGCTCACTCGAAACCGCAGTTCCTACTGGAAATCGAGGTCCCACAGCAAAAAAATCCGAGAAGAAGAAAGAATGATAGCCTGCACGTCTGGCCTGGAGGCTCAACGTCTCCTGGTCTGCCAGGCCAGAGAGTCGTCCGGGGATGCGGCAAGACAAACAACGACTGAATGCAAGTCGCTCCGGGCACACTAGACACGGACAAGTGACCGCCGGCGACTCCAATTCGAGGCCGTACTGCAAAGAGATAGAAATTCGAGGAATGTGTCTTAGAGTGTCCGGAAAGTGAAGAAAGACAAGTTTGGTGCCTTCTTCGTAATCGAATCAGAACCAGCCGGCGGTGGTGTCCTGGCAAAAACGGCGGGAAGCCTTGCGGGAATGTTGCCGCGTCTAGCGCTGTCCTCTGTATTTTATCTGGTTATAAACCTGTAGCCCCTGTCATGCAGGGACGCAAATCTTTTCCGGAAGTGCGCGACGGAGGGGATATGGCCCTGTAGGTTTTAGAAAAACACTCAACTGTTGCAGCTGTCCGGAAAGCGCTCTGAGTCAAAATTCATTCATCTCGCCGTGGCGCGAGCGTCCCGTCACCGCGCCGCTGGGAACGGGCGGGTAGCCGACTAGCGACACCAGTGGTGACCCACATGAGGCAAGGGAAGATAGAGAAAGACAATAAAATACCTTCACAGACTCACACGCGACAGAAAAAGCATTCTTTGAACAAGACCGGAGAAAGTGAGATGCAATAAAGGTGTCGCCGTCCGCCGTGCCTGCCGGCTTCGCAAACCTACGCCAGAAGAAGACGCGTGTGAACGAGACTGTTTCGCTATAGCCGAAGTATGAAAGTCCACCTTCCGAGCTTCCTCGATCGTCATCCAATGCTTCATCACGGCCTATCTGTTCTTTCTCTTAGTTAGCGACTCTTAGCGTCTTTCTCCATACCCATTTTGCTGGCGCCGTGTGGTGTCTTCATCGAAACTGCGAAATCTCAGCCGGACAACGACGGGCATTTTCGCGGTTCGCAACACCAGTGCGCTGTGACAGGAAAAGAACACAGTTCTCTTGCTGGCATTCTGGTTCCAGATTCAATCAATTCTGGGACCAAAGGGGAGGCCGCTGTCACAGGTGCTTTGTTAACAAAAAAACTGGTAGTCTTCTCACACCGGTGAAGCGAGCGACGACACCATGCGTACACCCATTCTGAGGAGGAAGGCTTTTCTTCCCTGTTCCGTCCACGCTCAGAGCCTCTGACCCCTTTCAAGGCATGTGTACGGACCGTCAAAGGACGATATCTGTTCGTCCGTGTCTCGCGCCTCTTTTTTGAATGGGTTCAGTGGCCCGTTGACTACGGTTTTCCGTTGCTGGTTGCTTTGTTTTCCTTCGTGTATTTCTCCTGGACACCTACTCTTTTCTCTCCTTATTTGCTTCCCTTCCAAATTCCCATACAGTCGAATTCTTCGAACATCGCCGACACTCCGTCGAGCTGCCGGTTCGGCGGGGTGTTGTCCCCTCCGTCTCGAATCTGAGGCCGGCTATGATCCTCGCCGCAGCTTCTCCATACACCTTCTGTGACCCATTGTTGTCCTACTTCTTCTCCAGCCCCCCCTCTCGTCCGGTGTTCTCTTGCGCTGGAAAGCGCGTGTTCAAAGTGGATCTGTGTACTCCTTTCGGCCTCACGACTCCGCCGCAACAACGGCTCGTACAACGTGCGTTCATTACCTTTCATACGCGTTCCAGATTGAGAGAACTCGCGTCTGCGATGATTCGAGCGCGCCCTTGTGTACATTTCATCTCTGGGCTACGGATGCGACTCCGCTCGTCGATTCGGTAACCACTAAATTTCGAGAACAAGGCATTTTCGCGTGTACGTGCAGTGCAACACGGAAGTCGGCCACAGGTTCGAGAAACGTAGGAGCCTGCAAAAGGAGCGTGCACCAGCAAGGGAGTATCATAATTAATAATGGCGGCTCCAAGGACACCCTCCAATTCCACGCCCTACTCTGCGGAGCTCCAGACATTCCTTATTACCAAGTTTGATCCACTGCTGGCGATCGTGCGCGAGCTTAACGATAGATTGCAGAACTCGGAAAAAGGTGAGGCGTGTCCGTTTCGGACCTAACCAAGTACAGGCAGGAGAATGACGAGGAAATTGGAGGCGGCATTCCTGTTGAAGCGGCGTATGGAGACTGCACGCAAAGAGTGGATGCCTGGCGGTGGCTGAACTGGGGTACCGTGGCGCGCAGCCTGAATATGTCGTTACCTTTGGGCATCTTTGAGTTGCTCCTGCGTTGCACATGTTCTACTCAGAACGCTACCGTCTCGAGAGACGCACCCAGCGTCTCGAGAGCCAAATTCTGGCACTTATTGAAACAGTGGAAAAAGGGAAGCCCCTAGAAAAGGTCGGGTTCGATGACGACGACTCATTCAACGGTGAGCCAGCGGAGGGTGAAGTGGAAAATCTGAGAGGCGTAAGGAGCACGGCAGATGGGGGGGAGAGAAGGACTCTTTTCCGTTACCAGACGAAGGGTCGCTCGTAGAGTACAGAACTCCTGATGGCTGCATGGCAAGCCTGGCCTGTTTGGCATCCATTCTTCATAAGCGATATACAGGAGTGGTGTGAAACGCAGTGTCGTTTGCCCGCAACGGTGGAATGGCGTGTTTTCCCTGCGTTGCCTGATATACCCTCAGTTGCTCGCGACGCAATAAAACCTGAGGAGGCCCTTGTCGCCCCGTGGCTTTTCTCCTGCCAGGTGAGAGCTCCCGCAATTCTGTTTCTTGTCATGAATGCAGTGTCCCAATGGTGCCAGGTGTATGTCTTGAATAGACTCGAGCTGACAGCGAGTGCCGGTGCGTAGCATCCGCTGTGTTCCTCCCGGTGTCAGTGACAAAAATCAAATAAGGTCTGTGGGGACGCACTTCTCATCCTTTAGTAGAAAGGGGGGAGCCTTCAAGCAGTATCGGATTGTAACGCCACAATCCATTATGGGAGAACAGGCGGAAGGGGATTCCACCCCGGGCGCGTTTCTTCTGATGTCTAGTACGCTCGCCATATCGTTTTCTTTCAGACTGGAACGCCCACCTCGGCCCTCCAGGTGCTGCTCGAGTTCACTCCGGATACTACAGAGGAGCTGGACGTGAAACTATGGAAAAGAGAAGTAAGCAAATGGAAGCCGTTCCTGACAACCAAGTAACAGCATGAATTTGCTCCAAAGCCAGCAGTCCGGTGGAGGAGAGCTAGTAGGTGGCACGCAGACTTCGGATGGCTTTTAGTTTGCTCCAAACCAGAATGTGGAAGCCCGTGCTTGAGCGCTCGTCCTCTTTTTTTAAGCTACAAAGGAGCACGTTCACCTCTGATCTTTCGCTTGCCGTATGCTAGACAAGGTTTCGTGAGACTCAGTAATGCGTTTAGGGGATACGTATTCTCGTGTTTCTGTGGCAGGAAGATATGTGGATCATGTTCCTTGAAGAACTCCCTGACGGTAAGCGACTGGACGACGGCAGAGCCCACCGCCGGCAAGCCTGTCGGGGTGGTTGTCGTGCGCAAGCTAGTTACCTTCAGAATACGAAGTCCTATCGTACACGTCAATCACTTGGACGCGCCAACAAAGCCCATGGGGCAGCGAGATTGATCCTTATCTCGCGAATCGTCTTCCACTCCTTGTCCGTTTCTGTGCAGCGTTCGCCGTACACAAGCCGGAGAGCCTGCAGCTTCTCGACCTCCGCCGTGCGGGTACGCTGGACAGCAGATGCCGACCTCCAGCGTTCGCGAGAGAAAAGACCTATTTTGATGTGGCACGTTCACCCCGTTTTTCGTGGCAGCTTGGCAAGAGACAGGGGAATCGGTTCCACCTCTAAAACAGGAAACATTTCACGCTTTCTCAAGCACATTCGTGTTTTGTACAGGTCCTGAGAAGAATGTCGGCCCATCTTCTGTTTGTCGTTTTCTTATCGTAGCTGTGTGCCTCACGGCGACGAATAAGGCATCCAAATGTTGAGAGCCCAATAAATGAGATGCTATAGGGGAATGGTTCAACGCTCCCATTCCAAAGTGCTTTTGTTGTGGCATGCTTGCGTCTCAGCCCGAAGAGCTTTGTTGGAACTGTGCCGGGGAGAGGCCCTGTTCATCTTGCGGAACGTCCCTGGAAAGGCAGAAGCCGCCTCTTGCCCGACAGCAATTACTCTTGTTGGTACGTTCTGCGACACTACCAGAACATTCTGGTGTAGTCCTTCTCGTTTCGCACAAAGACGTTAAGTCTATTTTGCAGCCGCCAAACTTTCTGGAATCTGTAGTGACTGATGATGACTTCTCACAGGGTCCCATTACCGATTGACTCGACTGGGAGAAGAGACGTGACGCCATTGGAGTCTGTATGTCATGTTCCCTCGAATTTTGGTGTGTTTCTCCTGTTACTCAGCAATACTGGCGGCAGCACTCTCGGAAGCCTGGACAGTAAGTCCCCATCCAGAGACACCTGAACAATAGCTGTAGCTTTTTCTCGACGCTTGCGTCTTAATTTAAAGAACAGCTACGGGAATTCGTGGGCCGGTGCTTCTGCGTTTCTTGTTGCTGGGATGGTGAGCGTCTGGACACCATTGTATGTTCGGTTGTCTGTCTTAATTTTTCAGAGGGTCGAAGCAGCAGAGCCCGCCGCTCTTGGTCGCGTGGCCCTGGTTCTCGAAGGTATGCAGACGGTTATACCATACAATTTCGTACCGGCTTTCGTCTTTTCCGTCCTTTGCATATGTGCAGTTCTCGCGACCATGCGCTCAGCTCCCGCGGAAAAGTAGGTTATCGGTCGTTATAGCTTTGAGTCGCCACCGTAGTGATTGGAATGTGTCATTTCGCTCAGGCACATCCATTGGGTCGAGACTCCGAGCTGGCCGCAAACGGTTACGCATTGAACCTCTCAACTGAATGGAAGATTCGGCTCGACGCATACTGCAGCTTTCGTTCCAACTCCAAGCGACGGCCCACTGTCAGGTTCCGGTTCATAATGGCCGCTCCCCGAGATGTGCGGGGTTTTCCAGTCCGTCTAAACACACCGCGAAGTGTCCTGGTGAACATTTTCCGTGGCCTGTGCACAGATATTGGTCCCCGGATTTTGAACGTTCGAATTTGCGTTCCTCCAGCGTATCCCGTTCGCAAATCCTACACGAACGGCTCTCAGGCTGGCAACCGCCCGTCGTCCCGCGTCTGTGTGTCGCGGTGTACTTGGCGGAAGGCAGCCGTTCTTTCGGTGCATATAGAACGTATCAACGCAGAGCACGAATCGTGGCATCGAGGGATTCGCTTAGCGTAGTGTCTGATGCTCCCGCTGGATCCTTGCGAGAAAACTATCGAATCAGTAAAAGATTCGACAGTTGTTGGAGAAGGTGTCTCTGTTGAGACATGTAGAAGACACATTCTCTGAATGCATCCGCCACAGAGTAACCCAGCACCTCAGCAACAGGGGTTCGCGTCTGCTTACCTACGCCTTTCCGCACATCCAGTTACATCACAACTTTTGCAGTGTTGGCGCGGCGATCACCACTCAGTCCGTCAGACTCTCTCCCCGTTGAGTCGAATCACTGGCGAAGTGTCAGCCAGCAGAACTGTACGTCTTCCCGAGACTATCTGTCCAAGAAGAAACATCGTTGAGCGTAGAAGCCAGTTATACCTGTGGCCCCAACTTAGGGTTGAGGTCTGGGCGCCAAGACTCTTGTTGGTGTGGGATGTTCAAATGCACCGGCAGAGTGTCTCTCATGTCGCGCACGTATTGCACTCGTTCGTGACTGGATGGTCGATGTTTCAGTGAGGGCTTTCCTGCCCCGTAACGGCGATGCACCTCTTTGGGCACTTGCACAGGAACCGAAAACGTGTGCTCGTTTGAGAACTACAAATACGAATGAGGGAATTCCGTTCCAGCAAAACCAGCGTTCAGTTTGCTGCCTATATACTAGCATCAGGCCTCCCTTTCTCTCCGCGGTTAGCAGCTTTCGGCTGGCGTGTTACGCGCCAGTGCTTTGGCAAGTCGATAACGTGCCTGTGAAGTCAAGTCCTACTTTCAATCTAGAGATCATTCAAAATCTGGGGGAAAGCGGTGGTGATGCCCTTGAGGGACGTCCATAAATACCATCTATTGGCTGTACTCGTATTCATGTAGTGGACCATCGTGGCATGGTCCACGTCGCTCGCAGGAATGCAGCCAAAAACGGGGAATTTGGCGGGGGGAAGGGGGTGGGTCGTGCGTCTATACACCCAATCATTGCAGGACAAGGTATATGTCCAGTGGCGTCAGAATGTTGACTAAACATTGGAGTTCTCGAGATCTGTAAAATTGTTAATTTTCAGGCTCGACTCTGTCCTGGAAACCGGCATTAGTGTCCGCGGTGCGCTTAACACAAACAGAACAAATTCATGCATGTCAGCGCATTCCCTCTGTCGACGACGAGGTCCGCGGGCTCGACTCGATTCGGGCTTTTCGACGGGGCTCTCGCATGAACTCTTGCGTTGTATTGCTAAAATTTTTTAGAACCGGTCATTTTCCTAGAGTTCCCTTCCCACGCTATGGCTGGAATATTTCGTTTCAGCAAATGTGGTGACAGCAAAATCCGTTCGGTGCAGGACGGTATATCTCGATGGCCTGAATGATTTTCTTTTTCCACACCTGCTGGCGAGGGACACTCATCCGTTCGGGAGAGTTTCGCCCGAACACAGGCTGTGCTTTTTTTCAGCTTCGTCGGCTCCCTGTCAAAATTTCAAGCAAAACCTGTTATTCTCGTTTTCTTGTCCCTCAAAGAGGGTTTTTTTCGGCGGACATTGAGCCGCCGGCGTTGGCCGTATGAGACATGCATTCCAACGTCTTCCTGATTTTGCGCTGTAGAGTGGTAGACAGCTAGTCCGAGCTTGCTGATCTGCGCGGCGGTAGGAATGGCGTGGCCGTTGTGAGAGAGATGCAAACGTAACGCACCTTTCATGGTTTGCATTGCTTGTGACTCACGCGGTGGGAACCGTTGAGCCCGCGTCGGCAACCAACAGGGGTGCTCTGTATGGTTCTCGGGCAACTTCGTGTGCAATGGAAACGGGAGGGGACCAATGGCTCGTGTGTGCTGGCACGGACGCGAGCAGCAATCCCAAGCGCAGTGGCCGATTTTGTGAAACCCCGACGAAATGGTGGCCTCTCTTGCACTGGAGGGGAAAACGTGGTGGAGGCGAGGCACAGGAGCAGCGACGGATACGAAACCGCGGTGGTTGGGACACCCGCCTTGGGAACATACGTGCTTGTTTCTACCGCTGTGTTGCGAATTTAAGGAAGACATGGTGGCCTCGACTGAATCGTGGTGTCCGTATTGGAGCCATCACCACTCTCGCACTACACCTTTCCGTGTGTAGAGCACTACCATTGATTGGTGGTATCCCAGGTCAAGACTGGTGCATCAACACCTACTCTCTGGCCTCGACGACGTTACCGGAGCAATCGGGAGCAGCGTTTTCCTGTTTCTGGGTGTGGGTTTTCACTCTTGCATGCATCGCTCTCATAACCTTCATTCTTTTCCCCGTTTTGAGTTTCGGAGCCGCTCTGGGCCGCTCCATGTGTCTGCTCATTTTCCTCGTCATCCTTTCATGGCTCTCAGTCATGCGCCTGCCCATGACATATAAGGTCGCTCCCTTTGTTACTGACGTCAACACATACAGCATGACTGGCTTTGCCTATGTATACATCCCGTATACTGCAGCCGCTGTCATCTTGGCTCAGCAGCATCGTGCGTTTGATACAGATCTATATACAGGTCTGAAATACATCGGTGACTATAGCCTCGGTATCCTGATAGCCTCACTCGTTGGATGGGCTCTTTTTGCGCTCCAGGTGGCACTGCCTCCGTGGAGTAGCCAGAGGCACAACGTACGAGTCGAGTTAAGTAGAATAATGAGGGATGTGCGCGAGAATCTGTCCAACATCTCCAGCGTCTTCGGAGAACTTCGTCACTGTCTCTGTAAGCTGACTGAGCATCAATTGATCTGGTGTAACGACTTCTTCGCGACAACTGGTGGTTAAACATTTTGTACGTGCTACTCACCGAGGGCGAGAATTGGAGCTTAGGTCATCAGGAAAGCTGGCGTTTTTGTGGCAGGGCCGGGATCAGGTTCCCTTTTGGTGTTTGGCGATCAAGGAGAAACGGCTGCACGAACTCAATGCGATGTGGTCTGCAAAGCGGGGGGTAGACGCAGAAAAAGCAAAAGCATGATTCCCCCCTATATGCTCACACCCATATCGTGCCGCAAATTTTATTCAGGCGAGTTCTCTGTAGGACCCCAGTGTACGATATGCTGATCGACTTCATCTTGTCAAGGTTCTTGTTCACCTCTTTGCCATTACTGCTCCCCCCGCTGGCGTGCTCAACATGCGCATTTGCCTCTTTTCTTCGTGGACAGACGGGATGTTCCTCTACTTGTCGTCGGCAGGTTCTTTCACATGTGCCGGATTAGCTCTGGTTGTGTTGTATTCGTCACTTGCAGTGATGAAAGAAGGCGACGATTTCGAAGAGAGCTACGAGAAGCTTAAGGCGGCCTCACACGCATTGCAAGAAAGCTGTCAAACCATGTACCAAGCAATTGGCAGGCAGACGAGTCTTCGCGTTGCCATCGTTGCCAGCAGTACGGAGCCGTATTTCATGTATCCGGGACCCGGCGTATTCCTTTTTCCGTTTTTTGCGCGTTGCTTCGAGGTGCTAATCCACAACTGCATGGCCATAATCACTCTCTCTCGAAACATCCATATAGTCTGCCAAGATCTTGTTCGGGTCCGAGTCGAGGGGCACGACACGCTAGCGGAGATCCTCCACCGAACGGAGCCCCTACTGAAAACTACTGTTGATGCGTACACCTTGTGTGCTACCCTTCTTCTTGTGCGCCCCTCGTCGTTCAAGCGGGCTGCTTTTCGAGACAAGATCCGCAATGGACTGGAGCAGCTCGACCACATTGACAGATGTGTCGGGAAGACCTTCAACGTTTTGCGTTCTCCCAGCATGCAGCTTACCACAAGGCAACAGACCATTTGCGACGACGTTTCCGTTTGTCTCCGGCGGCTCGTCAGTCGCGCATCTTTCTGCAGCAATGCAAGCGCTGTGTCTGATCAAAGTGGGGCGTTTTCTTCTTTCTCCTTCGTGCCGGACGCGTCTGTGGAGCACTTTTGGTTTCCAAATCCGCCGGCGTCCCCGCGAACCGGAAGTGCAGAGCGGGCATCCCACGCTGCTGGAAGCCTCTTCGTACCGCAGATTGTGGACTACCGTGCAGCAAATGCATCTGCAGGCACCATGTTTCGCCTGGAGACTCCTGCAGGCGTTAACGCCGGCGCTTCTTCCCAGGTCTTTTCACCAGTCTCCATGAATGGGAGGCGATCACGCACAGGCAGCGAATCCGTCGCGGGCATGGGCAAATCGTCTCGTTGTTCGAGCTACCAGTCCATCTCCGGTACAGGGGGAACTGTAAGTGACACTGGTCTGCTCGGCGAAGGAGAGGAGCCTCATTTCAATGGACGTCGCGGCTCTGCCGAAGCCACGCAACCCGAGAGCGAACTGCCGCCTCGAGGGGAACCCAAAAGAGACGAAGCATGGGCGAAGAGGCGGCCAGGCACCAGATCGGCTTTTGCAGATCAATTCGTGCCTGTTTTTCCTGAAACCGGCATGGCGCTGTCGGGAAGTGGATTGACATCGGAAGTGCGGCAGACCGAACTGCAGCGAGCTGGACTGGAACGGCAAGAGAGTCTCTTCGAGGGCCCACACCTGGCGCCAAGTATGAGTCAAAGCTTCCGAGAGGATCACAGTGATATAGGACGTCCATCAATTCTCAGCGAAAGGAGTCCTCGGACTATATCTCAGCGCAAGTGTGGAGCTACGTCTCCATCGGTGCTCAGCAGCCTGTCAATGGCTGATGTCGATGCCGCCCTGAAGGATATTTGCAGCGGTGAAGACGGCACCGAAGCTGACAGTGGCACTGCGAGCCATCAAAGTTCATCGACTCGTCGGTTTCTGGATGATAACGACGATGCCGAAGGTCAATCTTTCGACTCAGGAGCGATCAAGAATGAAGCTGGCGTCCCCAGCCAGAAGAACGGAGAGATTCCGCGAAAAGCAGCTGAGTCAAGTGGAGACACAAGCTGGTCTTGGCTCCAGGAGCGTGCTCCGTGGAATCTTACACGCCAGCTATTAGATGATTCAGTCTCTGACGATGTCGACGCTTTGAGGATGAGTCGGGGCCTGGGAGCTGCGACAGAGGAACTGCGGCAGGAGATGAGGCTCTCAAAGTTGATCGTGTCGCTCTATCACATTTGTGCATTCGATACGCAAGAGCTGTGCAGCACGGTTAGGGGAGCATGCATCGCGATCCTGACTCCTTCATGGCAAGGTGAGCAAGGGTGTGGATGGGGACGGTGTCTCTTCAGATGTTAACCTAACAGTTAGGATTTCCTCAGTTTTTATTCAAATAAGAGGGGCGTAGAACGTCATTCGTACGGATGATGATGCAGCACTGAGTGTCCGAAAACAAAGTCCGTATGTCTCCGAGGAGTGCTCCCAAATTAGGGTTCGCCGCTGATTGTCATACCCTTTTCCTGTCCTTGCTATTCGTTTGCAGGCGCTCGGCAGAATTTGAAGATGATGACTCTGTCTCTAGGAATGGTATTCGTTCAACTCTATGTCGGCCTTCGAAACCTCATGCGCCCGGATAAATGGAAGTGGACAGGCAAGGATGCGTTTTATTGGGATGTCGAGGTCGTTCACTGCATCAAGCTCATTGGTGGTCTCGGCTTTCTATTTGGGTGCTGCCTTTTCTACGGAAAGCAGATCGACCACTTTCTTGGAGGTGAGGTTCATTTTTTCGCCAGGCACATGATGGAGACAGAGGTGCACGTTCTCTTAGAAGGCTAAATGTTATTTTGCCGTCGAATTTCATCCAATATTGTGGCGTTGGTAGCGTTCTACACCTGAGGCCGCCGGGTCTATTTGATTCCTTTCTACCGTTCCACGTCGCGTTCATTTCAGCCAGTCTTGTTCTGTCACCGGTGCGGCCGGGCGTTGTGGTCCCTTGCGCCTGCTATCTTTTTCGCGCACGTTTTGGTTTTCCGAGACGCAGATAGCGGCAGATACAGGTGGATCACGTGAAGGGGCCTTCCGATAGTTTCTGATGTCCACGCACCTTGGTCGGAGTCAAGGGCAGCTCACTGGGGCTGTTGCTTTGCATGTGCGTGGTCTATTCGCTCTCAGGCCTGGCAGTAACTCAGGGTCCGCAGACCGCCAAACAGTGGGTTATTCTCGGTTTCCTTTGTGCCCACAGTTTCACGTATGAAGGTAGCACGCACAAAGGGCTGAAGCGTGCACTGGGAACCATGTTGGGTGGCCTTGCCGTGGAGGTTGCTTTGGTGGCAACAACAAACTATGCGGCGATTTTAGCTTTTGTGTTCGTTTCGATCGCTGCGGCGGTGTTCATCTTCGCAAGCCCGACCAACCCGGCAAGCGAGTATGACCGCGAGTTCGGATATATTGGCCAGGTCTTCATTTGGACAGTTACCTTCGTCCTCGCCGTTATATGGGCCTATGAAGGCACCATTCCGTACCCAAGTACGTACGAGCACGGGAAGCTACAGCGTCTAAACAGTTTGTAGCTGGAGCTGAAGCCAGAGTCGAAGAGCCCATCGGCACGCTGAAAGCATTGGCCACAGGCGGGATGCTGTCCCAAATGCTCTTGAGCCAGTGAACCGCACCAAGGGATTGCATTGTGTCCATCCTCATCACAACGGTCTGGGCCATCGCGTCGAATGCATTGGCGATTATCTGGTTGAGGCATGACATTTGTCGACTCATTCTTCCGTATCTGTCGGCGTGTGTGCCTTTTGCGCCTTCAGAGCTGCGAGACACTGTGGTGCGCAGTCGCGTGACCGGCAACCTCGTAGGGATTGGTTTTTCGGTGGTCATTGGTTACTTTCCGCCGACCTTCAGCGCGGAAACAGCTACACGAACACACTGCGCCACCCTCCTGAAAACGTGTCGCCGATGCACGTTTCTTATAAATGCGGCGTTTCTGAGTCTCACGCGAGTGAACAATCGCAGCGAATCAAGCATCACCGGAGGCGGGGAGACAAGCTGCAGTTTGCCATACGCAAAGAGCTCTGAGGCCCCGCGCCTGTGTCATCCGGCGTCCCCGATTACAGCGCCAAACAGAACGTTTCAATGGGCCAGGCTTTGGAAATTCGGATGTCGGGGCACGCGCCTCAGCAGACACGAATGGCATCGACGGCGACGACAAAAGAAGCGGACAGGACCCCCCGAGTGAGCCGACCATGAACGCGAAAGTGTTGGGTTAATCCTTCTGGCGTCGGGTCCGAGGCATCGGTCTGTCGAGCCGCATCAGACCCCTCGGTAACACGGTTTGTGTTTCGCTAGAAGCCCTTATTGTGTCCCAATTGTACCACCTCCGAGAAATATTCTTGACCCATGTTGCTCTGTGTTTCTCTGTTTCATCCCGGGTTTCGCAGATTTCATGACTTCATTCTTCAAGCAGAGGAGCTGCTTCGGCATCATTCCACTCGCCTGCTGGTAGTAGGACGCATGCTGTACGAAGAGGGAGCGTGCAGTCCGCATTCGCCTTTCTGGAGAGTAGACCCTGCTGTGGAAGAAATCATGAACAAAGTCGAGTATTTGATCATGGCTGTGGTGGATACAGTAGATAACTTGTGCCACCTGGCACTCACGTCCGATCCAGCTCTCGCGTTATTCCTAAATGGAGGACCACCGGAAGGCCACGCCTCATGGCTCAGTGTGGTGCAGGAGGACAGGCGCAACTGGGAGATCCTTCTTCGCTGCAGGTCAGGTACGCGCCACGGATACGCCCTTCTCGTCTTGTGCCAAAGCCGTGTCAGCTACTTAAGACGTTGGCTGGACACACAGGGCCTTCATGGAGCGACATTGGAAGACTTGTGATCGTCTCTTGACCAAAGCGTTGTTCATTTCATGTATGGCAGGGTGAGTGAGCCGTAATAAATGTACCTTCTCTGTCTTTTCGTGCAGGCAAAGCGCTTCAACTGAATCTTTTCCGGATGATAAAGGCACAGTCAACGTGCTTCGTCTGGCTTGCCAAGGAAATCACCGCTGCTATGCTGAACGCCCTTGACAGAGTCGTATCGTGCGACTGGTGTCAATTCCGCGCGACGATTCCGCGGAAGTATCTGCTGGCTGCGCAGGTAAGTGGGATGTTGAATTGAAGTGGTTCGAACCCGAAAGGGGCAGCTTTCATGCAAGAGTAGGCACAATGACGAAACCTGAGGGCATGATCCTGTCATGCCAAGAATCTGCCATAGAGAATCTAGGACGAGGGAAGAGATGGAGAAACCGCATCGTATTTATACAGTGAGTAGGTTATCCTGCATGTCTGGCTCTCCCCCCTTCAGCCGCTCGTACTCAAAACTCCATTCACTGAACTGTTGTTCAAAGATTCCTTCGCAGCCGCCAGACCTCACTCTTGAAGGTGGCGGCATTGCTCAGTGAATGTGCTTAGCTGATGGCTGGGATCCAGGAGGCAGCTTGAAGAGAGGTAGTGCACATCACGGTAATGGCAATTGTCTCTTCGACAGTTATTGCGAGCACGTGCGGCTCCGGAATGGAAGCCATATGACTTGAAGCAAAATTCAATGCCAGTTATGTTTGGGCGCGTGTGCGTGGAGCATTTGTAACTTCGCGGGCTGTGGTTCTTCTGTTCAATTGCGCGGCTGTTCCTCTTGTTCTGTGGGTGCAGGGGTATGCTCGTGCGCGGTTCAAGGTCGAGCATTACAACAGTCGCATCTACGAATGTTTGACACTTTGCGGAAAGGAACTGCGCGAAGCAGGAACATTTCGAGTGGACGAGTGGAAGACGGCAATGTTCAGTGTCCTTCTGATCGTGGAGAAGTGCGACAATAGGACGTATTTTATGGATGAGCTGCACCGGTTTCAGGCGACGAGTGTATACAGGACAGTTTACCGGGAAAACAACCCGGAGGCTGCGCGCGAGCTAGTTGGTGCTTCGTCCTTCTTCGATAATCTCAGCACTCTCAGAAGCTGCAGTATACACCAGGATCAGACGATGAGCGGGCCTCACAGTCTAAGTCACAGGTGGTCCTTGGAAAACCCGATTCGACAGCATTTAGAAAAGAAGCCGGTCGCATTTGGAGTATTGGGAGAGCGTCCATAACCACCACAGTGACGATTCTGAACAAGCTATGAATCATGAGGGACCCTCTGCCAAACTCAATTGTAGAAACAGGCCTTGTGCCTTTGACTTGACTGAAACACCGCACTCGACACAAATACATCCAATGGGACGGAATACAGCGTGCAGCTCTATAGTTTCGAAATAGTCTGGAAATCTCCCCTCACGACTGCCGCAGCATCGTACTCGGTTATTGGGGAAACAAGGGAGAAGTTGCTAGCGGTTGCATTTTTCCAGGTTCTGGAGTCTAGGGAAGGCGTCACCAAGTGGACGAATTTGAGGTGAAACCGTTGCCGCCGGATACACGCTTTGCACATGCTTTTTGAAGCATACAAATCATTTCATTCTGGCGTTTTGGCGCATTCGTTCGGACGCTGTGCTGTTACTCTTATACTCACTGCGACTTAAACAACTCTCAAAACATGTAGTCGTCCGTGCTTTTTGTGAAAGGTTACGCTTGCGACATACCGCGACGAACAGACCACGTTGCTCGTTGTCTGACGTTGCCCTCTATCGTGCTTTTCACCGTCTGTTTTACGTTCCGATATGTTTTTTTCCGTACTCGCACCGTTTTTATTTGTACGTAAAATGTGGTAGAAACCAACGATAATGTGCAAACATTGTATCGTGTAACGAGTTCGCCGATTGTCCGCCCTGACGAGAGCAGCATCATTGCTGCTGGCAGCCGATTGCCGAGCTTTGAGCAGCATGGCTTCACCTGAGGGCAGAGCACTTCGGTGAATACTTTGCACTCAAAGAATTTTACGTACTGTCAGCTCGCGTTAAATCCGTTTGAGTAGCGAGTCCGCAACTCTGGAGTACCCCAGCAAGGTACTGCTACAGCTGACGTCGATATGTATTCTGTTCGCTTTGAAAAGCAGCTAGTATATGAGTCCAGATGGTCCTTCAAGGAGGAGAGTTTTACCAGTTGAGCCTCTCACTGATTATCGAGAAAAGAGTGTTCAGGCCACCCACCTCAAGCGGTTTCATTCCCTGTGGGAAGAGGCCGTGTCACACTGAAAGCCTTGGTCCCCTATTTTCCTTCGAGTCGACGTACCTGGGGTTCACGGTTTTTGCTTGCCACTCACAAGAGCTCCACTCGTCCTCACATGTGAGCACGTGAGGGTGACGTTAGCTCCGTTGTCCGGTAGCCCCCCCTCCCCCCTATGCGGATATCGCACTCGCGTATCTGGGGGAAACAATGGTCGCTGCAGTCGGAACTGGTTTCACGATTCGGAAACAAAACGAGAAATAGCTTCTGTTGGTGGCTGTCTTAGTGAGTCTCACATCGTGTCACTTATCTTAGGTTTGCCTGAATATGCACCTTCCTTTGTATCAGGATCGGTTGTTACACTGGATGTTGTAGCTATAGGAAGTGTAGGCAAACTTATAGGGTCACACGGCATATTGCAACATTTCCACGAACATCTCTTCTGCAAGACTCCCTGGGGTCAGTTCGGCTTGATGGTTGATCGCTATGGACAACTGGCAAGCCATCAAGCATCGGCCGCATTTCGTTTCCCTCATCAAGGGACGATCTGCTTGCAGATGCCACTGTATTCCTCTTCGCATCGTCGAACTGACTGGTACTCTGCTGGGTCAGTGCTGCATAAAAACGTCCTACAGAAACCAGATATATATTCCCTAGTGAGTGAGTAATCATGCAAGAGAAGACACATGTCTGTCTGTTCCATGTTTTTTTTTTGCCAGTAGCCTGCGGATTCTCGAGAGTCGAATACCGCCAGTCTTGTCCTTAGGCCCAGCGAGGCATTCAGCCAAATCACGAGTGGTCATTTAGATTTTCCACAAGCGCGAAAGACTTTTAAAGACTGGAAGTGTCATGAATGTCACTCCTTGTAAGCGTGCACCAGCGGATTAGGGATGGATTTGACGTCTCGTGGCAGTGGCCATTATAGGAAGGAAGCCAGCGGAGTTTTTGGTGGCGTCTGCTGAGGCTGTGTCACCAAAAGTTTTCAGTGGACGCCAAACAAACATTCTCCATGCAGGGCCTGTGGTGACGTTTGAGGCTCATGACCTTTAATTATAATGCCAGAATGTGCACAACACACACAGACACACGAACTCCAAAAGTGGCTGTGTCTTTGTGGGGTCACAATTGAAACCTATGAAGTGGCATTCACTCTTATTGCCTCCACCTAATTTCGCCTATACTTTCACTTAAGTGGCGCAAGGCTGTACATGGATTGGCTCGGGGTTTCTCGATTCCTGTGAAGCATGCGTGGCTGTCCTCTACTTTATTTGTCTCTATGTTAGCGTGCGTAAACAAACATCCGCGATGAGCGAGTCGGCTTCTGAAGGAAAAGTACCTGGTGCCAGGCTCATGCATAACAGTTTGAGTGTTGTCCGGCCACAGATTAGAAAGGGTTTTCCGTTGTCGTCACCGATTCCACTCAGCCACAACTGCCTCTTCAAATCGGTCCTCGCCTTTCGCCTGACGAGTTCGAGGCCTTCTGTTGGCATTACTAGGGAGTGTGAAAGTTCCCCTGTACAGCCTTCAAAAAGCACCCGTGAAGACCTCTGGATGCACAAAGCGTAGTCGAGCCTCATGATATGAACTGGTCTCCTGTACAATAATAAGTCTTTTTCACCAGTTTCCCCCCCGGAAAGTTCTGCGGTATAGTCGCAGAAGCTGGCTGGCGATGCGCAGGGAAGCCAGGAGGTTGAACGGCAATTTTTCAATAAAGCTACACGACCGTTGTTCATGGTCGTTCGAGGCAACTTGGTTCATTGTCTGATTGCTAGAGTTGGGGCGACTATAAAGCGCAGACTTTGCTGTGGAAATCTCCGAACGCCGCTTCGCGCTGACAGTCAAGTCATCAGGCACTTCAAGCAGTGACCACTGGAAACAGACCGCTTCGCCGAAGATGGAACAGCTTTCCACTTTTGGGGTACCTATACGAGGATGGCTGTCGATCAAGATATTTCTCTGGGGCATGTCCCATGGCCTGCAAGCAGTGTATCTTCTCGTAGGGGCGTTGTGCCTGGTTGAAACATTTGGTACGATCTATAGAGGTGTACAACGTCAGGCAGTGACTTCATTGAACACCACCTCTTAAATGACACATAGTAATGCTCCGTGGTAGACGATCCGGTGGACTCTTCGCTCGTCCCAACGCATAAGCAGGTTTTGTCGTAGGGTCTGTGTCCTCATGCCGACGCATACGCAGAAACGCATTGCTCATTGTCACTAGGTCTGCGACTCGTTTGGTGTGTTCAACAAAAACAGCAGACAATCAAGCAGAAAAGCATCTACGTAGTAATGCAAAGTATTCGGGAGTTTTTGTGTTTGCCTATTTCCAGGTTGTGTTTGCGGAGAGCTGCTGACGGAGAAGTGCTTGCGAACGTGCTTGGCGTCCTGTTCGGCTCGGTCCGAGCCCCACTGTAGTCTCGATTGCCTTCACCGTGTTGACGAGTGCGAAAAACGGGCCAATGATTACATGAGGCATGCCTTCATGCTGGCGACAGAATTTCACTGGAACGGAGGGGAAAAAGATCCAATGAATACGCTGGGCGTTCTTCGCGGGGAACTCACCAACGGCACACCCACAGCAACAGATATTGATCGAAAATCGGAGAAGGCTTATGTTGCTGATGCCAATATAGTGACAGGTAATGATGCTCTGCCCCTCAGAAAAGGTCTTTCCTTGTCACCTAAATCGGAGGCAAAAATCCGTCAGGCCACCGACGTCTCGCTCCACTGCTTCATAGGCTTCTTGCCAATTGTCTAGATAGAGCTGACTGATTGCAAAGTGTCTGCATACACACTAATCACGGTCATTCTCAACTAGCCAGTACTACAGTCTGTTAAATAATAGGGACTAAACCAAGGGTAGTGTCAACACGCCACTGAATACCTCAGCCGTCCAGTATGACTTCCAAACACATGATACCTCATGATTGGGTTTCTGCAGGAACATCACACGTCACGTTGAGCGAGAACTGGCAAAGATATATTATCGGCACAACATGCTTCAGATGTTACTATCGGATTACTGTCCGATGATCGTGAGCTGTATGTGCTGGGAAAACATCTTTGAATTCTGCTATTTGAAGTTGAAATAGGTAGTTGTCGCGTGCCACAAGAGTGTGAACAAGCGCCTGTCGCGACAGGTGCTGTACCGGTGCGAGTATCAAGATCATACTTGGGCAGTCGTCCCTCCCTTGTGCAAATATCAGGTGTGACCTTGTCCGGCATTTGCGTCTGTCTTTTTGCAGACGCTGACTGGGGGCTGAGAAACTTGCAAATGGATAAGAGCGTGGCACGAAACTCCTCCTCACTTCAGACAGGAGAGACAATCCAGCTAAGTGGCGCCGAGCAGCGGTTCCTCACTGTGTGGCGGCGACACGCAGGTGTCTCGCGTGAACGTAAGGAATAGCCCGCCTTTTAGATACGATGTTTATAACAGCGTAAACACTGAAGACACTAACCGTTGTTTTGAGCTCCTTTTCTTTAGAAAGGGAATAGATACCGACTACGGATTACTCGTCGTAACGTTGCAATGCGCCTCTGTCTTCCTTTGTCTAGGTTGTGCGATACGTAGTCTTCTCAGAGTTTTTACAAGGAGGCATCCGGCATCAGTGATGTTATCAGCGATCACCTTTTGGCTAGACCATCTGTACGCGTTTCATTTTCTCCGAAACTTTCGCATTTCTGTTGCCATCGTTGTAGGCGTCTCATGTTCATCCATGTGTTCCCTTGTTTCGCAGCAGAGGCACATTGGCAGCCAGTGACTCAGAACAGTTATGGGGGAGCGGGGGTGTCGATGGTCATGAATGGGAGCCGTTGCAGCTGGCAGTGTCCGTTGACGTGTGCAATAAAGTACCTTCCAGGTTGCACAAACGACTGCCTTGAGTCTCGCCGGTGGTGCCTCAAATACGCCAACGTGAGGGAGCCCTCCACAAACACCAATGCGGCCGATGTGGACGATTGCACAGAGAGGTTCCCCCAGTGTATGGGACAGGGAATGGATGAGACTGCAGAGCCGTTCCAGCATGTCGACGATCTCGGCAGTCCATCGAAAAGGTTTCTCGCCGGGAAACATGCCGGAGCTCCACCGTCCTCTGCAGGCGCATTCTTTTTCCGCAGGGGTTTGGAGTCTGTCAGCCGCAGCGATCCGTCATCAGCGGAAGGATTCGGTGATTCAGAGAACTATGAAGGTGAGAAAGAGCTATCTACCCGAATCATCTTCATGTATCTAGCTGATGGTTCCTGGCCGTCCAATTCTGGCATCGTCATACCAGACAAAGTAGCCAGGGAGACTTTCAGCACGTCGTGGGTGTTCCGGAGTGACTTAATACAACGGTGCTCACACCGTAACTTCTCGTTTATCACTGCATCTCCCGTATGGCTAAAAAATTTTTCAGAGCGCATATGAACTTCAATTGTTGTCGTTTCTCTCTGAGGTGATCTGGTTGTGGCCCTCCACAGTAGGTCGCCACTCGACGTCCCTTTCTGTTTGTTGAGCAATTTCCATTTTTCGTATCAGACGGACCCGGTCATCTTTAGGTAAAGCGAACATCTGAAAGTAGTACCGATGTAGGGATATACAGGACAGAGTTCGGAAGGAATTCGGGTCTTCAGCAACTTTTTTCAGCAAGCCCCACCGTTGTCTCCTCCGTCGTCAAAAATGAACGCCGTGTCTATTTAGACAATTAGTGCATGAGTGAGGGATCAGTTTTTTGAAAATGGAGAGCATTAGCTGGTAGGTTTTATAAACTAAGAGGATGCACCACATGCGGCACGCCAGAGGAGGCCGTCGCTTATCTCTTCTAACGGCACATCGTTTCCATTGACAGTCTAAGGTTTCTCTGTAAATTCACGATGGAACGTGCTCAAGGAACGAGGTATTGTGCATTATTGAGAGTGCTCAAATATCATGGGAACATATGTAATCCCACGGAGGTAGCTGAATATTCAGTACCTGTAACAACTTAGTCGTTCCATCAAAATGCATCTTCGAAAAGCATATGAAAATTGCACTGGTTATAATCCATGTTGGTTTGATGTCTTTCCCGTGTCTGCGACGTTCAGACACAGAACGTGTGGATAGTGATCAGTACGTTATCGTCGGCGATCCGAACATGGAGCCTGCAGCAGCTTCCTTGGCGATTCCATCGAATCTAGATGAGGGTGGTCGATTCCGAGGAGCCAGCCGTCAAAGGCATCGTGCATGCCGCAGTGCCTCCACGGCAAGCACTGACTGCGACGATAACTACGAATACGACGTGGCACATGTTGCAGCAAAAGCTGTTGACGACAAAATGAAGGAGGACAATACGATGTTGCAAAAACGGTCTCGTGCGCTGAGGCAATGATTATTCGTCGGATTTACTTGCAAGAGATGGCGGTGAAACTATCAGGTATTTTTCTACTGCTGAGATGGCATGCAATACCTGAAAGGTAGTTTCTGTCCCGACGACGGCAAAAATAGGCAGTGAAATCACTTCTGTGTAGTAGAGCACAACAACGATATCTGTCTATTTCGAAGCCTCTGTCAGTCAGTGTGTGAGGTGTGAGTGCCAGTTGCCACGAGGTGATTTCGTTGGGGTGTACGCAGGGATGCTCGGCAAGTTTTTGTAGTCTGCTGGTACCGAACTTTCTCAACCGGAACGTCAGCTGTTCAAGCAACGAAACCCCAACGTGTTTACGACTCTGTGCGGCTGTGAGTGTGACCAGTGGCTGCAGCAATGCAGGTTCTGCCATTTCGAATACCTCTTTTGTTTCAATGCTGCTATAATGTGGGACCAATCAAATATGTATGAAAATTAGGGTAGTACCTCTGTGTTACCGAGTCAGCGGCTTCATACATTTTCTCCAGAAAGATTGATAGATTCATAACAAAATCCGAACAGGATTCCACTGCCCACCGGCGCAACAAAGAAGTAAGCAGGTGGCACCCGTAACTCTCCTGGCGGCACGCACCATGTCGCTGCCTTCGCGTTCTAGTGCGAGCAAGAGGGATCGTTGTGATTACATCAGTGAAACGGAGTGGTGGGCGTATATGCAAAAGATCTAGCCGACGGATGTGTGAGAGGTCAGCGCCTCAGAATGGAAACGAATACTTTGAGTTATCATTAGAAGCTCTTTAGTGTTACACACACTAATGGTAGATACATTACGGCACCACGCCTGTTCTGTTATTCGTGTGGCGGAGGCCAATTGATCGTCCACCGTGTATTGCGTCAGGGAAGCGTGTCGGGCTGTTGCTTGTCTCTGCACTGACTACACCTGTGCGCCAGCGACATATATATATATATATATATATATAAGGCTTCGGGGTACAAGATGGGAAGCAATCAGGACACATGGGCTCATCAGACCGCGTCTGTCCCAGTAACCTGGACCTACGCGTGCTCAGCTCGAGGTTCATTCACAGGCAACCGCTCAAACTTATGTACCGCAGTTCTTTCCCGAACCCGAGGCAGTACCTGACGAATCTTGGTGATCTCAGTCGGCCCAGCAGCCTTCGGAAGCATTACGTGCAATCGGGAAGCGCTACACGCGGCATAATGTCTGCAGGCACACATTCTCGAGCAGTGAAAGGAATTCGCTTTCCCACTTCTTTCATCTTGCCTTTGTTATCTCGCTGCGTAGATCCGGTCCGATCCGTTACACATCTAGTCAAATCGATGGAGCTACCGTGTTACTTCCTCCACACTTACGAAATCTGGCGAGTACCTAGTCCGGCAGGAATTTGCCGCACTGGTGAATCGCGCAGTGGTATCGCCTTACGATCAAGTTGTTTACAAACGGAGACTACAGACGTCACCACGAGGTAAACTTAAGCGCCTATGACTCAAAACCCCGCTGCCATGTTCTGACCAGCCAAAAGCGTAAGTTGTGTCCCCGTACTATTCCGTACTCACACAGTATGGCGTACTGTGTTGAGGCCGGCTACGATGTGCAGGCGAACCACGATGTCACACTGGTTTGGGAAAGCACCGGTCCACTGCTCTCGCTTCCAGATGCTCCGCTGTGTTTACCAGAAACTGGAGACTGCTAGGGA
This sequence comes from Neospora caninum Liverpool, assembly GCF_000208865.1. Taxonomy (NCBI): domain Eukaryota; phylum Apicomplexa; class Conoidasida; order Eucoccidiorida; family Sarcocystidae; genus Neospora; species Neospora caninum. Next base: position 5,663,985 of record NC_018395.1, read on the forward strand.
ACCTTGTTTCTTCCTAAAGAAAAGCCTGACATTGCTGACGCAAGTGCACCCCCTCACACTGCCCACCAATTAAAAGGATTTGGAAACCAACAGAAAAATGTTATTGTCCGCCGAAAGACTGTGAACATTCCTTTCCTTCTCAACCCAACTGCCTAGAAGGCTTTTTGAAGTTGGTCTTCACCTTCTGCAACGAGCACGCCCTTGAGACGAGATGAAAAGAACAACGCTGTGCTGGCATGTGAGCGCCGTCATGCGAATATGCTTTACGGATGTCTCCCATCAGCATGTGAACTATTGCGAAAACGCAGGATCACCGTATACTGCAACAGAATCTGTCGCATGCCGTTTATTGCCTTCCCTAGTGGAGTCAACATGGCGTGTCTGCCACCGGAAAATCACAAGTAATTCATTGCTCGAGGCTCTGCCTAGATTGGGAACCAACCTCGAGGCCCGTATCTTCCCTAAACTGAACCTTCACAACCATATTCTGAAAAAAATGGCCTTACGGATGCAGCACACACTCAAGGGAGGCACATTCTACCTCTGTAGTGTCAGCTGCTGTTTCCTTTCCCCCTTTGACGCAGAAAACACAACCACTAGTAAACCCACCATTCGCAGCGTGTCGATGCATTGACGGTAATGTCGGACCTTATAATGCCGTCTGCTGACTACCTTCGCATGCTGTCTGTTTCTGGATGGAAGAAAACGTCCTTTTACCAAAACCTGGACCGCCCGGGAAAACGGATCTAACCTACATGGTAGAGAAGAAGCAACGATTCAATCGCAGTGTCCCCCTCGCAACACTGTTTGTTCCCGGATACCCCCGCTCGCATTGACCAACCAGAAACCGCATCACTACCACACCTGCTATCGCCAAGAGCTCTCCAGGCACCAATAATGTGTTGGGATGATGTACCGTTACACACTGAAGCACCTGTTCGATGTAGTGGTACGCTTCTATCCTGCTAGTATGCTCATGCACTGTAGCTCCTCCACCAATAACCCTACCCTCAAACCATGGCATTACAGCAGGGCTGCCGCAACGCGATGCTCCTAGGTGATTCTTTTGTGTTCTTCGTGCATTCAAAGCAGACACTACCAAAACCTGGAGCGGAAAATTAAAGCACTGCAACGGGACACGCCATCTTCAGTGCCTTCTGCAACACAACACAAAGCACACGCCGTGTTGCCCCGCCGTGTACTCACACTCATGTGCAGCATTGGCTGCAGTTCCTCCCCCCTTTTCCTACAGAGCTTACCTAAGTGCTGGCTGATTTTCATGGCTCCTGGCATAAAGTTTATGAACTTCAAACGCTGCAGTTGCAGTCTCCAGCAACCGTTGCCACCCCCCCATCTAATATGTCACCCTCTTTTCTTGTGGAGGCTTTGACACAGACCGTCTGGGTGTACAGTTCCCTTGCTATACACACGTTGCAACAGGCGTATGATGTCATCGCGGTAGACACGGCTTCCCTTGGCAGCCGCCGGGAATACCAAATACAGACTGCACCACATCTGTTCATCACCAATGAAGAAACGCATGCGCCGGCGACGTTTCCGCAGATGCACGTGCCAGTCGCCTCTCCGGACAGAGATCTGGGGACTTGCGGCTTTGTGCAGAACGGTCTGCACTGGTGAACGACAGAGGAGTACTCTGATCAGCACATGGTACCGAACGAGCCCAATTACATGCAAGTTCGCTCGAAGAGGATGTGGGTGAGGAATCTATTGAGGCCGAAAAAAGACCTCCTGTGACAGGCAATGTCGATGACCCTTCAAGAGCGCACATCACGTTCATCAAGTCAGACCACTGGTCTTCCGTTACTCCAGCAGTTGATAGTGGACCAAGACTCCGCAACTCGAGAAGATTTGCCAGCTGCAGCAGATTCATACGCGCACAAGACTGATAGGGCCGATGTTGTGCATTCTCATCGAAGCACCCGGAGGCTCTTGCTGGTGTCACGTAATTCTTGGGGCAAGTTGCTTCTCCGGAGTGCCTGTCAAGAAGATGCACCTTTGTGGCTGTTCTCCATCAGTGTTTTGCACTTCAACTGACACAGTGGGGGTACTCATGTGTCCTGTCATTTCCACATCTAGTGCGTCGGTTCTCGTCTACCGAAAACAACGGCACGCGATCATGAATAGTGCTCGTGAGTCATCGCACCCGTTTACACGGCTGCCGATCCACCAAACACGTTACTGGTATGCGCTTATGGAGAGAGCCCACCAACGGCTGAGATTCAACGCCTAAACTCATCATCTGTGTCGGCACCTCCCTGCACGTTCCCACTCAGTTTGCGTTAGGAGGCAGACCCACTTCTCGAGAGGCGCACTGAATGCGAGTCCACTGTTTTGGAGTGTGCTTCCAGACGTTCTCCCACAATGTTTTGACGACTTGTTCCAGTATATCGATCAGATCATTTGGCGTTCGATGGGTGGCCCCCTGAAGCGCCAGCCCCCCACCTATATTTTCGTCCGACCGTTGTGGACACACTTCGGATCGAAGGCCATCTCCCTCCAAGCGCTCTGTACGTTCGCCTTGAACCGGCATCTCATTATCCTGTTCCGCATCTGCTTCCGCTCCGCAGGCCGCGTATAATTCTGACGGCTGTGACATGCAGCTTCGGGGGGGGCGCGTCCATTCATTGCTCCGGGCCTTCCCTACTACCATTGTCTCCCGTATTTCCTCTTCTTGACTACCTCCTCTCTCTCCCTCGTTTGTCGTCTCCTCCTCAACCACGTGCTCTTTGATAAAGCCCACAACTGCGCCGCTTTCTGTTGCCCCTCCCTCCGAAGTGCCGGCTCCCACCTCAGCTGTCGCTGCTCCGTTGCCTGTGTGTCCACCGCCGGTGCTTGACACACTATGATATGAGCTACGGTCGGGGCTGGACAAATCTGGCTCTGCACCCGATTCGCTGGGGGAACGGGTTGTGGCGCTCATGCAACAGGGCTGGTCTCGGCTAGTGTCACTCTGGGTGGTAAATGCAACGAGGTCACCAGATTGGAAATCCTGAGAGGGTGACGATGGAGACGAAAGAGGCGACGAGGCAGTCGATGACTCCAGAGACGCAAACGGCATACCACCTGCCATGCCGCCCTCCTCGTCTGCCGATCTTGAAGCAGCTGCTGACTGTGGCACGTGCTGGCTAGCTTGAGGGCATTCACCTTCGGACACCAGCTGGTCTTGAGACGGAGTGACAGAGGTCACCGGTAATGTAGGCAGCCGATCTACTGCCTTTCCACTGCACGACGAGGACTGGGGTCCAAACTGCAACTGACGCTGTGCCGACACCATCTGCTCATTGTCTGCGCCGCCTTGCCCTACCGGTACTTCAGACGCTTCCTCCATGCCACATTCAAGCTGCTTGTCTGTGCGTCTGTCTGCTTCACTACAGCGTAACTCGGCTAATTTGCCGCTGGGTCCTACATCAGGCAGGTCTGTACTCGCGTTCTGTGCACCGTCGAAAGCATCATGGGAGAAGCCGATAGTATCGTTCCGACTGTCGTGGCCACACAACTCGAAAGCAGCAGTTAGTAGCTGCACAGGAGACATGCGGGAAGCCAGAGCAGCGGCCGTTTCGGGGGCAATCCCACCAAGCATCACGGGTGGAGCCGCCTTCGGAGGTGTCAATTCTTCGACCTGTCTGTCACGCCCACCGACGTCGGTGTTGTCAAGCTGTGACGCCAACCCAGGGCGAATGTTTGCCCACCTGCTTCCCGAGAAAGAACGATGCCGAGATGCTGTCAGCCGAGCGGCTACTGCCTCCAGCCCACTCTCCCTCGCCCTCGTCCGTCGGCCTCCTCCCGTCATGCTCAGGGTGCAGGTAGTATTGTCTCCTTCAAGTGTCCGCAACGCATCGAACAGTGCCTTGCATGCAAAGCCATCGTCGTTCACAGAGGCTCCTGCTTCGCCTGTGCAATGTGGATATGCTCGCACCATAGACTGGGACGCCTGCTCAATCACACTGCTTGTGCTGTGAGCAAGCTGCTCTCCTGACAACCGTGACTCCCCGGGCATCCCCCCGTCACCCGCATTCTTGAGAGATCGGCAAAACTGGAAGCCACGTTGTTGCAACTGATGATGCTGTCGCTGAGCGGCAGCAACCGCCTGACGCAACATCGAACCCGCACTTTCACGGGTAAGCGCCTCGTTAGGGCCAGCAGCTGCAGTCGGTGAATCCCCCAAGGTCAGGGTGGAGAGTGGAGCCTGCGCACAGAACGGTATACAGCCCCTCCGTAAAACACATGATCATCACTATACTGGTTAGAAGCCGACCTGCCAGCGCGAATGCTCCATACTGAGCAGTCAAATTAGTCGCGGCTCCTCAATACAGACCTTGTTTTATGTTCGAAGAAGACACTATTGCATGCACGGGCGACTTCATGCTAGACGTAGTAGTTGCCAGCAACACGACACCAACACCTTGTGGCTGAGCCACACTCATTTGTGCAGCGTTCCTATGCAAGGTAAAGGTTACCTTCTTTTTCTCTATCTTCGCCACAATGGTAACGCAAGGTAGCGGAGGAACTGCAAAAAAAGCATTCCACAAAGCAATCGCTGTTCCCACAAAACGCACGTTTATACGCAAGCACGCCGACTTTCTTGCTCTGAAACTCAACAGATCCGCAGTGCGATCTTCTGAAACGTAAGTCTCCAGAAGGCTGATACACGGATGTCAGGAGGGGTGGTCCTATCGCCAGCAACGTATCTGTACAGAATATTAAGCATTTGTGTTAATTACATGGAGACTCACTGTCGATGCCGGTTGTGAATGGTAGTTTATACTGTTTGGGCTGTCTTGCTTCCGCAAGGCCGTGGATGTACGGGCAGTAGTATGTGTCGCACACGTCTTCTCGATATTTCTCGCAGATGATCATCTGCAAAGCGCAGGGGATCACAGACCTGATAACGTGCTTCGATAACCTTGTTTTCTTCTCTAGGCATTGAAACTCGTTTGTAAAAATGAACAAGTTGGAAGCAAACAGGGGACTGAGGTTACGACTTTACTCCGGGTAGCGGTTGTTCATCTGTAAACCCCTTGAGGCCCACTTCCGCCCTTTAAACAACGGCGCTCAGCCGCATGTTTTCGGCCCCTACCGGCCCTGGAACCCGCTGCCCTCTCTGGGATGTACTTCCAGTGCCCCGTGGGCAGAGCATAGACACAGAATGGATCCAGCTGCTCTGAGGCCGTTTCACCTCTTACCTTATAGAACAGAGGGTGATACAGGATCTCCTCTGTAGAATGGGCAAATGGGCATTCCCCTCCCCGAGGACACGTATTTACGATTATTTCCTCCTTCCATTCATTGAAACAACAACATGCATCTCCTCCTTTCCCTGACCCGCCTCCTCCTCGTCGTCTACCATTGCCCTTGATGTGCTGGTTTTGCTGTCCGACAGCACCACTTCCTGCTGGGCGTCGAGCGCAACGAGGCCTGCCGCACCCGCCGCCATGGGTTGGCCGCTCCGTTGGATCGGCTTGCTTTGTGGTAACATGCGGACAAAGAACGTGAATATACCGGATGAATGATCTGTCTGAAAGATAAATCGGGCAGCGGCGGCTCCAGTACTGGTTGTGCGAGTATTGACAGCGCCTGAGGTACAGTACAGAAAGAAACAGACATACGCCCCTGGCTAATTGTTCCTGTCGTCGTCGCAGTGGAAGAAGTAGCAGTACGGGGAGTCCTAGAGAGTGCGAAGAGAACAGCTAAGTTTGACTTTATAAGGCGCTTCTAGGCAAATATCAGGACCTGGAATCTCCCACGTTAGACGCCACGTAACAGCAGAGCGGTGTCCGGAGGCTCCTGCCGCCCCTGAGTTTGTGCCGCTAGAGAGGGAATGCCTGACGGAAAGGGATGCGAAACTTACGTAATTCCAAACTCGCAAGCGCCACTGACGAGCCTCCGGCACTTCTTAGTGCGGAAACGACAGAGATCTTCTTCACTAAGCAGCGACCCACACGCCATTTCCTTTCGAGCCTTGCGATTCAGACAGCTTTGCAACAAAGAAGGTAACAAAAGCCGTTGAGAGAGGCACACACAACCCACTCCTGCAGACGTCTGTCGATGTGAGTAGCTTTGCTGGACTCGGGAGCTCAAGCTCAAGAAATTAGGACGCTCCAGTTAGTTCACGCCATAACCGCATCACGCAATATCGCAGTCCGGGCACGCGACCCAGTAACAGCGAAGTGCTGGCTGAGCTAGCGCTGCTCCAGTAGTGATAGAGTACAGGGGTAACTACTACGAAATGTTGCCTCTGTATGCATTCGTCCTGTCTCGCTTGTTGTCGGTGTTGCTTTACGCGGCTGCTCACGACTTTCTGAAGTTGGGTGGTACTGACATGGTACTTCCTTGGTGGGGCTGCATATGTCTCCGGCCATCAGACAGAGGGGCCGACTCGGTACCCGACGAGCCGAAAACGCCTCCTAATCCTCGCAGACGTATATGGAACAGTAGTTTTCATGCACATCGCTCGTTAACGCCAGCTGGTAGCTCGGAAAGATGATACAGCCTGTCCTGTACCAGGACAGGGGCTCCCGGGTGTCGACGGTGGGTGACAATGCTCACGATGACGCTAACTTTCACTGATACAGAAATGTTTGCTTTCCTCATAAATTGGAATTGAGCAGGCAAACTGCAAGTCCTCCGCCGTACATGCGTCCAGGAAGGATATGACCTGAAGAAGGCATCTAAGTTTCTGTCCCCCATTCCCCCCCCCCCTGCAGAGTCCCTCCAGCCGAAGAGCTCTCTATTGTTGCTAGGGACACACTAGGTACGACAGGCCGAGACACGTTAGACTGCGGACCCGTTCAATGGCCCTCTTCACCACCTGAGCGCACGTTAGCAGTTATGGTTCGATTACACTCCACTCAAGAAAACCGCATTTTCCAACAGCAATCTGACGAAAAGTGGCATTCGCGACAACAAAAGCAAGCTGGTGCCACACCGCCCTGGCGGCTGGGACCTCGCCGCCAAGTCACCGGGAGAGCATGAGGGGCCGCTGCAACAGCGGTCTGCCGTTGCCAGCAGTTCCTTTGGTCCCTCTGCTACAGTCTCTACCCTTACCAGCTGGAGGACAAGAATCAGGAGAGGCAAACGGCAAAAAAAGTGGCTACGGACACCGGTGCAAACAGAAGGAACTGGGTACAGAAACGGCAACCATCATGAACTCTAGGACCATACTACATGTATCTGGAAGGGTTGTACGGATGGAGGGGGAAAAAGAGATCACTGCGGATGATATGCGCGGAGGTGTCCACCCAAGCCCTGGCGCAACGTGACCATGGCGGCAATCGATACGCACGCCCCCTCTTATGTTGCGGCGTCTTACAAAGCGGAGACTGGGGCTGGACATCTCAGAGCCTACGAGCGAAACATGCTGCACGAAAAACAAATCCAGAAAATCTGGCGACACAACCTCAGCCTGACACAGCCAGCTGCAATCGCCTAGAATACCACAGTAGTGCGCTATGCGTTTAATCTCTTTATGGTCATTGACGTCGATCGGGTCCCGACGTGAGTCAACGACAGCTGCGCCGACGGGTTTTCAGGACCGTTCTAGTAAGGAATTTTCCAGGTGCAAAAAGTCATTTCTGAAGACACCATGGAAAACAACGTTGAGCAAAATGCGTGGAAAACCGCATGAAACTGGTGAATGGATGGCTATCGCTTGCTGTCATCTTTCGCTGCCTGAGTGTTGGTGGGCACTAGTGGCGTTCGCCGCCAACCTGACGACGAGGCCGCCTGCCGTTCCTTGACAGGTTCCGCGAGAGGCCTGTAGCCTGGGCTACGGGTAGACCTGGTCGTCGTGGAAATACTCCCGGGCGCTGCACTGGGTGTGGACGGCTGCTAAGGCCTCTTAGTCTTCCTCGGCTCGGTTCTCTGTCAGTGCGTGGCGCCGGAGCGACGTACGTCGTCATCACCGACTGGCTGAATCCGCTCGACTCTAATTGATTATGAAGGAAAACTGGCTCGCTCGTCGGCTATTGCGGTGTCGTCCTGGCGCAGCGGGATGGTGTGTGGTGCGATTCGAACTTTGAGAGCGAGCAGCGGGTGTGCATTATGTTTCCCACAACCTCCAACCGTCAGCCGGCCCCATCTACAAGGTGGTCACTGCCGGGCACGAACCCGGCCAGCTGCGTGACCTTTACTGACCGGTTCATTGGAGCCAGGCGTCAGAAACAGTGAGATTCGCTGGACGCCGGTGCATTGTTGCTGCAGAGCTGTCAGAGCAATAAAGCTACGCCTATAGATCCCCACTTTTCGGCTGCTTCACGTAGGATGGCGAGGAGCTAGCGTAATTTCTATTGAAGATGGCGTAAATCCTTCCAGGGGTACCAGAAGCGGCCAGAAACAACACCGACACAGAGCAAGGGTGTCTACAGGTACAGGAGAAAAAACGGCTTTGTCAGCTAGGCGTCGACAGGTGGTTAGGAAGTAGCTCCTGTACAACAACGGGTGCCGCAATCACAAATGCGTTGAGGTTAGAGTACGCTAGGCAGAGAACACCGCAAAACTTCACGCGAACCGCAAATCAATCATGGTCGTCAATCTAGGGAAGCCCGTGCGCGACGTTAAAGCAAACTGAAGAGTGGTACCGCTCTAGCTGTTTCGCTCGCCCACGGAGTGTGAGCTGGTTGGACCTGTGCAACACTAACATTAACTGTCACTAGCGTCCGTGCGTCATCCACCATTCCAGACAAAATGGAGGTGGGTAAATATCTGCTGCCTCGGGCTTGCCTTCGTGTCGGACACGGGGGGGAACTTCGGCGTTGCATCAAAAGAGGATGGCTGTTAAGAGTTGTTTTACCCTTCGAATCACTGCTTATTTCTCCATCCACATCTGTTAGCCCGCCATACAATCGGAGCGCCTTTTCGTCAATAATCGATACGTGAATATAGCATCCCTCTAAAGTTCTGTTCCCATATAGGATACGGCTTTTCTGTGTCTATGACATAAGGACGGAGGTCCCATGCTGCCTCACGCACCGCAGCAAGATTGAACGCCCCGGCGTTGGACGGTTTTGTAGCCACCCGACCTGCTGCTGGGAGCATCTCTATCCCTAACACATACGCATGTTCCACGAGAACGTATTGCAATATCCGCACTCAGGTGGTGTGCGTAGCACGTGGCACTGCGTCTTTAATTTGGACGGCTGGCAATACTCCTGTGTGGCCTCACCTTCACCACGGTACCCTGAGGTATAATTGGAAAGAAATCGGATGTATTAGACTGGCTTCAATTCATCTTTAGTGAACACGGCAGTCCCCACGGAAGTTTCCGTGCACTGTGCCATGCCTTGTACACATTGAACTAGAGCGTTAGAGCCAGTGACACAGTCCCTCTAGAGCTTCAGCTGAAGGAAACGCGTCAACCGACAGTGCGAGCACCGAGTTTGCGACTGCCAATGCAAAAATCCTCCGATTCCTTTATACAACGCGGCGCGCTTCACCGACGAAGGCGTCCCTACCCCCCTAAAAAAACTATCATCTAACGAATGGCCGACCGCTGACCGCTCTCCAGGTCTCCGGCCTCTGCATCCACTCATGGTATTGATTGCATCGGAGCAGAAGAAAGTAAGCCATGCGCACACGGACTGTTTCTATGCTACAGGATTATTGGAGTCGGATGACCACGGCTGGGTACATCTCCCACGATGTTCGTCAAAGTAGAAGGCGTGGTGAGGCTACAACAGCGTTGGTCAGGACGGACTGCATCAGAACAGCAGGCGTTTACCGCAGCTACCGGTGCCCTGAGACAGGATGTCGAAAAACATCCCCTCAGAGTGAGACGTGAACGAGACCTCTCGCTGGTCACCAGCCTAAGCAAAAGCCCAATTGAACTGAAGGCTACACACCTTTGCCACACTAATGGGCTGTGATATTCGGTCAACTACTGCAGCAGCGCTTACGTCGGTCACCACCTGCCATGTGACACAGAGGGGAACGTTACTCGGCCAGCGACACCCCTTCAGTGACGATATAAGCATCCAGTTTGTTAAAAAGTGTTAGGAAGCGACCAATCTTGGTTGGTTCCTTTCTCAGCATCCAGTTTGTTAAAAAGCGTTTGGAAATGACCAATCTCGGTTTGTTCCTTTCTCATTTTAACGCGCATACTCTCTTCAGGAGCACAGTCTCCTCCTTTAACTGCAACTGATGTTCCAGTTTTTCTTACAGCCAGCCTGTGGCTTCGGTGACAAAGTGATGGACACCCACTCCACGCACATTAAACGCGTTTTGAGGTGTTCCCTGTGCGTCATCTCGGGGTATTCGTGCGACACCCGAGGTGACGCGACAGGGGGACCAGCGCTCGAGCCCGTACGGGGGCCCCCAACGACAGGGGTCCGGCTGTGCTTAGAGATCTCCCGGCGCGCGGTTGCGGGCAACATTCTGACTACACGAACCAGGCCCGTCGTTAAGCGGTCCTGCCAGAGAAACTTGAAGTATTGGATTTTTCAGGCATCTGATTGACAAAAAGGGCGATACTGGCATTGCCCGGACCACTGTGCTCGGTGTAAACGAGTACAGAACCTGTTCGCCGCATGCAAATTTCGTTCGTGGCTGCATACGGAGGAAGCCTCCCTAGAGCGACTTGATACGTCACTTTTCACCAAAACATCTCACCCATCGAGGATACTTGAAATGTGCGGTGATGTATGGACGATTCCAACTCCAATCGTGCACGAAACCGTGAAGCCGGAGTCTTTCCTGTCGACGGGGCAAGCTCCGAGTGTGCCGTCGCCGTCTCGTCCCAGCGGGGTACGATTCCATATGAGCACAGATGCGACTGAACAGAGGCTCTTTCCGTGCATTCCGCCGTTTCCACCTCGATGCAGGGTTCCCGTTGCGAGAGGCATCGCCGATTCGGCGCATCAGATGCAATGCGTTGCCTCCGTCTCCTCCCGGTCGTTGCCGTCCTCATCGCCCTCGCCTGTTTTGCGCGACTGACCCACCAGAAGGGGATCGCAGTCCCCGGCACACCGGCTCGGGAGGATGGCGCTGCGGCCGGCCAACCTGAACAGAGCGAACCGAATGAAGCTAAACAGAGGCAAAACCTCTCTGCAAAGGCTGGATATGCGGCGACAGCTGAAAAGGCGACGAAAGGGGCCGCAAAGGGAACCAGGAAGAATCCATCCGGGAAGGCAGCGGGCATACAGGAACGGCCATCGATAGGCAGGCGAGTTTCCAATTGGGTTGCCGGTATTTTTCGGCGCCGCTCAGCCGATCAGACGGAACCAAAGAGGGCGAGGCGAACGAGGCGTACGCCAGAGGCCTCTCGGGATGTCGGTAAAGACGAGCAGCAGGGTCTCCAACGAGGCGCTATGACGATGGAGACTAACGAGAAACAACCTGGCGGTACACACGCGGCAGCGGCTGTTCATGAAGGAGAACGATCTCCAGGCTCCGAATCAACAGAGGGGAGCCCTTGTTCTCTGAACGACCAGCACGAAGGTGGAGACGCGGAACAAGATGTGCAGGTCAGTGATGAAAATGAACATCCTCATCTGACTTCCGATGACAAGAAGGCCGCACCTATGGGTGATTCCGATACGTTTGAGATCAATCCGGAAGTATCAGAGGGGTGGTCATCTGACGTAGGTCTTAAAGAGTCGGACGGGTCTTTTCTGACTCATGACGACTCGTGGATCCGATGGATGTACGGAGATGCGGAGGACAAGCTTATGCAGGAGGCATCTACTCTCGAAAAATCTCCTGGCGACCTGCCAGAAGAGAGCGACAACCAAACTGAGGACGGTGGCAAGAGTCAAACGCCGCCTTCCTGGGACTGGACTCCTACAGGACCCTCTGATGCCGACACTGGGAATCTGCACAAAGCTCTCCAGGGTGAGCGTAACGTGGCAAATGCTGCGAGGGATGCGACAAAGGTTGCCTTTCCTGAATCGTCTTCGAGCGACGAGGAGAGCGAAGAAGAGGAGAAGGCATTTAAACGCGTGATTCGTGCGCTGTTGCCGCCCTGGGCTGGCCCGGCCGACTCCCAGACCGGAAACCATGGTGTCAGGGGGCCTGAGGAAAGCAGGCCTGGGCCTGAGTCGCCGGCGTCCGCTGTTATAGAGAATGATCGAAACGGAAAGCCGAAGGCAGCTGCTGACCCTACTCCCGGTCACCAGGAAAGACCAGCGAATCAGGACTCGGATCCAGGTTTCCGTGTGGTCCCGGCAAGTTTGAGCATGGCGAATTCGTGGTGGGCTGTGAGCGAAGGCGAAGCTACGTCGAATTCCTTCCTCATCGATGCGTCTTCAGAGGCTGTGGTGTTCAAAGACAAATCTTTCCCTCTGGAGGCTGGAAACGTCGTAGAGAACCACGATATGCGGAATTTTGGAGTTGTTCGCGCAGCAAACGTTGTCGCTTACCGGCACCAGATGGCGTGCAGAAATTTCCACACCACGGCGCATCTCATGAATGAACTTCCCTCCATGTACGGCGTTGTTTGTACTATCACCCGGCTCACCGCCTTCGCCGAGGACGCAGCGGCGGGGCTTCACGTCCCCGTCAACTCCGCTGCAGTCCGGGCGTTGGCAAAAGTGAGCAGCGCAGCCAATGCAAGGAAACATGCGATTGAAGTGGCCCTTGCCATACGAAAACACATTGCTGATGCCGCGTCGCGTCAGGATTCTCTCAACCTCGGCCTTCTCCTCAATAGCGTCATGATGGAACATCCTAGCCTCCGGCCTGTCTGCAGCGCCCTCATTATGATGCGTGAGTGAAAACTGGAATGCTGGAGGGGAAGAGGAGGCACAGAGCGCGTCTCTTCATTCTGGCTCTTCCCTTTTGTAGTTTGTGTTTTCGCTGCTCAGTTCTCGCTCGTGGTCCAACCCGTTCAATTGGTTTCCCCCAGCATCAGGGATGGAGGTCAGCTGACTGTATGCAAATCATCGATGCCGTCTGTGGCGTCTTTACGTGCGTTCTTGTCCCCGGCTTTGTGTAGCGACTCTTTTCCGTTGCTCCGACATCTTCCTAGCCTGTCGCGCCTCTCCCTGTTGTCCGTCCGTGTTGCTCTTTTTCGCCGCTTTTATTTCCGTAGACGATGGCGAGAAAACATCCGCGGACTCAACCTGTTGACTGCTTTCCATGGGTTTGTTCGCTTTTGACGCAGATGTAGGAATGCACCTGGTGTCCCAGCCTCGTTTCACGTGTACGCATCGTGGCTGTCTGCCTGTGTGTCGCGTCCTCGTTCCGCTTGAGAGCTCCGCTTCTACCTGAGGAGGACCGCACTCTAGTTTCCCTTTCTTTCCACGTGTCAGGTCTTCGTGTGCGGCTACGCCTCGTTCGTGCCAATCATGGGACCACGCTGTCGCCTCGAAATGTCTGATTTGCGATGGGAGGGGGGGGGGCTGCTTCGGCTGACGACTTTAATTTACTCGGTACACGCGGATGCTGTGCCGCGTGGTAGGAGACTGTGGAACTGTCTGTAACGGTAATGTGCGTCGTGCTGACACACAACCTAGTGAGACATTCTCAGCCTTCGTAGCGGATGCTCCCTATTTGGTCCTGGCACTTCTGCCATGCGTTTTGCCTCTGTTCCCTCGCTCCAGTCATCCCCGTCACTGTGTGTACCTCGCTATTTTCTTCGCACCACATGTGCTTGCGTTGCGCGTACTGCAGTGTTCGAATGCCGCGCCACATTGCCGTATCCTCTGCGAGCGCAGAACGGCTTCCCAGTCCTCCCTCCGGAAGATATCCCCAAATCTCCGTACCTACGCCATATGAATCAAGAGGGCGCCGACATTCGCATTCCCGCCGATGCGCCCACCGCTTTCCCCATCACGATTGTCGCGCAGTCAGGAGGCTCAACGTTTGACGGTGCGAACAGGGACAGTCCGAAGGAGGACGAGCTCTGGCGTCAGCCGATATACAAGGCCTTCTCCATTCTCTGGTTCTTTGTAATGCACATGTATCACCTTGGTGAAAGATTTGACGTCTACAAGTCACAGCACGTAGATGAGGTCTTCCCATCGCCCTGGCGCCTCGTGTACGTCGGTACCGCTCTCTGGACTGAGTGGGGTAAGTCTTTCGAGCGTAGATGGTAGCTGCCTACGTGTCGAAAACGCTCCCCCTGAGTTAGGCAACAGATCCTGGATCTCGGGCCATCGGCAGGGGACCTTCATGGACGCCGAGTACACGCCCCGTTTAGGAGGAGGCTCCGTTCTCCAGATGCAACTTCCGGTGTGCTCGGCCCACAGGCACGTTGGGGCCTTCCTTCGTTCTTGTGCAGCGCTGATGAGGTCACCCTTCTTGTTTGCTCTGGGGTCAAAGTGTTCCACCACCCCTGCTTGTTTTTCGTGCGATCTCCGTTCCTCCGTCCCACCCCCGTGCCACAGGTTCTGTGTGATCATCTCGTTGCCCCCAAGGGAATGGTACTTTGCAAACGGTATACGCGTTCCGCGCTTTGTTCGTCCCGTGTCCTGCATCTCGGCTGCGATGGTGCTTGCGGATGGCACTGGCTTTGCGTGCTGCGGTTGTATCTGGTACCTCCTGCGCTCTTCAGTTCCCTTCCACGACGCCAAAAGCCAGATCTCTCCAGGAGGCATGGAGGCACTGGAGAAGTACAAGCTCAAGACATCCTGGAAGCGCGTCCCGTACAGCTTGAAGAAGCAGCTGTTTGTTGAAGAGACACCCGAGACCCCCAAGCAGGTTAAGGGCGTTCTCCGCCCGTTTAACGTGGATCAATGTGATAGAGATGCGACCTACGCAACCACGGACGCTTCGCCCTTGGTGGCCTTATTGGAGAAACGGCCAAATGCTGCGGAAACGCCGGCGCGTGAACCGGCTGGAGACGAGCATACGTTGAAGATGCATGACGTCGAGGCGGTGTGGATCTTGAAAGGAACTGACGGGGTCAAGGTAGGCCTCGCGCATGAGGAACGCTGTGGTGTCGAAATGCATGCATTCTGGTGGACTCGAAGGAAAGTCATGAGGGACGAGCACATAGGGGAAGGATGAGGGCCACCATTTCCTTTTCGAGGCAGACGGGGTGTGCCTTGATGTGGAGGGAAGAAGCGAGTGCGTGTCCGGGAGCAGACGTCTGGAAAGCGCGGCCGTGGGTCAAAAGATCCGAGTTTCTGCGCTTTCTCACCCGCTGAGGTGCGACTGCATACGACTGTCGGTAGTATTCTTATGCAAACGAGAGATGTGGATTCTCCTCTAATGCTCGTACGTGTAGGTTCCCAGGTATGTGTGCAGATATGTTAAGGAACCGCTGCTGTGTCTCCTACCTGTTTTTTGCCTGTTACGGCTCGAACCGTGAACAGTGGCTGTCGTGGTGTAGCATATCCTCCGGGGCGGTTTGATGACGCCTCGCTTCCGCTTGTGCGCCTTGGCCTTACTGATGCCGTCGGCGTTTGAAGTGTGGAGCAATCACCTTTCTGGAACCCACAGCTGGTTCCCTGAAGTAAATCCTGACTCGGCGGCGTGTCCGCCTTTGCGCATCTTTTCCTGGTGGCGTACGCCTGGCTGCGGTGCATGGTTTTCTCTTGTTTTTCGCAGCAATGGATTCTAAACGGGATGCTGCAGGCGATACATGATCCAGCGTTTTCGGAGACTGGTCTCATTCACCAGGGTTTCTCGAGTCATTTCCACCAGACCCTGCGCCGACCTCTCACACGTTTTCTGTCCAAGGCAGCGACAGTGGCTCGGAAACGAACTCCAGCGAATCCCTACGTTGTGGCGCTGGCGGGTCACTCCCTGGGAGGCTCTCTAGCGCTTCTCGGTACCTGGTTCCTCGCCAAGAATCTGAAGCCTTTCCTGGAGTCGGGCCAACTTGTCATTTATAGCGTTGTCTACGGCTCTCCGTCGGTACGTACTTTCAGCATCGGAGTGGCAGACGACGGGCTGAGGACAGAGAAATCCTGCCAAGGCCACCGCAGTACGATGACTCTGTCAGTTCGCTCAGCTGGGCGTTGTTGTTAGGTTTGATGTTCTGTACCAGCCGGTCTAAGGCCGTGATGTCCTTGATTATCTAGAAAGCGAGTGTCGACGTCAACCGACGCCTCTGTTCTGCCGGTGTCGGCGTGGAGTTCCCCTGAGTTTTGCTCAAGAAGGCGTCCAGTGCTTCTACCTGTGAATGATAGAAACAGAAACGCGGGTTCCGGCGGTGTCGAAGTCTCCTAATAACGGATCAGAAATTGTTTGGGGACAGTGTACGGGTCGGTTCACCATTGGTTTAAATGGCTCCAAAGGATGGTTACCACTGAGCTGAAGAGAGTCTATGACGAGTTTGCCGGGTTGATGTTCGTTGACCAGTGAGTAAAAAGCCATACACAGAACACACCGTTCCGCCGCGTCTTCTGGCTCACCTATTCCCCTTTCAGATTGGTGACGCCGTCGCTATCCGAGAGCTGAATGCCTGCGGCGCAAAGATTTTCCGCATACGCATAGACCTCGACCCGGTGCCTCTGATGGCACAGACTCAAGGCGTCACCAAGCTCTACAAGGACGACAACGACGACATTGTGGTAAGACTCTCCGAACCGTCCTCACACTGGCACATGTGATACAGACGAACACTCAAGGAACCAAGGACCTGAGCGGGAGGGGGGGGGGAGGGCTGCAGGAGAAAGATCGAGTGCGCGTCGTATGTATCTATTGGTGTACGTACATGCAGTCAGAGCCGAGCAGGAGTACAGGGGTCCTGTGGGCTGTATGTGCTTTCGTGCGCCAATGCGCGCGAACGACGCGCTGGCTCCTGTTTGCCTCCAGGTTGTTGAGTGGGAAGATTTGATTCTGCTGACCTCATCTTGTGACTTCTCCTCATGCTGTCACGCGCGACCGCACGCGCAGACTTGGGGCGCCGTGGCGCCCTGCTGTGGGAGAGTCTGAACGGCCTCCGCGCAAGTCGCACGCGGCCTGTAGCGTTGCGTCTCGTCCGTCGATAGTCGTGTCTACGTAGAGAGTTTGTCGCGGTCGCATAAAATCGTGTTTGGATCCATCCGGCGATCTCGAGTCTGCTTTTTGTTCCGTGCTCTTGCTCGTCTCTCTCTGCGAGAGGCTAGCGCTGATTCTACCCTTCGCATGATTCCCGCAGCCCTCTGCTATGGTTGGTTTGTGGCAACCCGACATCGTCGTGGCATCCTCTCTGCCCGCTGCGGATACTCCTCGAACGCCCCGACGAACCTGTTGTTTGTGTTCAGTTTCGCGCGGAAGACATGGCCAACGTGGCGCTGTGGAACCCAGACGGGTCTTTGAAGTACAGCGGACTCGTGTGGCTGCTGGACGCGGTGCAACCCTTTCGAAGAAGGAAAAAGCTCCTTCGATTCTTCGCCCGGCATTACGCCCTCCCCCAGTTCGTCCAGACATACAATAACCCGCTGTACACCCACTTACACCTCTTCCCGTGCCTCTGGACGATCCTCACTGGCATGTATGAGGAATACGGGTGGAGCTCCTCCTGTGCGGCGCCGCTGCTCAGACGGTACCCGCTCTTCCCTTTCATTTTGTCGGCAGGTAGGCAACGGCACAAACCACGAGGCAGCCGCGCGCCGCGGAGGTCGACGACGGCACTTCTGAAAGATCCGCACAACCTCTGGTTTTGAGTCAGTGTGGCGCAGCTGTTGTGTCTCGAACCGAAGGACCGGAAGGCGCGTCTCGCCGTTGCGTGTCGGGTGTATTGTACCTCTGTGCATAGACCGACCGATACGCAAAACTAAGAATGCATGCAGAGGTGTGTGCCCGTGTCCCACGCGCTTCAACATGGACGTCGAATCCCTTCGTTTCTCGAAGCTTGGAGGCGAGTGCCTCGGAAGGCAGGACTAGCGTCGCGCGAAGCTGGAGAAAGCTGGCTCGTCCAGAGGCTTGGAGTAGTACGGTGCAACCACCCCTCACGGCCACTCTCAACCAGCACAAGTGTGTGCACGCACTGGGAGAGAGCCTGTGACGGCTTTGACAGCTCCGCCGGAGACGTGTGGCACAGCCATACGTCATGTCAGCCATACGTCATGTCATGCGGCAACGGCTATGACGCTGTCCTGTCCTTCCGCATGTGCAGAGTCAGAGGTAGAGATGAAGCGAGTGCATGAGGAGGAACTTCCTGGCGTCCTGAAACGGCTCGAGCAAAGGCTGAAAAGCGAATCCTGGACTCGGAAAACGCAGGCGCTTATCCAGTCAGGCCTGGCGTTCCTCAGGGGAGAATTACACTGAGAAGACGCGCCGTCCCGTGTCCGTCGAGATGACCGACGCGGCTGCCTAAAGAGCCTGCATCGTGCCGAGGGAGGAACACCGCTCCAAGTTCTGGGTAAAGATAGGGAAAAAACGCTAACAGCTTTCCAGCTCTTGCGGGGATGGCAGTCCGACGAGCCTGCGGCAAGCCGGTGAAGCGAGAACCCGACGCTGAGCGTCTTCAGCTTGATGTTAACACCTTTTCTGTTTGTGAACCCTGTCCGCAAATACCTGACGAGGAAAGAGAGGCGCGACGGCGACCGAGAGCGCAACGACAATACCGTGAACCCAATCTGCTTGTCACCTCAGCACAGCGGCGCCGTCTTGTCAGATGTGCAGCCGATCACGGCTTGGTGGTACTGCGCTGGAGGCGAGAACTGGGTCTTCTCGGCAATCCCCGGTTGGGTATGCTTGCTGTCGCCTACCTGCGGCCCTAGGTAGCTCCGGTATTGAGATGAATTTCGTCTCGGAATGCAAACGAAAACGTCTGTCGCGGAACCCGCGGCTTGGCCGTTTTCTGTAGCTCCATCCCGTCCTTTTTTTGGAACCGCATTTGAGTCATTCGTCGTCCAGGCACAGACGCGCGAGAGAGCACGCGAGAAGCAAGGCAACGTGACGAAGCAGAGGCGTTGCCCTGTGCGTTGGGAACTTTCCGCTGTGAAGTGTGGGTGCGAATCCTCTTTGCGTATATACACCTGGAAAGTCCCAACAGGCAGTGACCGTACCGCCGCCTTCCCGGGGAGGGTATCCTGACGACAGAGGCCGGGTGGAAGACCCGTCTACTGTGTTCTGGCCTCTGCGCGCCTGGAGACTCTCGGAAACAGAGTGATCTGCTGTGAGGCTGCTCGGGACCCTGAGCAGGTTTCAGTGAAAGTCGCCGTCAACACCTTTTGTGGTGGTGATTCGTCTTTCTCGTCCTTACGAGAATCGGGGACGCGAGAACAAAGGAAGGTGTCTGTATGGTGTTGAGCGAGGGGCGAATGCGTTTTATCGAGCGTTAGTCGTTTGCCTCTCCCATTCAGTCCGGGTTGACTACAGACACAGATGGATGAGGGAGGTATGGCCTGTCTAGTCGCAATCCGCGCTCGAGGCACCGCCCAAGGCGCAGTCCAGATGTGAACCCACGCAGTGGCGACGTGGCGTCGTTTCCCAGCTGGATCGCGTCGCTTTTAGCCTGACGCGGCCTCGTGGACAGGCTCGTGTGCGACGGGCGCGAGGGCATATATCGAAAAGGGACGGTGCGCCAGGGCACAACTGAGGGCGGTGAGCACAGCTCGTGTCGGCGATGCCGTCCACCCACGCAGGTGGAAAAGTCAGTCGCTGCGTCACAGTTCGCGACGACAAGTGGATGGGCGAAGAGACCTCGTCTCGCCGCGTGTCAGGGAAACGGAGCTGAGGCTCGTGTCCTCCATTTTCAGGTAGCGCCCGGCCCTGAATGCCATCCGGTGCACACACAAATAATGTGTAGTGACGCCTCTGTCAGTATGCATCAGTGTCGCTGTCAGTATTTGAACCATGTATGTGTTGACGGCTATGGGCCAACGTCCAAAATATGTTGTTTCAATTTGATTCCATATTGCGTGGTCACCCTGTGGGTACGGTGTGCAGGCGCTTCGTGTAGAATGTTTGACGCATGTCAGCTCAACAGTTCGGGTCCGTTAAGTCGGATCTCTTTTTGTCTTCGCCGCTGAAACGGCGCTTTCGCACTCGGCACGATTCTTCCTTCCCAGGGAGGTGCACCCCTATACCTGTCGAAACCGCGCAACAAAATGTGGAGCTTGCGCATTCCTTCATTTGCTCACTGGTCGTTGTGTCCGTGGGGGCAGAGACAGTGCAAAGAAAAAACGTCTATTGTGCTTTTGTTACTCCCGGGTGTATCTGCATGTCCCTTTCTCACAAATACGATTCTACAACACCAAAACGGTGTCTCTCTGCGCGAAACCGTCCCCAGTGAGAACTGCGACTAATGCGCCCGCGAGTGAGGCTCTGTGCAGCAGGCGCGAGCCTCCGCCGCCGAGGCCCTGTGGCCCGGCTAACCCGTTTCCCAGCTTTGTCGCCGAGGACGAATGGGGCCAATGTCGGCGCATGCGCCCGTCAACCGGCTGGCAGCCTGCAGGGGTGTCTCAGAAGGAAACGGTGTGTTTTGTGGAGCCGACGCGACGGCATGAAAGCCGCTCGCCCACCGCTGTTCCACGAAGTCCCGAAGCCTGACTGACGCACCAGGTACCTAGTGATGCATGCACTCTGAACCCCGCTGCTGGAACTCCGTGCTCTACAGTAGGATGAGAGACGGTAAAAAAAACACTCCGGTAACGTGAACAGCCGCCACAAACAGGTGCCGGCGCCTTGGCAGATTCTGCTTTGACCTCTGTAAAGAGCGAACACGCGATCGCTGCCAACCGAACAGGAGCTAGTGTCGGGCTCAAGTCACCATACGAGGGAGCAGCTCGTCACCAGTTTCGTCCAGCTCCACGCCGGCATAAATATATACATGCATGCGTAAGCTTCCATACGTGAGTGTGCCGAGTAGGCGGAAGGAAGCACTACGGCGTGAAACTTCCAGATCGACGCGCGCACTGTACGAGCCCATCGATCTGCTTGTGAATGCATATGCACATATCGCCTCATGACAAACAAAAACGAAAAACCCTTTAGTGCATGCGGCTCGGCAAGGATCATCGGTGAGCGAGGCGTGCTATCTTGCCTCCCGCTGGTTACAGCCACAGAAAACGTCTTTCCGGTACATTGCGTCGCAAGGCGACAGCCACCGCGGCTGTAGGCATCAAGTCCTGAGGTACAAATAGATAAGCGTCTTGAGACGGTCCGCGAAGAAGGCGACTGCGCCGAGGGCAGATCGTCCGTCTTCATCGAGTCTCGCAGACGACAGACCCTCGTCTCCCTTTTCGTCTCTCTGCTGTCTCCTCTCATGGCCTCGCCTTCGACTGCTCGCCCCCGCGAAGGCCACGGGCGGCGAGCCTGCGGCGCACGCGAAGCTCAGCTGGTCCAACAGTGGAAGAAAGTCGAGGAACTGTGGATGCAGAGCGAGAAGCTCCTGAGTTCGAGTCGGATGGAACGGCCCTCGACTCGGCCAAGCAGCGCCCGCGGGAGTGAAGAGCCGACTTGGTTCGCGTTCTTGAAGCGGAGCGAAGTCGAGAGGACTGGGCTCTTGAGCCGCAGGAGACACGCGAAGACAGAGAAGCAGAAGGCCGTGAAGCAGGTGCAGAGCCGCTTCCAGTGAGGACAGGAAAAGGGCGAAGGCCTGCGACAGGAAACACGAACCACCGGCGGAAAAAGCAGCATAAGAGAGATGCGCGACGAAAAGGAGGACACACAAAGGAGACAGGTGGATGTTGCGCCAAACCCAGACACGCTTCTGTCG
Organism: Neospora caninum Liverpool; assembly: GCF_000208865.1. NCBI lineage: Eukaryota > Apicomplexa > Conoidasida > Eucoccidiorida > Sarcocystidae > Neospora > Neospora caninum. Next base: position 5,685,535 of record NC_018395.1, read on the forward strand.
GCTTATGGTGCAGGGACCGGAGCCAGGGAAACGTTTCCAGGTTTCCCAGCCACGCGAAACAGACATCGCACATCTGTTCTCCAGATCATATGGCTGCTCCGCGGCACACGGCCTCCCAACGCGCCGCTGCATGCGCCCTCGTATACATATTTAAATCTACAGATGTATGCAAGGGCAGCGTAGACGCACACGCACGTTTTCAGGCGAAAAGAGGCGACCAGCTGGCGCTCTGCGGATCGGTCTATCCGTCCGCCTATTTGTGTCTCGGAACCAAGGATGCAGAGGGCCTGACCGCCGTCTCTCTTTTTCAGAGACCAAAAAGACTGCATGTGAGAAAAGCGAAAACGAAACCAGAGGAAAGGAAACCGCCAGAATCGCCTGCGACGCTTCTGCGTACCTGAGCGGAAGCGAAATGCGGAGGTCGAGTCTCCCTGTCGTCGAGAAGCGTCTTGACAGCCAAGACAGAAAGAGCGACCGTCGCCTCGCAAACACTGTCGACGTGCTTCGACGCCGCGCTCCGAGCCTGCCAGCAAGATCGGCGACTCGGCAGAGACCATGAGAAAAGAGTCGGGAGAAGCGCGCAAGAGAGACAAGCTGGCAACGGGATAGACGCAGAGAAGCAGAGGAACGGGCGAGAGAGACGCGGATCGAGGGGGGGACACGAAGCGCCCGAGAGAACCCGCGACCACCACCAGACGCACAAGATGACGCAGAAAAACGACGGGTGGACGCGAGACATCCACACCGAAAAGAGCAAAAACCAGTGAGTCCCTTATTTGTGCATGCCGAGAGAGATTCAGGAGGGCCATGGAGAAGTGCAGATACAGAGCAGTTGGGGTCACCCGCGAGGGTTGTCAAGACTCGCAAATGTTCCGCACGCAGGAGGCAGAAGCGGAGCCAAGACTGTCAACAAGGCGTCACGCCGTCTCCTCTCACCTCTTCATCCACGGAAGCGCCCAGTGTGAACGTCGCGAAGCGCCGGTTGTAACACCCGAGCGAGAAACCTGAAGGGAGTAGACAGGGGCTAGGGGAATGGTATTACTTTTAACACGTAATACGCTAGAACAGACCATTCAGGCACGATATGAAGTGGCGTTGCGAGCCGGTTGACTGGCATGGAATTACCTAGGAGTGAAAGATTCATCAAACCAAAAACCGCGTGGAAGAAGGGTCCGCAGACACGCGTCAGCATCCCGATCCGCCACGTGTCCAGCCGTGTACATAAACAGACAGGCATACACGCAAAGAAACGCAAGACCAAGGCAGAGCACAAGACCGTCCATTAGGGCGACACACACGTGCACAAATTCCGTCATCCGAAACACACAAGTTCAAAAACGGGCAGACACTGAAAAGCTGGAGGTTAAGATACAGACTTTCTCGTCCCCAATGCTCGGCATCCCCCCGTGTCGACTGCAGCACACGCGAGGATGCATTCGGACGTGCCTAGCGCCGCGCATGCGGACGACTGCGCTCCACTTGGAGGAAAGTTCTAAGGGCCACGATTCAGGGGCCGTTTATAGGGCGAGAGACGCACCGACGACTTGAAGCATGAGAAGCACGGTGTCCCACTTGACAGCGTCATTTTCGGGTTGCAGGACGAGAAGAAGACGGAGAGTCGGGTTGGTCTTCCTTCTCCTGTGGGAGGACCAAAAGCCCACAGCGTCGGCCGGTTGTCTGCCGGCGACGGCTGAGCCAGGCTCTCTTCTCTCGCTTTCATCATGGAGATCATCGTCTTCTCGCTGCAACCCCGCTCGCCGAGCGGTTCCTATCCTGCCTGCAGAGCGCGAGAAGCAACTTATGTCTTCGTCGCTGGTCTCGTCATCGTCGCTTTCTGGTATTTCTCTCAGAGTGCTGGCCAGCTCCAGGCCTGGCGCAGGTACGTCCTCTTTTCTTCGTCTTCTTCTTGCACAGTCTTCGTCTGAGTCGTCCTCCTCTCTTTCCTCGAATGAGGCAGGATCGATGAGGAGGAAGGCGAGGAGGGTATCAATAAGAGATTCCACTTCGGCCGCGAATCCGAAGTCAGCTCGGATAAGCTGGTGCGTCAGAGCGATTTTATTTTCTGAGTTTCGCCGATTTCTCTCCGCCTTCAGCAGCTGCAAGTAAACTCGCAGAGAGGCGCATGCAGCGAGGTAGACGCGTCCCACTGTCTCCTCCGGCCTTCCAGCAGCGGTGCGCGCCTCGCCAAACTCCTCGCTGCTCTCCGCACGAGACGTCTCAGCCGCGAAAGAAAGCGACGTGGCGCAGTACCGATCCAAGGCTGCGCACAGAGCCTCGACTTCACTCTGACGGCCGCCGAGAGACTCCACCTGGAAAGAACCCTCAAAGGACGACAACGACCGTCTCTTTCGACCGGGAAGCGCAGGCAACACTCCGCGCAACGCGGCCGGGAACCGCGACAGAGGCGACGCATTGCTCCGCCTCGTCTCTGTCCACGCCGTGGCCAATCGCGCCAGAAAACGAAGGGGAAAGAGGAAGACACAGGCCTCGCGGTTAACCCACTCAATGGCGCGATCGACCAACCGGCCGGGAAGGGGGTCGAGGCCCAAGAGAGTCTGAGAGACGAGAGGGAAGACGCAGGAAAAGCCAGGAGTGAGAAGCAGACCATTGTGGAGACACAAACGAGAGAAGGGTCGGCAGAAGACGAAAAAAGCGGAAGCGCACCGACCATGGAAGCACACCGAGAAGTGGACGACGAAACAGGGAAACAAAATTGCTCTGCCGGTGTCTTCCAGTTCTCTGCCGTCCGGTGTGTTTGGCCTTCTTCCAGTCCCCACCCTTCATCCTCGCTGGGCTCTCTGCCTTCGCCTATGTTTTGTTGTCCCTTTTTTTCTGGTCTCCGCTCCCTGTCTTCACGTGCACCCGACACGCCTGCAACTCTGCACGGCTTACCTGCAGGACGCTGAGGAAGGAGAGGTAGAGGTCAACAGGCACAACTGTGACGAGCGCGTTGGAAAGCCCAGCGACGAGCGACCGGGACGCCTCCTCGGTTTTCCTGTTCTCTCGGAGCGAAGGCGCGACGGCCGACGAGAGGAAGACACGCAGGTTCATCGTCTGCATCGACGCGCGAAGCAGCGGCGAAGAGAGAAACAGGTCGAGAAGGCGGAAAGAGGAAGCGGCTGGAGCCGCACACACGTCGGACCCCAGCACTCTGCCCGATCCGCCACGAGACAGAAGAGCGGATAGCAGCTGGCTAGGCAGCGGGCGAGAAACACAATCGCGCGCAAAGCTCGGATGCTGCAGAGAGAAACAAAGCAGCAACGCCGCACACATTCGACTCGAGTTCTGTGTGTCTTCCCCGTCTTCCTTGGCAGCCTGCACTGCACTGCACATTCCCGTAGTCAGCGCCCGCGTCTGGGCCGCAGAGACAGGTTTTCAGCGAGACTCGGACTCAAGGAGAAAACACAACATCCCCTGCGATCTGCACTCTCTCTTCCTGTTCGGATGCGTGCTCTTCTCTCCGCACTTTTCCTTACCTGGCAAGCGGTGTGGAAGAGGCGGAGCGTCACGAGGGCGAGTTCCAGCACTTCCCTGGTGTCTCCGCGGCGCCGCCGTGCTCCACCCGTTTCGCAGGAGACCAGCGAAGAAAGGCCCGGAACCGCGCTCGAGTGCTTTCCTCCGTCGTCGCGTCTCAGGCCGCGTTGCTGCGAATCGCGGTGTCCGTTTCGTACCCCCGGCGCCTCGTCAAAGTGGAGGTGTGCAAGGAGAACTGCAGCCAGACACATCTCGAAAAGATCTGCCTCCGAGGAATTTCGCTGGTCGTCCCTTGCGTAGTTTTCCTCCGCGAACCCCGTCGCTTCCTCTTCGACCTCTCGGCGTCCTTCGCCTTCACCGCCATACCCCGAGTCACCCGTTGCGTGTGAACCTTCCAGGCCGTCCCCGAGTCTCCGCTCTGTCGCAGGCTTGAGCGATGTGCGTTCCAGTCCCACTCGGTCCTCCCCCCGTCGCGTCTGTCGCGTCTCCCTGGCTGCCTTTCTTCCTCGCTCGCCTCTGCAGCCTGGCGCCGCGGGCGGACGGTCCTTCCTGCTCCAAACCGCAGGGGCTTCGCTTTCTTCTTCCTCCTGTGCGTCCGTTGCCACGGCCCGCGCCTCCTCCCCGGTGAAGAGCCGCACCCACGTCGCGAAACTCGCGGCGCCTTCGTACTCAAGCTGCGCAGGAAGCGAGGCCTGCACGACCGCCGTCAAGACGCGCAGCGCACCGAGAGCGAGGGATTGCGGGACGCTCGGGAAAAGCTGCTTGAACGCCGCTTGCGTCGCCGTCTCGGCCACGATGGACGAAACGCGCCGGGGCTCGAGACCGGTCGGAGAAGCCGCCAACCCCGCAGCCGCGCCGTAGGGCAACGGAAGGCCACATGGCAGGGCCCGCGTCCCCTGGGAAGGTGCGAGAGCGGCGAGAAGCCAGAAGAGACTTTCGCTGTTTCCCGGCAGGCACAGAGCCGCTCCCTCCACAGACGCCGGCGAGGAAACGACGGAGACACCGCCTCTCAGATCGAGAATGGCATCGTGAAGCAGCCGACGGAACAGCTTCGATCTTGCGTCGGGCTCGCGTGCCAGCGAGGTCAACAGAGAAATCGCCACACGACTGATCGAAGCGCGATCCGTGGCGAGGTCGTCGTCTCGCGCCCGCCGGATTGTCTGTTCGAGGGGCTCGCCATCCTGTCCCGAAAAACCGAACGCGGCACCTCCGGCTTGGCAGTCTGACGTGGCTGAGCTGGAGCCGAAGATGGGCAGGCGGAAGAGCAGCACGAGGCCGTCGTACAGGAGGGCGCGGACCGTCCAGGTCGTCGAGAGAGCCGCGGAGGCGCCGAGGGCCGAGCGGCTGTTTTGTCCTGCCGCCGCGTCTCCGTCCTCGCTGGACGCGTCCCCGGCGCCGGACAGAGACAGGAGCAGGCGCACCAGTAGGCGCGCGAGCTGCGTCGGGAAGGACGGCGAAAAGAGAGAAGCGAGCGTCACCGAGGAAGCCCCAGCCGCGCGCTGCTCTTCGCGCGCCCGGAGCGAGAAGGGCGAGGCCGACGCAGTTGCAACGCAGATCTCGTCGCTCATCAACAGGGTCTCCGTGCACCAGATCGAGAGCGATAGGTGGAGGAACCGCGTCAAGCCGTAGATCTGGGAAATCGAGTAGCCGCGGACGAGCTGTGGAGCCAGCAACCCTTCGAGCGTCTCCAACGACCGCTGGGCAATGTGCAGGCGGGCGTGCGGCGACGCGGCCGCGAGGGGTCGTTCTGTCCACGGCGAAGGAGACAGCGAGAAGCGAGGGAGCGACGAGGCGAGCTGCAGGAAGCAAGGCGACAGAAGCGTGTAGCATGCACGCGCGAGACACGGCAGGGCGGCGAGCGCTGTTTGGAGAGCCAATGCTGTGAATTTGGCGACATTCGCGTGGAAGGCGTCGATCCACAGAGACGTCAAAAACGCGGCGATGAGGTCCGGGTGGCGGTTCCACATCGCCCGCGTCTCGCCGGAGCCCGCCAGCTCGAACAGCGACCGGGACGAGGCTGCGTCGTCCAGGTGTGCGTGGAGAGAGGAGAAGCAGGAAGGCGACGCCTGCGGGTTGGACAAGGCCAGCAGTCTCTCGACGGACGCGGGAAGCGCACGCGCATCCTGCGCAGCCCTCCGGAGTGGCGTGTGCGAGGCCAAGGGACTCAAAATGGTGTCTCGAAGCTTGAGGAACAGCAAAGGATCGATCAGCGAAGCAGACAGCGAAGCGGACGGGGCCGACGCGCTTTCGGGCTGTGACGAACATGAGGGGGAGAGGACAGTAAGGTCTCGCTCGCAGAGTCTGAAAACAGAAAAACAGCGAAGACGCGCAGCTCAACCCGAGAATGCATTAGCGACGACGCAAGAGACCCGCCGTCTGGTGGTTCCCCGCAGTCTCCTTTCCCCAGTCTGCGAGGAGCCGCTGTGAGCGCGTGGAGCAGTGTGGGGAGACGCAACGCCCGCGCGCGAAGGGCCCTGACTCACTGGAGGCAAAGTGCGACGGCTCGGGTAACCCCTGTAGCTTTCATCCAGAGACAGCGTTCCTCCGCTTCCCTTCCGCGCCGCGCCTCGTCTCCGCGCCGCGCCCGCGTGACTCTCTCGAAGGCGAGAAAGCGGTCAAAGAGGCGACCCGGCTTCGGCGAGGCCGCGCGGGCGATCGAGTGTCTCCGCGCGTGCGGCTCGCCTTCCTCTCGCCGCGAAGCACTGGCTGTCGCGACGCTGTGCAGGGTGTCGCCTAGCGAGTTGAGGAGCGACGGGGCCTGAATGCTCTTTTCAAAGGCAAAGAGGAGCCGCGAAAACGAGAAGAGGAGATCCCGCTCTTCTCCCAGGTTCGGGGCGGGGTTCAGGAGGCGATGGGCAACAAGAACGAGGTCGTCGATCACGTCTTGAGGGGAGGCCGAGACAGGGCGTACCCTTTCCCCGTCGCTCGCACTTCCGATCTGTCTCGCTGCCCGATCCGATCCCGTTCCGCCTGCGGCCTGCGCGCCGTTCTTCTCACCGCCTTGTCCCCCTTCTCTTCGCCCTTCGAGCTGTCCAGCTAGGCCGGCGGTCCTGTCTCTACCGCACCCCCCAGTCGCGGCGCCCGACGGGAGGCCGGCCTGTCGTCTCTCTGTGTGCGCCAGGTGGCCCTTGACGAAACGGCGCGCGGAACCCACACTGCACAGCGTTTCTCGGATCTCGACTGCACAGATCTCTGCGGTGGAGGAGAGCTGGAGAAGAAAGAGCGGACGCAAGAGGAGTGGAAATCTCGGCACGTTCCGAATGCACGAAGCCAGTGCGTCAAAGTGTTGATACCGCTCGGGCCACTGGCACGCGAGAAGCTGCAGAGCCGCGGCGCGCGTGGCCTCAGTCACCGCCAGCAGATGGAGAATCTGGAGAGCCTTCAGGAACTCCCAGTGCTGGCTGTAGTTCGCGACGATCGCGGCTTGACGCTCGCTTTCTCGGACCAGCACGCCGGTGGCGGGGTCGAGGGTCTGGGGCGACAGGTCGCCGACGGCGTCGTCGAAGACCTCAAAGTGGGGCCGCTCCCGCAGAAGCGCCACCAAGGCCTCAGCTACCTGGCCTGGCCGGACCCCGCCGCGAGTGGTGCCTGGCGAGGAGCCGGAGGACAGACACGCGTCTTGTCCTCGCCACCAAAGGACAGGCAGGACGACGGCCGAGGACCGCAGCGGAGGGAACCGGCCGCCCCGGCCTCCTTTTCCGCCGTAGCCGCCCTCGTCTCCGATCAGGACTCCGAGGTTTCTCACCGCACGGGAACGCAAGTCTTGCGCGGACCGCGAGGCGGGCGAAAACGCCCCGGCGAGCGTCGCCAGCGAGGCGGGGCTAGTTCGAGCCACACTCTCGAGGAGCCGCGATTTTGCCCCTGACGGCGCGCATTCGGCCACCGCGTCCGTGACGGGTGCGAGGCCTAGGAGGGCGAGCGACAGCGGCAGGCAGGTCGGCGGAGCCGGAGGCTGCGTGTCGCCTCGTTCCGCTTCGACACCCTTTGAAGACATGTCCGGGGAAAAGGCGCTGTCGCATTCGCGCTCCCAACCGCCCTCTCGTCCCCGGGGTCCAAACAAGCGGCGAGAGCCCGCGGCTGGGGACGACGCGAGAGACGCCAGGCACGCGCGCTGGACGCCTGCGTGGAGAAGCAGGAGAGCCAGGCGGCGGAACGAGGTCGCGTGGAACGCGGCGCTCTGGTAGTTTGCAGGGACGTAGGTGTACGCGAACGCCGGACAGCCTGGTGGCAGGAATGGCGGGAGAATCCACTTGCTCGGCGGCGCTTCGCCTTCCTCTCGTAGGTAGGCAGCATCTACCCACCGGTTCGAGTGCACCATGGGCCGCGAAGCAGCGTAGAAGTGAGAAAACGACGGGAAGAGCGAGAGGAAATCTTCGTCGTCGAAGGTCCCGTCTCCTTGGGTCTCGCTTCCCGCTTCGCCGAGCCCCGTTGCGTAGCCGCCAAGAGGCAGGCGCCAATCGTCGCGGCCTCCGAGATCCCCTCGGCCTGCTGCGCCGCCAGTCGCGTGGCTGGTCAGGCCTCGCCGAGCGCGTCTACCAGGCACCAGGCGAGCCTGTCGCGTCTCCTGCAAACGCAGCGCTTGCCAAGAAGCCAAGTCGGTGCCTTCCACGATGGCGTCTTCCACTCGCTGCCACTTTCTGTCAAGGTCTTTCCGAATCGGAAGGGCTGTGGAGCCCGACGAGGCGGGGAGCGCGTTCTGGAGCCTGGCGAACTCGTCGACTTCTCGAACTTCGGCGTAGAACGCACAGCGGAGCCACGAGCGGAACATCCACCGCGCCTGCGCCAGGCCCTCGTCCTTTCTCTCCAGAACCAGGCCGGCCTCTTCTCCAGCCTCTTCGCCTCCCGAGAGCAAAAGCTTCTCCGCCGCCGACGACGCCGACAGGTTCAGCCTCCGTTCGAGACGCGCCTCCGTGAGCGACGGGAAGTCCGAGAGACGCGAACGAAGCAGCGGAAAAGAAAAGATGGGGTCGCCAGCAGACGAGGCCTGGAGCCGGTCCGCATAGAGGCTGTCGCTCTCGCTGCCTTCTCGCTGGCCGTCTCCTGAGGCCGCGGGAACGTCTCGCGACCTCTGGAGAAAGGACGACCGCCTCAGCGCGGCAAGAAGCACGGACTCGCGGTCGCGCTCCCTTTCGTCCGCGACGCACTGAGACAGCAGCGCCTGCCTGAGAGTCTTCTTCTGCCACGTGGAGGGGACCTCGAGGAAAAAGCTACTGAGAGACGTCGTGGCGTACAACGGGTCGGCCAGGTCTTCACACGAAGGCAGCACAAGGGCCGGGTAGTTGTCTTCTTCCTCGGAGACTCTGTCTGCTTCGGTAACAAAGCGAGTCAAGGCAGTCGCGTCGCCATCCCCCCGCTGCGAGAGAAAATAGCCGGCGCCTTTTCCACGGCTTGCAGCAACGCTTCCTTTCCTCTCGCTGGCTTCCTGCGCCTCCCACCCCTCCTCCCTGTCTCCTGCGCCTTCGTCCTCCCTGTCGCCGCCCGGCACGGTCCCGAACACGACTTGGTCTTGCTCACAGTCTCCCAAAGTGAGGAATCGCGAAGGCGTCATCAGCAGGGCGATTGTGACCGTCTCTCTGGCTGCGTCGAGGATCCCTGGGTAGGCGGCGAACAGCGAGGACAGCCTGCCTTGGTCTCGCACACTCAGCTGGTGCAGCGTGAACAGCGAAAGCTTCCACACGCGAAGGAGCGAGGGAGGATAGGAAGATGGAGACAAAGACGCAGACAGCGCGGCGGGGCGAGAACCCGTCCCGGTGCCTCGCAAACCCGCCCCACCCAAGTGGACGAGAACGAACCACGAGAAGGGGGGGATGGATAGAGACGAAGAGAGGGACGCGAGGAACGAGGTGACAGCGAGCGAACTCGGGGCGCCCTGTCCCTTTGCTTGCCTGAACCGAAGCGGAGACGGCTCGAGCCCGAGGGCACCCGCCGTTGCCCAGAGAAGCTCTTGAACGAGAGAAGACGCCGAACGCGCAAGCTGTTCGTGGGTAAATCGCAGACACAGGCAGTCCGCCGCAGCTGTTTCTGCGGTACGCAGTGCCCAGCCACTGCCTCCGGGCCGATTCGCAGCCGCCCCTGACAGCTGCTCCGGCAACGCCCCGGGGGACGGCGAGACGCCAAATTCCCCCGGCTGTCCTGAAGGCCAGAGCGGCCTGCTTCCTTCCCAGCTTTGCAGCTCAAGGCCGGGCGACGAAGAAGTCAACCGCCCCTCACGGGTGCAGTAGCTGGGACCGCCGGTTAAAGGTTCGCCTCGTTCTTCCGCGCGCTCTCTCTCTGCAACCTCCCTCGCATCTCCTGTCTCGGCACCGTGCCAGGACCGGCCCTCGGTTGATCGCTTCTCCCACGCGCTCTGCAGTTGCAGCGTCGCCTGGCGCCGGTAGAACTGGAGAAAGAGGACATCTCTCTGGAAGAGCAGACGAAGCACGTCGAGGCCGACCACGGCGACTTCCTCAGCCATCACGTTGCGCGCGGCCCAGGACGAAGCAGCAAGCGGCGGCGAGGACTCCGAAGCTCGACGGGGAGCGCTGGAGGAAAACGGACCGACCCTTTGTTCGGCCTCACGTCTCTGCCTCTCCCAGGAGAACGACGAGACTCCATCTTCGTAGGTCCCGAAGCGCCCGGCGCCTCTTTCCCACGCGCCTCCAGGGCCGAGCCGCATCCCGTTGCGCAGCGCGAAGGAACTGCATGCGCCCACGCCCCAGGAGGCGAAAGGCGAAGCGGCGAAGCACGCCGCGAACGGGTTGCGCGGAGTCGCCGGGCTGCGCGCCTGACGCTTCTGCTGCGAGAGGAGAAAGTGCGAGAGCGACAGGGACAGTCGCGATGTGGCATTGTGGAAGCACGCGACCTTCATCAGGGCGTCAAAGGCCTCGGACTCGAGACACAGAAACGCGCGAAACAGGTACGTGGTTGCCTCCGCAGTCGCGCGTTGACAGCTGCCGAACGGCTCGCGGGCGGCGGCGTCCACGCGATGGGCGCCAATCCGGGGAAGGGGCCCGCGCAGGACGAGACGGAACGACCGCAGGAGGACAACGGCCAGGCGCCAGTAGCGCGCCTGGGGAAGGCTCTGCCACGCGCGCTGGAAGGGCTCTCGAAAAACAGTGACGAAAATCTCCAAAAGAAACGCTGTCAAACGCGTCAGATGTGACCCCACGACGGAGTGAAGCCGCGCGAGGTCCCCGAGATCGCTGTCCGTCTCGAGCGGCAAACCGCCCGACGGCGACACCGCTGCGGCTCTCTCCTGGGGGGAAGCGAAGAACGCGTCTCCGTTCGCAGCGACCGCCGAACAGCTGAGGGCGCTTCCTCTGTCCGCCTCTCCGCTGGTCGCAGGCGCACCGTACGGTTCCAGTTGTCCTCTCCATCCGGCGGCGAGATACCCGTCGGCGTCGCCCGCTCCCCCCGTGCCGCCGCTCGCGTCGCACGCCTCCCGGGGCGCCTCGAGCCCTGCAAACTCGACTTTCCGCTCTCTCGCCTCGCGGGAAGGCCCCGCCGGCGCGCAGCTCGTCGCGCCTCTGCCGTCGCCTTGGCCGCTGCAGTCGCCGGTTCCGCTGTCGGCCACGCGGGCCCAGAACGCGGCGAGGGTCGCGTCAAAGCGACGCCGGAGACCGACGAGTTGGAGATGGTACGCGACGCAGGTGGTGAAGGCGAGAAGCAGACGGCCCTCGTCCTCAGCGACAGGAGACGACGGAGACAGGAAGGCGCTTTCGCGTTTGTCCGCGGTGTCCCGCGAGGCCCCAGGCTTCTCCGCGGGAAGGTTTAGGTCCCGCCGGAGGCTGTCAATCATCGAGCTGAGTTGCAGAAGCACCGCGAGAGACGTCGACGGGTTCCGCACCAGGTTCCCGGTTAACGCCTCGAGACAGGCTGCCTTGATCCCCAGCAAGCTGATGTTTTTGTTGTTCGAGTTCATGTGGAGAATCTCGTATATGAAGTCGAGCATATGCCAGCCTTCGCCGCGGGCGCCCTCGTCCGCGAACGAACTGGACGAACTGCCGTACTCGCTGTCCAGTCCAGGCTGCGCGAGAGGCGAGGCTGACCCCGCGGATGCGAACGGCCCGCGCAAGCCTTCGCGCTTTCCTCTGCTCCCGTACAGGGGCGAGGCTGGCAGGAGCGGACAGAGGCGCTCCGGGAGCGTTGGGAAGGGAAGCGGGAGGAGGTAGAGGAGAAAGGAATTGGAGAGACTGCCTGCTAGCCGCAAGCAGGTCTCGAGACACGCCAGCAGGCCGCGCGGGAAGCTCTTGCTGCGATCAAGCAAGTGAAAGTGCTTGTCTTCGCGCAGCATGCCGCCCAAGAACTCGTTTCGCCCCTCCGCGTCGCCGTGGCGGGCTCCTAGGGCCCTTCCGCGATCCGGCCCCGAGAAGGAAAAGAGGTTTGGGTACTCTCTCGGGTCTTCCGCGCGGGAGCGGCCGAGGGTGCTGGAGCCCAGGAAAGACGGCGAAGGACATGCGCGAGAGGCGAGGGCCGGCGGCGTCACATCCAGGGCCGACACGAGGGAGGACGCCGGGAAAGCGGTGTGTCTCCCGAGGAAGAAGTACTGCGGGAGCGCCGCATACTGGCCGCGCAGGGACGCCTCCAGCTGCTGAAAGAGCGTCAGAAAGAGGCGTGAGAATCGGAGAGAAGGCAGAAGCGGCGTGCCAAAATTCGCTGCAACGCGCTGCGCCACGAGGGGTCCTCCGCGACTCGCGAGAACAGACGACAGATTCAGGAGGGCGACCAAGAGCGGCGGGTGGAGAACCAGGCTGACGCCCAGTTCGCGGGCCGCCGCACTCACCACCCTCAGCTCCGAGGACGCAGGCAGAGCCGCCCGGCGCTCTGGCCCCAGAAGCGCATCTGTGGAACTTCCGGCGTCTGGGAAAAGCGAGGAAGACGACAGCGGACGCGGGACCAGGGGGGGACGGAAGGACAGGGGCGAGAAGGGGTATCTTTCGGAAGCGCCCCTGTACGGCGACGCGAGCGGGAAGGCCGACGCAGGGGGAATTGCGTCGTCTGCGTCGTTCGCGAGGGGAAAGAAGGAGTAACTCGCGAGCGCCTTGTCGCGCGGCAAAAACGAGGTCAGAGACGAGGCAGGCGCGCCGGGGCGGTTCAGAGAGCCGGCGTCGATGCCGTCCTCTCCATACAGCGACGTGTCAAAAAGGAACGAAAACTGTTCAATGCAGTAGGACAGGAGATCCGTGTAGTGGGTGCACGCAGCGGGGTACGCACGGCACACGACAGCAATGAGTTTGAGGAGAGCCAGCAAGTGGCCAGAGCACTCGTCGCTTTCGCGTTCAATATGTGTGTGTGAGAACGGGAAGCGAGACGTTTTTTCGCGTCGCCGTCGCTCTGCCTTTCCCTTTCTGTCGACGAACATCGGAGAGAAAAGAGCTGGTGACCAGCCGGCAGGTCGCCGCCAGCGGCTGCCGCACGCCTCGCCATCTTCGTCTTCCTCCGGCGCCGGGCCGTCCTCAGAGCTCTGATAGAAGCATGACGCCATCTCAGTTTGGAGCAGCGGCGCGCCGAGGAACGAATGCTCAGAGAAGAAGCAACTGTAGGGGGAGACGGGAGACGAGAAGGAGAACGGCGTCTCTTCCTCTTCCTTTCGAAAGTCTTCGATCATCCACGAGAAACTCCGGGTTCGGGCTCGGTGGACCTCCACCTCCACCAAGTGCGTCAGCAGAGAGGTTCGCCCTTCCTCAGTGAAAAGGGGCGACGACATGGACGGGAGCGAAGAAGCGACAAAGCCGAGCCAGAGGAACTCGTGGACCAACTGGAAGGAGAGCAGGTCAATCGCATCGAGAGGCGACCGACCCCGAAGAAACACCTCGCCTAGAAGGACAAACAGATTTCCCGGCGAGGAGACGAGAGCGTCCCACGCGTCTCGAGCGTCGGACATGTAAATCCCGCAGACGATAAAGCGGAGAAGGCACTCCAAGCCCGCGTCGTCGCGCCAGAAATCTTGGCCCTGAAGGACGAGGAAGCACAGCAGAGAGGGAGGAGGGGTGGGTCTCAAAAAACCAAAAAGGAGAGGCGAAAGGCGAGAGTGGAAGAAAACAAACAAAGCGAGGAACGAAGAGAGATAGAACGCACAGTGCAAACTCCTTTGCACCGCACTCTCCCATTCACGCCCGCTGGCCTTCGTCCTTGCCTCGAGTTTCTTCTGTTCCTTGCTCGTTTCCTACCCTCAACACAACTGTCTGAAACGGACAAAAATACACTTCAAAATCCATTCAGCCAGCGACTTGTAGTCGATCGAGTCCCCTGCGCGATTCTTCTGTCTGGCCATTTCTGTTTGCGGCCGCGGCGCGGGGAAGGGGTCTTCAGAAAAAACTGAAAGACAGGAAACGTGTGTGAGGAACGGTTTGCCGTCAAAAAAAGTCACAAAGTGGCGCATTTCTTCTGTCCTTGATACAAAGTGTTCGCGTCACACCGCGTCTGTGCGCGTTTCGTCCCGACCTACCGCGTGGCGGAGCTTCGCGAGTTTGTCGTAAAACAGGCCGGCATCCGGTGGAATGAGGAGGCGCGCAAGAGAAGCACTCCGGGCCCCTTCGCCGCCTGGCCTATCTTCGCCTGCTCCCTCTGCCGAGAGAGAGAACGGAGGGACGAGCGTCGTGGAACCGGGACGGTCTTCTTCCTGATGCAGAACATCGCCTCGGCACTCCTGAATATCCTGGGGACTGCTCATGGGGTTGAGCTCTGTGAGCGGAGGCAGTTCCAGATGGCGCATAGCGGTGTCCTTGTCCGCTCCCTTTTCGGCTTCGTCTGTCTCTGGTCCCCGCCTCACGAACCAGCGGAGCAGCTTGGGGTGCAAAGCGACGAGGAGAATTTCCGCGAGACGGAAAGACAGAGGACGAGAGAGGAGTTGAAGACTGGCAAAGAAAGCTGCTCCTCCCCCCTTAATTCGTCTCAATGCATCTTCGCCGTACAGGAGCCTGGTGCGTCTCTCCCTCTCTTCCTGTGCGGCTTGAACGCCTTGGGGTCCGTCTGCTCGTCCACCGCCGACGAGCGATTCGCTCTCTCTTTCGCCCAACGCTCGTAAGGCAGCTTGGAACTTTGCGTCAAGCTCGTATGCACCCATCGAAGAGCTTTTCTCCAGTCGGCCTTCTGTCCGAATTCTTTCGACGTTCGCGTGCGGACTAAGGACATGCGGAATGAGAAGAAGCAAATCTTGCACGTCTTGCATGCTGGGTTGGAAGCGCGCAAAGAAAAAGTGCAAAATCTTCAGACAGAGGTCCAGCATGGCACTGTCGTGGACTTCCGAGACAGCCGCCAAAGCTGAAATCGGCGAGGAGGCCGTCACACTCTCGGACAAGGGCTGCGACGAGGAAGTGCTCGCCAGGGCCTCTCGACCGGCAGCAAGGGCCAGTGAAAGTACGGACGGAAAGGGAGACAAAAGCGTCGCGTAGTACGGCGACGCGCCGCCAAAGAGAACGTTCTCTTTCGGCGAAGGCAACTGAGACGACGGAGAAGACACGCTCGCGACGGGCGCGGACGGAAGCAGAGGAGGACACACAAGCGTCGAGGCCAGAGAGCCAATGCGATCGAGCAGGTTCTCCACGAAGCCGCGGCGGGCGAGCCGAGAGAAGACCGAGACCGAGACGGGGTTGCATGCATTCTCGACATCTCCGTAAACGCCTAGGGAGTCCTCCGCATACAGAGCCACAGCCAAATGAAACAGACACAGAAGCTGGAAATGCTGCTCGCGGTGGAGTGCGGCGAGAATCAGCTGCGGATCCCACATCACGTCGCCGTTGCCAGATTTCTCTTTTCCGTCGCAAGACTGCACAGAACCGAGCGAGGAGAGAGAGGACGCGTCAGACGAAGGCGTGGTCTCCTGGAGAATTTGGACGGCATCGAAAGCAAGGGAAAAGCACATAAATTGATCCAAGTTGTGCAACTGAGAAAGCTGGTCGATATCCTTGCACAGACGCTCCCATCCTGGATAGTTCTCTCGAGCAAACTGCTCCAGCTGAGCAGACGACACCGAAACCTGGCGCTCCGGAACCGCGAGAACATTCACGAAAGCATCCTGAAACAGGAGAATGCGCTGCAACGCCGAACGCTGGAACGCCAGCAGCGCATCCAGTTGAGCCCTGACAGTTGCCTGTTCCTCCTCCAGAGACGCCATATAATCCTCTTCATCCCGTGGCGACGACGTGACATCCCGCCGAGAAGTTCCTGGAGATGACTTCTGCCCCGATCCTCGCGGGGGCGGAGAAGTTCGAGTGGGAGCGTGGGGAGGCGCACACACCTGCACAGGGGACAGCAACGGACGAGCAAGGACAGGGATGAAAGAAGATGTAACCACGGTAAAAGATGAAAACGGAAGGAAAATCTAACCCGGACGGAGAAGATTAAGAGAAGAGACACAGTCGAAAGGGGAGTCCGACAAAAATAGCGAGAGCGCACGCCAGGCTGGACGGCAAGCCAGAGGATCTACGTAACGCATAAAGTTGTGAATACCCTTGACAAGATTCCAGTGCTAAATCAAAGAATATCCGTCCACACAGCCATTGTTCCTCAGAAAGGAAATTGAAGTGGTGAAGAACGAGAAAGCGAAGCCGTAGGCGAAGAGCAAAAAACATATCGGCATATTTTTCAACGGTGCTCCCATCCGGTAATTAGAGTTCACCAGGCACACCCGGACATATGCGGGAGCAGCAGCTGAGCCTAGAGTTCCTCCTCCATGCAACACAAACGGGAAAGACATACTGAGTTCAGACTCAGCATCAACCGATTGCGTTATCGCGTTTCCGCTTCCTACTTTCATGTGAGACAACGACCCTGAACAGAACCTGTTTATTAAGAGAGCCAGCCAGCTTTGTCAAATCATGGCAAAATGCGGATGTATGCTCGAAGTCACCACAGGGCCGCTTTGCACACAGGGGCTCTGTCTTTCTTTCCGAAGCCCTGTGGAGGCCTGTTCACGGTTACACTTCTCGCGACGGAGGAACTGACATACCTCTACTCCATTCGTAGGCGCATCAGATGAGGCAGCCGCCAAAGCGGCATTCTGAAGTTCTGCAAGTCTCTCTCTAAGCTGGCTTGCAGATGGCCACGTAGCCCCTTTCTGAACCGCAGGACAGATGACTTCTGTGTAGAGACACTCGAACTGGCGGCCTCCCCATGCCGACTTCGGGGGAGAAAATCCTGAGACCCCGCCAGAACTCGGGGATGCGTAAGAAGGGGAGAGAGAGATTCCTTGCTGCCCAGGGATAGTCTGCGTAGTGTTGCTCGTGGGATTGCCAGACGCCGCGGGAGTAGCAGTTGTGAACAAAGAGGACCCCGGCGCAGCCTGCGCATTGGCCGCAGGCAGGTGGGAGGGCGCACTTCCCGTTGTTGCCGAGCCTCCTCCGAATAAAGTCGAAGAGGCGGGCTGCCTGGAGCTGCCAAACAAACCGCCACCGGAGCTTGCCATTCTTCTTCCAACGGAGTGTGGAAGGGCGTCCGCCCGGCACGCGAAGGGTGTCGCCCCAAGACAATCAGAGAAGCATGCGGATCGTGAAAGCTTGAGTAAGAAAAAAACGCGTCTGGGGTCGGGATGATTCTGAAGACGGGGGAGGGGAGGAACGCAAGAGACAGATTGGAAGCAAATGGGCTTGGATGCACACCGCGATGGCTGTCAAGTGGGGACAGGCGGAAGACCACAGTGGCACGCGGCGACCGCGTTCTGTCTCAGGCGGTATCAGACATTGTTCGAGGCAAACAAGTTTAATACAGCTGCCAATTGTAAATCAACGGCCGTTTTCGGCGAACGACGAGACAAAAAAATGTTGCCCGCAGCACGGCTTTGCATGTCTTGGACCTGCAAGACCGGCCACGCCGCGCAACCCTCTTCGAGGGTGAAACAGGACTAACCGGTCCGATAAGCAATCCACCTGCCGCTTACTTCTCCAAAAATACGAAGACATATTTCGGGTCGTATATCCCCCACAATGAAGTTCCCGGCTTCCATTTTACTAACGCAGCATGCACTGCCTGCATTCACAACCTACTTGCTCTCTATAGCTGCATGCAGCAGTTTAAGGCCAACCTCCCACTTCTGAATCCATCGAGCAAGTGCCCCAAATGTGTTTGTCGCTACTAGCGTGGTCATGTTGCAACTGCTTTTCTGTGTGAAGAGAAGTGCCTGTTTACAATATACTCGAGCACATCCGCAGGTAGACGAGATGTGGTGCTTGCGCCCACGCGGAGGTCGTTTTGATATCCGTACAAAGGCGGTTTCAATCCAGCACCGCGTTGCCGCGAGCTCAGGAAGCATTGTCATTGGGCGGGCACTTCTGGAACGGGCATTGGTGAGTCGCTGGCGAATCCGCAGTTCCTCACGGTATTCAGGTTGCAGAATTCTTCGATATAAAGTGGCCCGTTTTGTACCAGCCCGATATGGAAGCGTCAGTGCGCCCCCGTCGCAGACGGCAGCGAAATTCCTCAGCCCTGAGAGTGGGCGCGCATTGAGTTTTTCTAAAGTCCTCGGTTGAAAAAAAAAGCAGCAAAGCAGACAAAATGTACTGCAGCGGAGTCGGAACAGTTACTTCATGCCCACATCTGTTGCTGTCCAGGATAGCTTAATGTGCATAGTTACCGGTTGTACCGAGGCCGCTTTCCTTCGATTGTCGGTTGGTAGGGAGCAATGGGTGTACATCCACTGGAAACAGTGGTGGCGTACATGAGCCAGACGCCTCAAACCAGCTAATGGGAACCATCCAATGTTAATTGTGCGACGCCTTTCTCTTACTTGCAAATCTGTGCTATATCGTAAGGCGCGCCGTGGGCTCCAATGGAGTGATTGAAATAGCAGTGTAGCCAGAACACTGGGGGTAGACATTACGCCAAGCGTGTTCTCCTTTTGTTGGATGATACATGTAACCTCTCTGCACGATGTCAGAAGTAAACAGTTTGAATGGCAGCGACGGTGGAGGCAAAGGTAGGAAATCTCAAATAGGAAAGGTTTCACACTTCCGTGTTATTACCTGTTTCCAGCTGCCTTTGACCACAAAGCCCGCTCTATACAAGCCGAGTTTGATAACACTGCGGCAGCCCTGAGAAGAAAACTTACAGAAGAGCTTGTAGTCTTGCAGGCAGCGACAAAGCAAGTGAGCGTCCAACTCCGGGTGCATATTAGGTTTCGAGTACATTCGTAGTGCAGTTAAGCGCCGAGGAGAGCCGGAAAGCTGCACTAAATGAACGTTTTGCTTCGCTTATGTTGGAGAAAGATGCTTTGACTATTGACATTACTGAGCTACAAAGAAGACGCTCAATCGTAAGGTTGGTTCTATGTGTAAGCAACTACTCGGACGAAATCGACAAGAAACATTCAGGTGGCAACAGACACTAAGGAGCGCGAAAATATAATGCGGGAAATCATTGTGCACCTTGATAAACTTCCTGATAGAGCGGAAGGCACCTATGTGAAATGCACTAACCCAAAGACCGCCGGAACATAATGGACTCAAGGTGCCGCGATACGAGTCGCTGGCTGTGACTTGCAAGGGCGCTCTTCCTGTACACCATTTCACACGGTCACTGCCCGCGAAAAAGTTGTGTGGTGGTTTTGTATCCTGCGATTCCGCGAGTTCCTTCATAAGTAATGGTAGAACACCTCTCTTGAAATGGGTGTTCCACAATACGCCGTGAATTTGTCCGGTTCAGGCCACCATGTTGGTAGCCACTCGCGAAATCTGGAAAGAGCTGTTCCGCTCCCGAATTCCCTGCACACCGTGACTGTAAGTGAAAGTGTGTTACGTCCAGATGGGGGAGCGTTTTGCCCACCAGTTTCTAAGTGGTTTTTGCTCGGGTCGGGAATGACTTGCCCTGAAGCTTCTCACTACTCGAACTCTCGCACCGAAGCTTGAGCTCAGCTCCTAACATAAAAGATAATGGCATTACAATGTCCACCGCTCCTTAGCAGTTGATACCTCAGCATGTCTTGAAACCTGATAGTATTCTAAGCTGTAACTAAGCTGTGCTACACAAAGAGATGTGTCACGGCGAGCGCGAGAGGCTTTTCTACCTGAATGGCGCCAGAGTTGACTGGTACGGTTACCAATGCGCACACCTGCGTAAAACATCATCGCCGTAGAAACCCGATGCGGGGCGATCCCCTAGGAACTGTAAGAACAGATGGTGTCGTGCCTGCTCTCCACAAGAAAGTCACTGGTAATCTCGAACGTGAGCGCTTCGCTTTCGAGTTTGCTTTCTGGCATTTCCAAGTCTTGGGCACCTTGTAATGTAAGCCTAGGCATCTCCGCTGCGAAATACGTTAGGACTATTGTGGAACAGTCATTGCAGCGACAAACCGAGTGATGACAGAAAACATGCAGTTTCTTCGCCTCTTATGTACTGAGGCAGCACAAAGACTTTCGTCCAAAAGTCCATCATGATCCCTTCTTGCAGTGTAGAAGTGTCACGAGTATGGCAGTTGCAGCCCATGTGGCCCTTGGTCTCGGACCCTGCGGACCGAGTAGCCCTTCTACTTGTTCGAGGCATTGCGTTATTGGAATGGCAACGGTTGTAGCTAGATTCGCTGATCTAAACCTCAGCAGAATCATATTGTGTAGCGCCGCGTGTGCTTATTCTGGCATCTTGGTTGTAGATGGCCGCCTTCGTATTTGTGGACTCAATGAACACAGAAGCAATCTAATCTATCAGGGGGGCGCAAGTCTCCTACTAGATTCCTGTGCTAACCTGGTTCAGCATACGGTATGATGTGAGACTGCCAGTTTATCATTCCAGTTCCCCTTCAGGTGACGAAGACATGAGGACGCGCATTTGCGGAAGGAGCATTTATATGTCATGCAGTGTCATCGGTGAAAAACTCTAGATTTAGCATTCATCTACAGCTCAGAGCCCTTTTAATCTCGTGCACTCCATTCGCAGGACTCACGAGAGTCACGGTGTCACTCCGAAGCCTGGGAACATTGATCAGCCCCATTTTGAGGGCTTCGGATCATTAGCCGTGGGGCGGGGGTTCGGCTAACGTGCCAGCCCTGTCTACCATGGATCGCCGGGCGAATTACTTTGTTTTACGGAAGAAGTGTGCAGCACACCGTATACATGGTTCTCACTACAGCGCTGCTGAGGGCAAAATCAATTTCTCCTGTAAATAATGGGTCTGCTTTCTCTGGCATAGACCTAACTGGTCTCGTGTCCTTCGAGTGGCTCCTTCGAGAGGCAAACGCGTTACGTCGGCATGCTCGACGCTTTCCCGGCAAGGACATGGCGTGGGAAGAACTCGAAACGGCGGTGCCACTCCTCCTTTCAAACATTCCTAGCTCAAGGTTCTAATCACTATCCTCTGAACCACGTCTGCAACCGTGTGTGGCAAGAGGCAACGCTGTGAATCCCAGCGCTTTGACCCAGGGGTAGTGTTGTCGTGATTGGTGACATGGCGCGGCCTGTTGCTTGTCCTCGCGAACTCTGCAGTGCCGGGGCCGGCTCCAGGCAGAACAGCGACAGTATCTCTATTGCATGGGAAGACAATCAACGCCTTCCAGAAGTTTTCGACCTTCGAACAGATGAATCCAGACAAGGTAGTCTTAGTTCTTCCTCAGCGACGCCCGAGATATATGAACTTGAATGGCAGCACAGCGATACCGTATATGGGGTGCCATCTGTAGCCACCGAGCAAAATGTTGTCGGCCACGCAGAGGAATTGCCTGTTTCCTCCCGCAGTGCAGAAATAAAGGAAAACCACCAGGAGTCTCAGGCGACCACTGGCTTGTTGGGAAGCTTCAACATGCTGACAACCGACACTGTCAGTCTCAAAGCTTTTTTGGCGTTTCCGCATGCTTTCCGAAGTATGGTTAACCTCATTGTCATTCGATACGAAGGATTGCAGTTGCAGAATCACCGCCTCGATTCGCTTGGGCGTCTTCCATCTCTAAAACAACTGAGATTGAAAGACTGCGGCTTACAGAACCTGGGTTTCCTAACAGCGTTTGTTGGCGGTGCACCTCTGGAGGACATTGATGTGGCCTCTAACGCTATTAGTGCACTCCCGCCTAGGACAGCTTTCAGGAGAAGAGACCACCCAAGTATCAACACACTGTCACAATGCCAGGATGACTCAACAGTAGGCCATCAGAAACAAACCGGAACATTTCCTTTATCGCTGCGCACTTTGGACCTCTCCGACAACGCGATTGAGGACGTGAACTCACTAGAGGCACTAGCTGAGTTTCCCAACCTTGAAGTTTTGCGACTGTTTGGGAACAATTTGAACAACGACCTCGCCTTCAACTCTTCGTTCACAAGCAAGCTACGGAGCTGCACGCAGCTTCAGCGATCCGTTAATGGCGCGTTTGCTTACGTCAGCTGCCCAGGAACACCTCAGCCGCCACCGACAGTAAAAGACGCTCAGGTTGGTGAAGCCGCCGAGTTACCAAGATACGAGGCTGGCACTGGTCTGCTGGATGAGCTCCGAAAGAAGACTCTCGGGAACATCGGCTGCGACAAGGAAACACAGTACGAGCAAGTGCCGGCTGTCCGCCTTCCATCTGAAACGAGAAACCCTGCAGCTGCTGCACAGGTCTCCTCTGAGAGTGGCGCGGGAGGGACCAACCAGAGCCTTCTCGTTAAAGAAGAATGCCCACATTGTGCCGCCCAGGCGGAACCACAGCAGCGGGCCGTCACTGTCCAACCTGAGCAGAGAGATACCAACGCTTGTCCAGGTAAGAAAGAGAAATGATCAGACGGCATAGTGAGCTTCGGACCAATTCAGTGTGTCAGACGGATGGGCTGGTGAGGCCACCAATTTACCGTAGTACACTAGACGATCCACCTCACGAAGTACAGAGCACTTGCACGCGAAGTGGGGAAAGCAGTCTGGGAAGGATTTGCCCTACTGCTTCGGATGAGGTTCATTGAAGTTTCGGGTACTTGGACGCGTGTGCAACATTTCTCTGGCTGAAGCAGGAATGGCAATCGTGTACCAGTTTTAATTGTGAGCCTCTCAGCGTACCAGTTCGTGCCAAAGCAGGCGCAAACCTCTTTCAGGCCGCTCCCCGTCATGTGCAGGCCTGGGTTTGGATAGTAGGCTCGATACCCGAGAACTGGACTCTTCGGCGCAACGTGAGAAACTTCTTCGGCGATCGTCTACCATTGGTCAACTCGGTGTTACGAATCTCTCGGAGTTCTCTGGTGACTGTGCTCAAGCGGTTCTTGAGCTCATAAAGAAACCGACAGTTGCCGCAGACGAGCCCTTTCTAAACAGGACTGCTCCGCGCGGCTCAAGTGAAGGCAAGAAGAGATCCGTGTCTGAGGGAAGCAGACGCCTTACAGTTAGCCAAGACGTCGGGCAGCATCGTACCCGGGCAGAGGCGCATTCAGCGGGTGAACGGTGTCCGTGTAGGGGACCGACGCCAGTAGCCACCAGCGCGTTCCGCAGTTTTTGCAAGGAGGAAGAAGGGACGGCAGACGCCTTCCAATCCGATATCCAAACTCTTCTCTCTGTGTACCAAAATAGTAAAGCCGCCGAGGCTGCTCTTCGGTCTCAGCAGCAGCAGTGTTACTTAGCCGCATTCCAGAGAGACATCCAGGCAAGTGCTCATCTCGAGAGATGTAACGAGCACCTCATCAGGCTGCAAAGAGCTCGTCGAGCCTTCATTGCTGGACTCCACCGCCTTACTCAAACCTCCGGGACGGCTCGCCTCTACGAGCAGACAGCGACAGCTCTTGCACAGCTGGAAAGTATCCGGCACAGCCTACCGGCAGTTAACATTCCCGGGGCGACCGGACTCACAATCCGTATTTTGCAGGTAAAATGGCGCACCGTCATTGAAGAAACACACAGCGGATTTTCACGTAGCACCGGCTCACTTTGCTGGGACATCCTCGACGTGACCTGGGCCAGAGACCCTTCGTCTACGTTAAAGCAAGAGGCAGAAGAGGCGGAGACACGTTTTTAGGCAGCTGCTGTCTTGAATCGCTCCAGAAGGAGACGCTCCAAGCGACGTGTCCAAACTGTGCAGAGACGAAGCATAGAACCTGTTTACTCTCAGCCTGATCGCTGGTGTACCGTGGTCTTGAAAGTGAGGGACACAAGCATTTGCACGATTTGGATTCGGTTATCTCACGCGTCTCGCAGGCGGCTCAAGATTATTCACCAGGTGGTCTGGCTGCCAGAGCAGGCTCGGTTTCCTCAGATCTGAGAAGACAAGTCATAACCTTGGAAAAGGAGGTCCAGGGATTGCTCTTGCTCTTCGAGGACGACGTGCTGAAGAGTGGAAAACTAGCGATGCTCTGCCGCAGCCCGGCTGCTTCAACAGTGGAGTGCATACCTCTGCAAAGCGAGATTTCGCGTGATGTGCTCGATACGAAACTGGTAACTAGGAAAGAAAGCACCTGAAGAGAGAAGGGCTAAAGGAGCTGTCAATGTGGTGCACAGACAGCGGAGTTTGTTTCTCACACCGTTTCTTACATGAAACACTATTGAGCAGCGGGAGGCCCCTTTCCAATGGATATCACGTTCGAATTTGTATTTGTCTAATCTCGTTAGGCTCTTCTTCGTCTCTTGCACCTCGAGAAGCTGCTCATTAACCGTTTTCTCACTGAAGCCCAGCATTATATGAGGTGCTTGACACAGCTGACGAAAGGGCAAAGAGACCTTCGATCATATGATGCTGCGTGTTCCGCCACGCTGGCAATGCAAGAGTATATTCAAACCTTGCTTTCAAGGCAAGGCAGCCCCTGCTCGTACTGGAAGGGCGGGGGTTCCAGAATTACCAAAGCGGACGAAACAGAGCCCTCGACAGGCATGTGGAGAGCAGAAGTGGAAACGGGGGCGCCGTCTTCAGGAGATTATCCGCTTCATCCTGACCCCCCAAGAACTGAGAACGGAGACGGATCTCCGTGTTCATCGTCGGCCTCGGCCTGTAACGCCATGGAGACGGTTCGAAAAGCCGCTTTTAGAAAGAGCGGTTCTGCAATCGCACTTGCTGGATGTCGTGAAAGCTGTTCATTACCGAGCCTACAACGTAGCTCTTCTTACTCCGGAAGAACTTTGTTTCGTGTCCATATGAACAGCCCCAGCGACGAGCACTGCTGGAATAATCCCCACGTTCAGAGAGAACCTGTCCGGTGTCCGGTAAGGAGCGCCACGCAGATCGCGCTGATATTGCCTTCTGGGGGTGCAACGTGGAATCTCGGTCGCGCTTGGAGCCACGCTAGACATATCTTGCTTTCTGCGGCGCAGAGACGAGAGAAGCAGAGGGGGGGTGTGTGCTGGCGAAAAGGACCTTAGAAGAATGGCTCGAGAGACGCTCGACTCCCTCACACGCATGCCGATAAGTCATGTAGAACCACATATCGTCTTGCTCTCTGCGAAGAGAAGGCATTCGGCCCATGAATTGCCGCGCCTCCATGTCACCGCCGTCCTGTTCGGAGAAGTGGTCAAGAGGAAACTTAGTTGCGATGCGCGCGGTCAAGACCTGCGTCCGGCGAGCTGTGCAGCCTTTTCTTTCCGTAGAGAGCGCCCGAGCGCTCCGCCTGGGTGTCTAGCGCAGCTGTGCACCGGAATCAAAGTCGAGTTGGGTCTCAGTTTCCACCATCCAAAGGAGCGCCGCCGGTTCGTCAGTACGTGTGGTATCTTCAGGGTAACAAAGCGGACGCAAGTGAGGCCCGTCAGCCTACTTCGCCCATTTCGGCTCGCCAGCATCCCTCAGCAACTTCCTGTTGTGTCGGCGTAGGAGAGACGGAGCAATCCTTACGTTGCATCGGAGCTGCGCGCAGCACGGCCAGGCCTACATCGGCCCGTTCCGTCTCTGCTCTGACGGCGAATGGGGCCCCGGTCTGTGCAGAAAGCTTCACTGAAGAAGACCGGACAGGAGGGCGCGGACCTACCGGCTTCCCTACTCTTCCAGTCAGCAGCAGCATTTCATTGCCTGTTGCCGTCATCATATCTAGCGAAGATGAAGCAGTAACTCTGGCACATGATACCGACTTCGGAGCCTCTCAGAAATGTGTCCAGCCGGAAAGCAGTTGCTGCCGCGAATACCCTCGAAGCCTCGCACCGCAGGTAAGCGACCGCGCTGGGGCTCTGGAGATCAGAAGTGAAGCTGGTCAGAGCTTGAAGCATTTTTCCCGTGATTAGAGGGGACCACCGGTTCACACACACAGCAGCAGTCACACAGCTGATTTAGAGATGCTTTCGCTTCGGAGTCGCATGTCCTCTCCTCCCTACCTGTGACAATGCGGGCCCCCGTTAGGCTGATAAGAACCATTCCTGTCATTTAAGCCAATCAGAACCCCTATGCGTGGGCGACTCAACTCTGAGTTCCACTCCTGCGACAAGAAGTTGCCCAGTCGAGTTAGAGACGGGGAGCCAAGGTACCCACCGAATCCCTCCAAGATCAAAAACTGTTCGGGGAGCAAGCGGACTGTCACCAGACCGAGGGAATTGTATCAGCGCCCCGCCGTGAGTACGAGGACATGTCGCGTATATTTTAGCGCTATTTCCGGTGTGGAGACTGTCCGTCAGTGTGTGTCTCAGAGCGATGACGTTACAAGCGAATCGGTTACCAAGCCACTGGAATTCAACCCGATTTGAGAGACTGTATCCCAGTGCGCAGCACACCTCTACCAAAGAGCCAGAGCACTTTTGGTAATATTCCCCTTCTTCGCCTGTGTACGGAACGAGCATGGCAAGCATGCCGTTGGTGTTTGCCCTCTTTCGGATACAGATGCGAATCTACGTTCACCGGGAACTCGGACTAAAGCGCCGCACTGTATTGGCTGCTTATGATAGCAAATCAAAACCACCGTGATGCGTCTCAGCACGGAGAGTAACCTAATGCATACTGGTGCTGGCTGTCTCTTCTGCGTGTCTTCAGAACCGACCAACAAACAAAAAAACGCATTTTGCGCTGTCGGGACCTTCCTGTTGGCAACCTGGACACGGAGTCAAACAATAAAACTCCAGCACGAGGACAAGCGAACACGATCCCACCAGCATCGTCAAAAGCGAATCGTTTCTCACAGCGCCAGCGGCCCAGTGCGATCGCTCGTAACAGTGCACCGTATGTCTCTAGGACGCAACTACTCTCGTTGCGGTCTCCACGCGGAAATTCAGTGACCGAGCATCCCACTCCACAGCCACTCCCGAGGCCGGGAACCCGATCTCGGGTCAATGGGCGTGCGCCAGGACAAGGAAGGGACCGGTTCGCCTCTCTCGCATTGGCCCCTCGCTGCAACGCACGTACGTACCTTGGTTCGCAATCACGTCTCCTGCACTGCCTCACAGACACTCAGTTCTCTGTAACACAGCAACGGCGCGGCAGGGCGCCTCCCTCTGCGGACAGCAGCACGCGATGCTACTCCGCTCAGGGTGAATCGCCGGGGCCAGAGCGAAACAAGTCTACGCAGAAAGTCACCACCGCTAGTTGTAGGGGTCCACCATCTGTTGACCGGATGGCAATGGGAGCAGACACGGAAAGCGCGTCCGAAACCCGTTCTTGGGAAATCTGACGAGCTCAGTGCGAACCTTTCTCGCGGAAATCCTGTCTCGTGCCTTAAGCAGCATGTGAAGTCCTGTGTTGGAGAACGCAGCTTCCGAATTAACTTCCCACAGTGTATTCATGAATCTGACACTGCCAATCGTAACGTTTGGAGGTGCCCCAACACTCTTTTCCGCAAAAAGGCGACCCCGGTTTTGACGACTGTGGCGACGGCTCAGAGCCTGCAGGGGAATTCGGTCGGAACGCGCCACCGCTACCCCGTGCCAGTTACTGTTGGGAAACCACGAAAATCTACTTCCAGGTCGAACGACTGGATCTGGCTGCTTGCACGCGAAACGGTTCATACCTTCCAGTTGGCCACAAGCACAGGAAAAAAACGGCAATAAAACAGCAGTTAACAAATTCGTCGGGCATTTGAATCGCATTTATACATAAAGCCGACAATGATGTCCACTGCAGGACACAAAAAAATTTACAAGGTATACCAACACCACATGTTATCGGGGAATTTCTGGAGGAAAGAGAACAACGACGGGTGTCTCAGCGCCAGCCTCCCCAAAAAATCGTGATGTCTTTTTGTTACGGGACGAGCGGTGTGTTTAAGACTAGTTTACATGCCGAGATGCACTGGAGTGGCGGGAGAGGTGGAACGTCACTATGCTTCGCCAGATATCTTGCTTCACTGAACAGACAGCGAAAGTGTGCATTCCCAGTTCTTGTCTTCAAATTTGTAAGCTAAAGTCAAGCAGGCCCATGAAAAATGTCATTCCCCGCCAACCCCAGATACTTCACCGGAGCATAGTAGCCATGTTCGACAGCTTTCGGGATGCCCCTGGTGGACAGATTCTGTATTTGGCACGATACCAACTATAGAAAGCTAGGCGATGGGTGACTTCTCTGTGGTACCCAATATACATAACCAGTAGAATGATGCAGAGGATGAAGTATCCCGCGGTTGCGGTAGATATTATAGCAACTGCATCGCGAGTAAGTATGCACTTCACCGCGCACGTGAAAACAACGTTCAGCGCAGCGGCCATGTGTACATAAAACATCAAACTGGTGCGAATTGAGCTCGCCGTCAGGACAACTACGGCAAAAACCTCAAACAAATTGTTGCCGTCGTGGATGAGGTTCTCGTAGCCCGCCGAGGCTTCCCCTTCCGCCTGTGGCGAAGGTAGAAGCTGCAATGGGCCTGTCCGCCCTCCTATCATTTGCCACGTTTTGAAAATGCAGCAACATAGAAAGAAGAACACTGACAGGCATGTCACTATCAATTCCACTCGAAACCGGAAACGCGCAAACAGGGGTAAGACGAGAAGGATCGCCAGGAATCCCAAACAAACGCCAGCTCGTATGCTAACGTCTACCTGAACAATAACCACACACATTGCGCGCCGCCGCTCACATTCACATAAAGCGTCGTTTAACCCCTGTTGCATGTGCGTTTGGCTGCATGCACGCCAGCGGCGTAACGCTTTCGTGCAGATTAAATCGACACATATCCAGCACACAAACGATTCATCGCGGGGAATCTACGGCAGCCTCACAACCCGGCGTTCTGCGTCGCGTCCTCGCTGAAGCGAGAACGACCTCAACGCGATCGAGATTCACTTACCAAGAGGTTTGTGCGGTTTAGAGCCATCAGTGTCTGGCCCACTGACAGTAGCGCCTGCCCGATCAGCGCGAAAAGGCTCGCCCATATAACCTTGACTGGGACAACTTGGCCGAGAAGGTAGTTGTACGCTCGATTCAGAGGCTGGTATCGAAAGGTGACGAACGGATATCCCTTCATAATGCGGCGCGTGGCTGCCTTGTGCTTGACTGCCGACTCGGGCTCCTTGGAGAATTGCGCGACTCGGCCAGCATACTGCCCAGCCGATGTGCCGACGTGCATGAGCCGACGATGCTGCGACGCCGCCCTGCCTGCGGAATACATGGTATTGCTTGGGGGTCCGGCATGCTCACCTGAAACGAACCGACAGCGCACAAACGGCGACACGCGAAGGATTCGCTACATTTTTTGTGTTTGGTCATCCGCAAAAGTAAGGATGCCTAGGAAGCGTGTCTCTGCATGATTGCGCGCAAAATGAACCATCTCGAAAAAACAAGCTCTGCGTGCCTCCTAAATACAGAAGCAGCTGTCATCGTGCCGGCAGCCTTGCTCAAAATACCTCTGTACGCTCTCGGCCGCTACCATGCTGCAGGTCGACCGCCTGGAATCGGCGGAACTCGTTCCACAGCGACATTTGTTTGGCTGATCGGCACGGTCGCTGGCTACGTGCTGATGTGCTGGAGACCTCTTGGCTTACTGTCTGAGTGGTGTGAAGTGTATTGCCGTCGTTGCGGGTCTTCCGGAACGTAGTTTCGCAGGAGCAGGTCGAAATTGTCTTCTTGCCAGAAGACAGAGAAAAACATTTTCCAGCCTTTCCTGGTGAAGATGAGGGGGCAGAAGCCACAGCATTTCACCTGCTTGCTGTTGTCTTTCCCGTACTCGTCAGAGCAAAGTTCTTTCGATACATGCGGAAGTACGTAATTGGATTCTCCTTCACTGATTCGCCCCCACCAGCTGCTTACTGGCTGCCGGCTGAGGCCGGTGAACGGCGGCGGATGTGCGATACTGAAGGATCGCCACTCGTCTGCAGGGGAACTGGAAGACGAAGTCTCCAAGCCGCCCCTCAAGGGAAGATACTCAGACTCCGGATTGCGCCCGGCTTGCACATGCCCGGGAGGGACGCTACCGGATAAACCCCTCGTGGGATTTGCGCCGCCCTCCCTGCGCGACTCGATGCTGCCCTGGGGCAAGGACGCTTTCGAAGGCAGGGCTCCGGTCCCTCGCAGCTGCAGGGCGTCCTCAGGTGACCTGTCACGCTGTGGAGTGTCCGTCGCCCCGACGTCTAAGTTTTGTTTCCCGCTGGAAGTTCCTGTGCGATTTGAGGACGCCTTAGTGATCGAGTGCGAACCTTGCCGTAACCCGCTGTGTGGCGAAGCGGCCTCCTGCCACTGCGACGCTCCTGAAGAACTCGTGGAAACCTGACGGCGCAGCTGGTGAATGCCAAAGGCGTGATGCAGCGACAAGGTAAGCGACCGGTGTTCGCCAGACTGTCGCTGGCTTTGCGCCGGGTAGAGATCCGTGCGGCATGCGGGATCGTGGACGCCGTCGTCGGAGTCATCGTCGGAATCTTCGACACTGCTGGCAAAATCTGCTTCTTCATCCAGCTCTTCCACGGGCGGGGGACGCTGGCGCTGCACAGAGACAGCGACGTCTTCATCGTCTGAGTCGCCGTGGCGCCGGCGAGTCGACAGCTTCCGTGCCGGAAGCCTTGGGACAGACATTTTCTTGCGAAGACAACGCTTCCCGGGCAGTGAACGAGAGGTTTACTGTAGAGAGACGACAGATACAACGGCGGAATCCAGCGGCGCGAAATCCGGCAGAGCAAACCTTCAGACCGATCCAGAACATTCATATACGAGAGAGACGCGCGCGAACGGCCGCCGCCTTTCTTGCCAAGCTATCCGTTCCGCAGTATGAATGCTTTTCTGGCGTCTATGGCTGACACACGAGGCACGGTAGAAACGAGATCTCCACACGCTCAGTCCGGAACGAACGCTCGACTGTCGGACGGCGGAGAAGCACGAATTGTACTTTTTTGTCGACAGCTGAATACGGAGGCCCTCGAATGATTTGAAGGAGGATGCGGCGGGGAAGGGGACTGAGAAGATGAGCTTGTAGAAAACGTTTCGAGCTCAGAAACGGCTCCACGCCTGATAAAAGCCCCTCGCCGAGACGCGTTTTCTTCCAAGAAAACCAAGAATGAGGTTCTTTCCTCTCCAAGACCCGCACCGGCGTCCACGACCACCACGGGCCGGTTGCAGCCGGGAACAATCGACCGGACGCAGTCCCGTACGCAGAGGCCGTCGTAGGTGCCGCGCACACCCTCTAGGAGGAAACACGTGAAGAGTGAATTATCGCGAAATCCCGAATTGTTAGTGCGATCCCAGATGCTCTTCCCAATTCTGCATGTGGTCGGGAGCAGCGAGGAGTGACGCTGCTGTTGACAAATCTAGGCGTCCAGTCCAGCACACGAGTAGCTGAGGCTGGTAAGTCGTCCGGAAAAAAAGACAGCAGGCGTCACCGGCTTGCCAGATTAAGGGCTATGAAAGCAAAACTGGACAGCTCAAAACGGTTGCAATAAAAATGTGGCGTGTGCCCACCAGAACTCCTGGCTTCGACGAAATTCACACAGGTGGTTTGCGCGGTCAGTGACCGAAGCCGCACCGTCGAAGAGCCATGCACTGTTGATACCCGGCGTCACTATCAGCCGCCTTTTCTCAAAAGACATAAAACTTTGAACGCTCATAAAAAAGGGTAAGAATGGAGATCCATGGAGATAACGAGAAGGTAGCGTGCTTCACGAAGCGAGGCCTCGGCTGGTGTCATGCACTTCAGCCGCCTCACGTGTCCACGAACGCCACTTGGAGGCTGTCGGGAGGCTGTCGGAAGGCAATCTTCACTCTGAACAAACGCGTACTCTTTTGTGGCGTTAATCAATTTTTTTTATCGTTACTGATCTTCCACTAGGATGTCGACGACATAAATACTAACGCACACCTGGCGCTTGGAGACTATCGAGACATTCAATGGCGGGTAGCGGGACGGTCAGCCAGCAGGGGTGCGTGTCAGCATCGGCAGCATTCATTCCGTACTCTTTGGAATCCTGGCACAAAGGTAATGATCTGCCGCGAAATTCCTAGCATGCTCCTTGCCGCCCTTTGAGTGAACGAGGCTGCAAAACGGTGTTCACTGACTACTACTTCAGCCATTATTCAGCAACAGGCTCCTGCAGTAGCGGTTCCTCCCCAACGCGACTTTTTTCTGCAAGAACACTGCCTACGGATTTTTAAAAGGTCACTCGAACCAGTAACCTTTTGTGTAGCAAACATTCTTTCCTGGCGTCTCTTTGGTGATCGATCGAATCAGAAACCTGCGGAACTCGCAGCCTAGAATAAACGGGATGTGGCAATGACGAGAGTCCAAATTATGGATATGCGGACCATTATACGAACTCTTGTGTATTTCGTGGCGCGCGTCCACGGGGATCTCCGTTCCATCTCTCAACTATTGCCTCACCTGTAGCAGTTCCGAAAACGTAGAAAACGATGCAGCGCAGGTTGCTCCTCTACCAATTTCATGACCTTGCGCGAACAACGATCTAGTCGTTTCCTCCAGACCGCACAACACTAGATGCGTCGCTCCCCCTCGGTTCGGTATACCACTTGAAATCATATGACACCACAACCCGAATGTCGAAAGCTGTGATACCCGCCTTTTTCACTTGTCGAAAAACTTAGCCAGCCGGCTCAATCGCGAGTGCCTTTTGGAAAGCGACTTCCGACGCGCGTACAACGGATTCCCCCATTCAGAAGCAACGCTCGCGGTGGGCTTGGGAGTGCAACTAGTACGGGAAACATATTAAAATTCTATGGACCACCTGGCATTAAGATTCTGTCAAATCCCCGCTTTTTGTCTAAACAGATACATCCCCCTGGCAGTAATTCCGAGTCCGGGGCGAGCTGTTCATCGAAATGTTTCACAGGATTGTCTCCTGGTAAAGCGACAAATCTGCATCAAGAGAACTATTCTATATGCTTGCCGCGTTGTCGCTGAAGAGCCTGCAAGAATGAGAACTCTGATTTGCATCCGCACGCGTGTGTGCGTAGCCGAAGGGCTGATCGGTGCCGAAGGCGCTACATCGCCTTTTCGGCTGCCCCGTGGAAGAGTTATCGACTGAAGTACCCACCCGCTATGTGCTCGAATGAGTTGGATTGCCTTTCTTCCAGTTTATCACACCTTTTGCATTCCCGGTTTACTCTCGCTCAGCAGTTTAATGCCCAATACCACGTGCACATCAGAAAAACAAAAAACAAAACAGCGAGTACGTGGGTTCTGCTCACTCCACTCTGTTCGACGTAATCAAACCCTCTTAGCTCATTGTGAGCCTTCTTTGTGTGTCTTCTTCGTGTCATTGCTTGCAGTTTCCTTTTTCTTCTCTTCTGTCGCTTCGTCTTCCTGCAGCACACAAGCAGGCAGGACACTCCAACAACAAGGTTAAGATGGAAATTTTGGAGGCACCATCTGATTCCGCCTTCTTCCCATCTCCGCGAACTTCCCGCGGCAAAAATGGATCAATTCGTCGCAGGTGAATCGCGCGAAAAACGCGAACCGGCTGCTGAAAATCTCGATCAGCACCTGGTGATACACGAGGCTGCTCCCCCCGCCCCCTCCCGACACCACTCCAGCAACAAAGCTTCACAGCCACACACCCACGCATATATATATATATATATATATATATATATATATGGCTAGGGATGCATGTAGGTAATTTGACCAAAGATAGGACGATGCATTCTCGTGCTTTGTGCCCGATGTCGTGACATCAAAGAGTTAAGAAACAAGGATGTGTCGCCGCGCAGCGTACCTTCTTCTCCTTCTTCGCCTCACTGGCGCGCTTGTTCTCCACTTTGTTGTTGATGAGATTGTGTAGGGCCAGCACAGAGCGCACGACGCTGCCTGCACAGAGAACCGTTTGACAGGCAAACACAGAACACTGAGAGCGTCTCGCCGTGCTCGAGCACGCGTCGCCCCACGCAAAGGATCGTCAGGAAGAGCACTGCACCAGGAACGAAGTTCATCCCTGGAAGAAGCGAGCGGCAGCACCTCGAGGGCTACGCACCAAGATAGAGATTTAGCATCGTGTCGTTGGCCTGAATGGTAAAAGCTTCGATGAGATATGGATCGCTCAAGTCGGGTAGCAAGTTGAAGATATCCTGTACACACGAGAAAGCAACAGAGGAAACACCGATGAGGAAACCGCAGAGAAGGGACGGATCGGCCATAATGCCTGGATAGAGAAAACGCAAAGTGACGCACCGCGCAGTTGCCAGTCTATTATTTATGGCGGCAGACAAAGCACCCGCGGCAGGCACGTGCACGGCCAAGCCGGAAAGGGAAAAAGAGGCTGCCCGAAGAAACCGTCAGGAAGACCCCAGGCCTCTTGCATCTATCCTGCTCCCTCGCCTTAACACACCGTTCGTATTCCCCGCGATAATACCCTCTGTACACGAACCTGAATGGTGTACATGATGTTCGGGTTTGCCACCAGTTTCTTGTTCGCCGCGTCCTGGAGGTAGGCGTAGATCTCCTGGATCTTCCCGATTAAGAGTTTCAACGCTGACAGTTTGTCAGCCACCTGCGTGGAAACGCGAACTCGAAACAAAGCACTCCTTGAGACAAAGCGGCGCTGCCGACGCGGATCGGATCTCTGACCGCACCCCGGTGACCCCCTCCAGCGTCTAAATGAGACCGGACGCCAGAAAGACGACCAAAAAGGAAAGAGACACCCTCCGTCGAGGGGAGCACCCATGCAAAACCGCAGATCGAAAAGCGCACAGACGAGAAAAAACGCAAGGAAAAAACCTCAGTGGACGAAAACAAGACAAAAAGGTGAGAAGCACTCCGAGACAGCTTTTTCTTTTGACTGCGTTACTCGTTGCCTTCTCTTCGTTCTTTTGCTGCCTCCTGCCATTGCTCACGCTCGTCCTGTCTCAGGTTTGTCTCATCCCTTCTTCGCTTCCCCCTTTCCCCTCTTGCTCCATCTGGTGCTTCACCGCTTACGCGTGTGGCGAGCGTGGACGTCGAGGCGTTTTTCAAGTCCCTCAGAAGATGCTCGACACCGACTTCCTCCGCTTCCAAGGCGCCTGCAAAGGTGAACCCGAAACAACCAGCAGACCAAATAAGTTCAACAGCATCAGCGGTGAAAAACGCGACCGCATGCCTCCAGGAATGCATCCGAACAGAGATTTCTGTATAGCTACACATATTCGTGGTCTTATCTTTGTTACGGACGCGTAGTCAGTGTACCCCGAAGTCCTTTTGTTCTAATACGCCACACGTGGGCGCAAGCATCTGTCGCAGAGACACTGCCTGTTTGGTGTTTGTTCGCAGTATGCATCGCGCATGCCTGTCTACAGACCTATGGAGCCAGGGATATTCGGGCAATTTATTTCTCTCGCCGTGTCCCCCCCCCGATCCCTTTCGTCGCATCTTCATCCTGCGTCTCGTCTCGCTTCTCGTGCTTTCCTTTGTCTTCCTGTCTCCTTGCCACCGTCGGAGTTCTCCCTGCGTCCGCTCTCTGTTCCGTTTCTTGATTGTGCCAGCGTAGATAAATGACTTACCGATTGTGGAGGCAACGTGGACAAACGTTCTTCGAAATGCGCGGTCGCTGGTCGGTTGCTCGAAGGAGTAGTAGGCCTTGGTGGGAACGACGGAGTCCTGCGTGATGCCCGAGGAAAGAAGAGACACATAAGGCGGCAATTTACTGTTCGCCTTGGGATCTGTCATTGCGCCTGGTTCGCCTGTCACGCCTTTGTCACCATTTGCGACGTATCCACTTCTCATTCCTTCTCTTCTTCTCTGTATTAACTCCTTGCTTCGCCCTCTTTTCCGTCCATGAACATGCAATGCATGCACATGCAGGTACACGTGAATATCGAAACAGACAAGACGATATCTCGCCACGCTCTCGGCACTTTCTATCTCGTTGTCCCACTCCCTTCGCA
The DNA here is from genome assembly GCF_000208865.1 of Neospora caninum Liverpool. NCBI lineage: Eukaryota > Apicomplexa > Conoidasida > Eucoccidiorida > Sarcocystidae > Neospora > Neospora caninum. The sequence continues at coordinate 5,721,048 of NC_018395.1, forward strand.
CGTTCGCGCCGCCGTTCTGCCTTGCTCTTACTCTTTCCACTCTTACTTTGGGGTTGATGTCCACAATAACGTACACCGGGTTTGGGGTGTATCGCCTGAATATTTCGTGGATTTCCAGGTCGGTCATACGGACTTGAGGACCGGTGCTGTACCAGCCCAAAATTCTCTCGCGAGTGTTGACCTGAGAAGAGAAGGCGTGTAAAAAAACCTCTTTTTTAACTGCAGTGTACCATGCAGACGCCGTGTGAACCAAGACGGTGTAGACAGAAACAACAGCGGAGCGACCCAGGGTGAGACGACAAGCAGTGGAGAATACGAGCGACAGCAAACACTCTGCATGCACAGGGAAACCGCAAAGAACAGGTTCTCTCTAAAGCTTTATCCTTGCGGCGCGTCTAAGCCTCTGGAAGACAAAACATTTTTCGTGAGAGGCAATCCGCGAGCCTCACTTTCTTGAACATGTGGTAGAGGTGCTCGTGGTAGTTCCGGTCCAAATACCACACATTGGGATCCTTCGGGTCTTCTTCAAAGGGGAGGGCGAAACTGTTTGTCACGTGGACTTCGCCATCGGAAATCTCCCCTAACAACGTGCCCACGACTCGCCGACTCGTCCCTGAAACGAGCACCGAGGCACAACATGCATGAGGAACAAATCGACATCCGTCCACAAGTTGCACGCGACCAAACTCGAAATGTACGTGGTGGTACGCTTTCCTCGTGACTCCATGCATGTGTCGACTCAAAGCCTCTCGACGCACGTAGACACACATGCAATGCAGCCCATGCGCCTGGCGCGTATGTTAAACACGAATAGGCTCCTTTTGCACTACGCCTGCTGTCTACGTACAATTGCCTGCACATACATTCGAATGCCTTTGCAAATAGACCCGGACGAGTATACAGCATCTACACGACGTGTGCACATGAAGGTCCACGTCGAAGAAGAAACAAGAAAGGAGAAACAATAACGCAGAATCGAGGGAATTGAACGCTGGACGGTTGCGAGGAGCAAAGCAACAACAGACAACGAGACGCTGCGTGAAAAGCTCGTCAACCAAGTACCTCGCGCGACACGGTTGTAGTGGTCCACGACTGAGAGGAGAACGATGGGGTGTACGACGACCTGAAAGATATGGAAAAGAGACCCATCCAGGCCACAAAAAGAGTGGCATAAGCAACCTCGGAGAAAGGCAGGGAGGCAGCAAAGATAAGACCAAGAAAACGCCAGGGTGAACCCAGAAAACCAAGGCAACACGCCGAGCAGAGAGACGTCGGACTAATGAACCCGGCGGACAAAAAAATGGTGAAACAGATGCAAAAACCCATTTTTGCGAACAGTCAGACGCAGGACCGTGAACCGAATTGGCGCGGGAAACACTACAGCGCCACAAGACATACACGCTGCGCATCATGGAAAGCGTGCGAGGGGCGAACCGATCAGCAAAGGAACCTCTTCCTCATAATAACACCTCAAGAGATGCATATGCAGATGCATATGCACCTATGCAATTCGATATACACATGCGTACTGCATGTTGTAGGCGTACACGGTTGGCTCCTAAAAAGCGCCAACCGTAAATTTACATTTGTTCACGGGCGAGTAGACATACGCGGAGAAGCACACGATATGTGACCATGCATATATGTCTCGATCCTATTTCCGCAAATACATATATATCGAGATTCACAGTAGACCAAGTCGGGGAGAGAAGAACAACGAATCAAGGAAGAGACTTACAATTTTGTTGGCCACAAGCCCAGCAACTGAGGCGAAAGAGGACAGGGAATCAAGCTGTGGCTCTCCGCCTGCGGCGGCAGCCGTCTTCGGCGCGTTCCCGCTCATTTTCTGTGACGCAAGAAAGTTGACTTTTTTGTGATTGGAAATTTGGCCCTCGATCCGAGAGTTGGAAACAAGACGGCGTCCTCTACAGTCAAAAGTGTCAGAAGACCAGCGAATCTCGTCAGTCTGTCTAGGCGCTGCTGGCTTTCTGCTCCCAGATCACAAGCTCCAGTGGGTGAACGACACAGCAGTGACGACTGGAGACACGAAGCTCTCGATCACCTCCCTTGACAAAATCGGAGAGGGTGTCCGAGCACCACGTAGATTTCCAGAGGTGTGTGAGCTCGGGGAGGACAGAAACTGAAACGGAGTTTGACTCCGGTCTACATTTGCAGTTCAGTTGGGTGAGTTCCGTCTGTTTTTATCCACACAGTTTGGAAAGAGAAGAAGGCCGCGGAGAGACAGAAAACGAATGAAACACGAGGGAAATCGAAGTACGAGACAACGGATCTAAAGGGTACCCGCTAGGAAGAGCCCCCTGACGAAGGGCTCGTGCGACACCCCGGATCGTTCTTCAAAGAAGATATTGTTGCGACGAAGTGGCCGGCTGAAGAAAGACGGGTACGCAAGAATAAGGAAGAGGCGAGAGAGGCGAACGGCAAGACAAGGGAAATGCGTCCGCCGACGGCAGCGCTGGCGGGAAGACGAGGGAGAGACGTTGCTCCAGAGGCCAGAACGAGTTGCAAAAGACTCGCGCGCCCACCAGAAAACCGTTTTGAAGAAAGAGCGCGTGGTAAGGGAAGTGAATGGACAACGGAGACAAAGAAGTGGCGGGCTACCGGACAGGCGCATAACATCGGCCACTACTGTGTAGAAACGCGTGAGAGACACACGAGTGGACGGTTGCAACCGAGAGACTACCGGGTTTGCACAGCAAATGAAGCAGGGGAGCGTTGGCAGAAGAGCCAGGCTCTCTTTAGAGAAGTTTATTCTTACGACCGTGTTTCCAAAAAAACACTTTGGGGTAAAAAACCTGCCGTTCTGCTGTTCTCTATCCCTGTTGTCCGATCCTGTGTCCGCATTCAACTCCCGTACGCAGTCATCCGGATTTGAAAGGCAGCAAAGCTGTCTTAGCAGAATCCCAGCACGAAGAAACATATAGGGAGAACGGAAATGGAGAATCAGGAACGGCTGCGTCGACGAACTCTGCGCAAATTCGCACAGACACACAAAGGTCACGGGCCAGCTTTCCAGGTGGGTCTCCCCTGGTGAGAGGCCGCCTTTTGGTGGAGAGAGTGCATGCAGCGGCCAGAAAGAGTAGCAAAAGGCATTGATAGTCGTTGAGTTCTGGAATCAGGGGAAATCGTGTCGTTAGCGGGAAAAGTCCACGCACACTCACCAGAGGAGCTGGCAAAATGTGCTTTCCGGCGTCGGCCTCTTCTCTGCCAGACAAACGCAAAGCGGGCGGGGTGTACATACACCCGACCTCAGGCTGGAGGGTCCACGAGTCTGGTGCCCGACAGCGGCGAGCACCTCAGCTTTTCGCCTTTTCCCAGTAACACCAAGGGTCTCGAAGTCGCACACGTCACGTCTTCCTACTTACTAATCGGCACAGTGCACACGTTTCCCAGAGAATCTGGTTCCCGCATAGTTGTGTTTGTTTGGGGGAAAAGGCAGGAATGAAGGGCCACCGTGCCCACGTCACCGTTTCAACGCTGGCTGGGTGAGCGGTTGCCGGTTCCATTTTGAGAGATTTCCGCATGGAAACGGAAGCCGCTGGTGCCGTGCTTCTCTGTTTTCCTCTCTCGTTTCTTAGCGCGCGAACCTTACCAAAGTACCACGACCGCCAAAGCTTGGGGTTTCTTTCCACATGGCAGTCCTGGTTCTCGATTTTCAAGACACGATAAGTTCGAGGCGGTCGCCGGTGAGCTTTCAAGTACGCCCCACTCCAGCCTGTCTCCAACAGGGCGTACCTCGTAGACAAGTGTGCCATTGAATTGGTTTGCAAGCACGCTTTTCAGCTTCCACAGTAACTTACCGCTTCTCGAAAGGGAAAGTCTGGATCCATGCCTCTGTTTGCCACTCGCCTTGCCGTGAAGGCCTCTTTTGAATCTCGCCAGGGCCCATCTCCACGAAAATAGTTCCTTCTCTGCCTCCTGGTGTCGTTATTCGTCTTCACCCCGTAAATGCAGAATTTCTCTTTTTTCACGATGTGGTTGCTTTTATTGCTTCCACCCTTGTCCGTATTCTGCCGTGGCTCTTTGCCTCCACCACCCTCGTCCTCTCGTCCTTTCCATCTTTCCTCTGTGGCTCCTCCGACTTCTCCCCTTCGCCTCTCGTTCGTACCGTGGTTTGTCTAACGCAATGGAAGCCTCGACCTCTCCAGATGCCTTTGCGCCTTCTGTGGCTGCTAAAGCCCCAGAAACCGTGGATGGCCAAGGCCCAATAGCCAGGGACCGGAAACCAGAGGAACTCGTCGAGGGAAACAGTGAACGCGACGAAGGTTATCTGAGAAGAAAAGAGAGGTCTTCTGAGGCTGAGGCGTTTGAGGAAGAGGCGGGAAACCACATTGTTGTGGTTGTCCTCGAAATAGGGACCAGGTGCGTCGGTAACCTGTTAGGAAAAGGCGTCTTCTCATGGTCCCGTCGCCTTCCCTTGTCCTTGTCCCTTTCTCCTTCTCTGGCCCGCCTAGCTTTCTACTTCCTCTCCCAAATGCTTGCTTGTGTCTTTCATGTCGTTCTCTCTGCTTCCTCGTCCCTCTCGCAGTTGCGTCCTCCCTCCTGGTTCGGATGTCCGTCATCGCTGGTGTGTCCGTTCCTCTCGCCGTCTTCCCTGTTTATTCGTCATCTTCGAAGCGTCTGTGCTGTCGCCCTGTCTCGCGCTCAGCGAAATTCGGATCGGTTTCTCAGGAGACAAGACGCCTCGGCATCGTCTGCCTGCTTTCCTCTCACGTCTTGTGGAAGCCGGTCCTCAACCCGAGGACCTACACTCGCCTCTTTCTCTTGCGAAGGTACGTCTTCACTTGCAATTTTGCCCGCTTTGGTTTGTGTATCGGCGCTGCCAAACTGGCGCTGCCCACGGCACTGAAAGGTTTCCTTTAAGACTACCGGACACAGCTCTCTCAAGAGACACAGATTCCCTTCCCCCCTACGGATGTGGATATAGTGAGTGGATATTGAGATTGCTGCCTACAGATATTGACCTGCGAACGCATGCAAATCTCTCTATCTCAGTGTTCATGTATCTGTGGAGCAGAGGTCTAGATACGTGGGTGCATAGCTGCTGCTTCATATCTTGAACTTGGGGGCGTCGGCAAGTACGCCTTTGTGCGCTCTGTGAGCACGATGACGGAAGAAAGAGTGATCATTGTCTCTCTCGTCTTTTCTGTCTGTTTGCTGTGGTTTCCTGTCTCGCTACTGCCATCTTTATCTGCACACTCTCCTCCAGTATCCCATGCCTTCTGGTTTCCTGGTCCCTCTCATGTCATTCTTTCCCGTCAGACGTTCGTCGGAGAAGACGCCTTCACAGCAGCGACTCGGGCAGCAGAAGAGGACGGTTGTGCGGTGGGCGTAGTTGCCGCGCATCCACATCATCCTTGGGCAGTCTCCAGAGAGTCCTACGACAATCTTTTTGTTGTCATAGATGCGGCGCTTGAAAGGGTAGGGAGCGATCTATATAGCATCACGAAAACGGTCTGTTCTCGTTTCTCGTCTTGGTGTGTGTTCGATCTCCTTTGTTTCTTCCTTCCTGTCCCCGTCATCCTCGCACTTTTGCACGCGAAGCAGCTGTCGACGCGCAGGTCTGCGTCGCTTTTGGGAGTGAAAACGTTTGACCTGCTATCGGCTTGTGTCTCTCAGGTTCCGGTGCCTCTCTTGGTCTCCCTCTCTCTGTATTCATACATTTCTAGGGATGTCGACACCCTTTCTTGCTATCTATGTACATGTGCATGACCGCCGCCTTTGTCGTTCTTGCCAGCTGCTGGAAGAACGCCCACAAGGGACAGAGGCGAGTGCCCGAGAAAAGGACGACGCAGTCGGAGAGTCTCGCGACAAGGCGACAAGTTCTCTGCCGACTGCCGAGATGCCATGGGCACTCTTGGCGGTCGTCCCGGTCATCTGCGACCAACGGCTAGCCAGCTGCTTGCTTCGCTGGGCTCTGGAGACACGACGTGAGATTTTCGGCGGTAGGCTTCCCTCGAGGCGGAGGGACAATCTGACTCCAGCGCACGCGAGAGAAGAGGCGGACGAAGATGCCGCAAGAAGCGAAATTCACTGGTTTTTTCTCGAGACAGAGGAAGGAAGAAGCGCGCGTCGCGCCCAAGAGAGAGTATGCGCGGAAAGGATCAAGAGGGGTGTAACAACACAGAAGGGATGGCAAGATACAGGGCGGAAAACCCAACGGATATAGAAAGATAGACGAAGCTGAACGTGGAGCGAAAACAGCGAATGACGACGAGAGAGAAGGAAGACCAAACCTCGTCTGCCACGTTTCGGCCACTCTCAGTCACTAGACGAGTGCGTACATGCGTCTTTTCCGTGGATGCTCGGCGTTGGGGGCGAGAGCCCGGGTGATACGTTTGGCCGGGAGCAACCGAGGTGTCTGTTTGTGCGGAGTTCCCTTTCCTTCTCGCTCCACTGCAGCTGTGAAGCTCATCGCCGACGCCCGGATGGCGGCGTACCATCACCTTCTGCTTCTCCCTGAAGACCAGCGAAGCGCCGAGAAAGGTCAGTTTCCGAGGCTTTTTGCAACAGACCACCCTTTCGGTCTCGCCGCGATCCCGCACATGTGTTCATTTCCTCGTTCCGTTTTTGTTTCGTGCGTCGTCTCTCTCCTGGCTGCTTCGCCTCGCAGGACTTCTTGTGGTTGACGCTGGCGAGACAGCGATCCGAGTGGTGCCCGTCGGCGGCCAGGCGCTGACGCCGGGCACGCATGCGCTCCAGCAGACGGAAGTCGCTGGTAGCCTGCTCACGAGTCTCGTTCTTCTTCATCAGGAGAAACGGGGAGAAGGGACGCGGGGCACACGACGCGGAATGACCTGGAGAGAGGCGACTCAGTACAAGGAGCAGTGCTGCTTCGTCAGGTATGGCGAGCGCCAAAGAGTCGCGAAAAAGGAGCGCAAGAGACGATAGGCGGCCAGTTGCAACAGGGCGCAGGGAAGGCGTCAGGAGACGCATGCAGGCGGAAGCCATCCCACCAGTGGACGTTTCACCTGTGCCGCTGGAGACCAGTTTCTCTGTTGGTCGTGCGAGCGTTTCATCTTCGTCCCCAGCGTTCTGCGGTCCCTCAAGGTGCGTCGCCGACACGCATGAGAGGCGCGTGCGACCTCGAGCTCTTTTCCAAAGGATTTTCGTTTCCTGGCTGCCCCTGCTGTGTCTGTGTCTGCCTCGCAGTTTGAACCCTTCGGTGGATCTCCAGCTCCACAGGAAGTACCGGCAACTGCAGCCGCCCTTTGTAACCGCGGGGTGCGCCACTGAAGAAAGGAACGATTCGGAACCGAGGACAGAGCAGTTGTCAAGAGAGAAACCAGGAAAAGGCAGGGCGGGAAGAGTTCCCTTCTATCTACGCCGTGTTGATTCTGGGTTGCAGTGCGTCTGCGCGTTCCTGAGAAAATCTCTCTCCGTACACCTCACGATGTGTGTGTGCTCGTCTTGCGGGGGCGGGCGCTTGTCTTTTCCTCCCCGTCTCGTTCCTTCCCGTTTTCTCATCCGGGTCGGTCGCTCCTGGAACTCTCCTGACCCCTGCAGCGGCCTCGTGCGCCAACCGTCGACAGACACCTTTCTCTTCCCAGAGATTTTCTTCACTCCTCAGCTGCTCCGGAATGCCAATCTTTCTCCGATTGTGAACTCCACCTCGGTCAGTTCCTCTCTCAATCAAACAGACGCCTTGCTGCGCGACGTCATCGTGGGGCAAACTGCATTTTCGTTTTCTCGCCGCGTGTTCATCCCATGAACCGTTTTCCCTTTCTGAGGTATCCTTTCCGCTTTTCTCCGGTCTCCAGTTTCTCCTCAGTTCCCCGCTAGCTCAGGTCACATCTCTGCTGCATTCGTTGTCCCGGCCTTAACTCACAATTGGCTCTAAGTCGAGGCTTCTTGGCGCGCACAGAGCGCCTGTTCGCTTCGGATAGCCGAGGCGCGTTTTTCTCACTCTGGCAGCGTGGCGATTCGAAGATGTACGCTGTTTGTGGTTCCAGTGTCCCGTATTTGAGAGACACCTTTTCTCTGGTTTTCGTTCCGTCGCGGAGCAGCGGCTAGACACAGCCTGAGACCGACACTGCTCCGGACGCTCCCCTCGGCGCGTGCGTCAGCGCCCGTGTGCTGCGTTTATTGCCGCTGTGTGCTAGGGTTGGGAAACAACTCGCGCTGTGGCGTCTTTCGTCTGTTTTCCTCCGCCCAGCAGGCGAGCCTCACTCAAGTGATCCTCGATGCCTTCGGCAAAGGCACCGTGTGCGAACGAGCTCTCTGGCTGTCGCGCATTTGCCTTGTCGGAGGCACGGCGAAACTCGCCAACTTTGCAACTCGGTGAGGCCGCTTCCTTCGTGCGCAAGCTGCAAAGACCAGGCTTTGAGGTTTTCTCGGGTTCCTGCTTGACTGCGTCCAACGTTTTCGGCTGGCCTTTGCTCTTCCTTCCGGGTGTATGCCTATCTCCTGCACCGTTTCGCGTCTTCGGACTCTCGGACGCTTCGCTCCCCTGACTTGGCGTCTACAGACGTCTGGTTGGACGTTTTTGTTCGCCATCTGGTTCCCCGCCTGCACCATTGACGCTCCAGTTCAGTCCTGGTGGCTTCCCTTTGTGCTCGTGGGCGGAACACTGCAGATTGCAGGACGAGCTCAGGGCCACGTGGCAAAGCTCCGATCCTTCGGCCTATACTCGGAGAAAAGAAGACGTTCCGTACGTGTTCCGCACTCGTGTTTCCAAGGCAACGACGGCACAGCGATTCTAAAGTGACTCTGAACACCCGTCGAAACGGCTGGTTTCCTGGTTCCCTCGGCGGCCATGCCTGCCGCAGTTTAGCCTCGATGTACACCTATATACTCCGATGGAGCTTCACGTGTGTTTCATAACCCTTCATACTGTACACAAAGCAGAAGGAACATACGGCCCTGTAAATAGAAGCAAATTGCTTACGTAGGTGCATGCATGCATGCATTTAGGTGAATATATGTATATATATATATATATATATATATATGTGCGGGCTGGATACTTGGCTGCTGTACGGTTACCGTACGCCTTCTTGGCTCACAGTGTTTTCGGCTTTGCTTTCTTGTCCTTTTTCGCCACGCTTGATGCAACCATTTCTCTGCTGGGAACTCGCGGAGCGTCCGCATGTTCTTCCTCCCTTTCTTGAGTCTATAGTGGATTCATTTGTCCCCTGTGTCTCGGGTGTCTTCTTCGCCTGTCGTTTTAGCATTCGCCTGCTCGTCTCGGATGATCCGCAGCTGGCGGCGTTTTGCGGCGCCTCAGCCTTTGGTAGGCACCGGAACGGAAACCGCTATGGTCTCGAAGCGTTCGTTGCCGCTTCAACGTGCATGGTTCAAGGATAGATCTAAAACAGGCGAAACAGCAGCCTGCCGCCATAGATTGGAAGCAAACATCTCTGGCCTCCCCATGCATGCCAAAAACCAGAAACAGCTGCAACTGCGACAGGCGGGAAACGGACCAGGTTCCACTCCTGTGTTCCAAGCAGAGGAGCAGAGAGTCGGCTTCAGGAAGGAGAGACGGAAAGTACGACGAGAGCAAGACAGAAAATGCATAGAGCTCATCATGTTCGCTTAATGCGTCTCGAGCCTGTTCCGTGCAAGCTGCTATGTAGGACGCGCGACGCGTTGGGATAGGCTGTTCTTACTCTGAGGGGGTGGAGCCGGCCTTGGAAAGGCTACTTTATTTTCCATTTCCATCTGGAGGCATTAGCACGAAAGCAAGCTTCTTACTTCACGGTTCCTCCTCAACACTTTCGAGCAGTGTCCTTGCTTTATCGCTGTGTGTGTATGCGTGTGTGTGTGTGTGTGTGTGTTCCGACTGTTCGTGTTCACCAGGCAGAGTAGCCGTCCTCGATGAAGAGGCCTGGATCACCAGAGAAGAGTACGAAGACAGCGCCGCTATTCCGGCTCTAGGAAGACGCGCTCTTCGTCATGCAAACTTAGGATAGTGCGTCCGTGTCCCTTTTTCTGGAGACTTCGCGGGTCTGTCACTTCATGATGACACACACTCTCGCACAAACTCGCGCTGAAGTTCGCCGTCTTTCCAGCGCACGACGGAGTCGCCAGTGCGATTTCGTTCCGCGGCTATACGCAGAAACGAGGGGACATACGGGTTTTACACAACCGGGTAGCGTTTTTCGGCGAACGTTGCGGCAGGGACTGTTGAGCTTATGCTGCGCACCTAAACCCTAAAGATCAAAAAGGCCCTCTGGTACATTTCCACGGTCGGGGACGATCTGTGGCAGATATGGAGATTCTTTATTCCCCTGAGCAACTGCATGCCACGAGGCGGTCCCTCGCTTTACGGTAGTGAACTCTGTGGCGTACTTCGCTTCGTGAGGGATCTCTCGCGGAATCCGGAGAACAAGGGAAAACGATAGGATTCATGTGATTTTAGTCTCGCCTTTTTTTAATATACCAGTCAAATCAAAAGGCCTAAAGGTAGGGACGTCGATTAATCTATGTATGCGTTCCCGTGTTTGTGGAAGGGTAACTCCTTTGGGTGAATCCTGTGGACGGTGAAAATCGCACAGGTGGTGCTCAAATAGCAGTATCGCGTCGATTGACCTGGATCTCCCAGCGGCGGAAGTCGCGTAACGAGCGTACGGGGAACCCTTCACTGGACAAAAGGAGCCCGTCAACGTGATGCAACCCTTTGTTGGGAGCAAGATAAATCAGAGTGACTCAACATATACAGTCAGAGGCCACCTAGATACAAGACTTGACCAGCATCGTTAGATCTGCATAAACGACAGGTACATCTTCTATATCCCGTGGTACAGACTATCAACAAAAAAAAGTAACACTCATTTGCTGAGTCAACTGATACATGGCTGAGTCGTAGCAGTTTCAATGCCCAAGGCAGAACACTGGCTTGGATACCCAGGGGGCGCTTAAAACCAGTCCACCAGTGCGCAGTACGTCATAGCGTACCTCAATGGCATTATGTAGAATAGTGTGCAGCGTTTTAAAAGCAGGACCACCCAGAACCGGTGATTTGTTTGGATTGGTGGCACCCTCTAATTACCTTATATTCGAGGCGTCACCGTCGCCTTTTTTTCTCCTCAAATGCGTTAATGACGGATGCTAAATGTCTGTCACACTTAATTGGATTAATCTTGCAAGCGGCTTTGGGCTTGATGGAACTTTCATACTCACAACTGTCGTTTATCCAACTCTATTTCAACGTTCGTCAAGTCCTTTGTAAATAGCGCACCGAGTACCTGGGGCCGGCCTGAAAGATTCACTAAAATGGTCCTAGGGAATATGTCAAGAAAGACCCAAGATTCCCCTGAGTCTCTTTGTTGCATTCATACACGGCGTTCAATGGGTGCTATCTCCACAGTAGTTACCGCTTTAACAACGCTCTGCGGACACAAAAGAACTTGGATCCAGTAAACAGAACCATTGAAGATATAAATCGCTCGTACACCTTGCAGTATATATTCTTCCAGAAAAAGCTAGTGTCTGGAAACCGAAGAATCCCGTTTTATAATGTGAACCGGGAACTCTAGCTCGCCCTTGTCGCTGATCAGATGTGCAGGGCTACGCTAGACCACTGGCGCTGGATGAAAGGAGAAGTCTACTTGGCACTTCCGTGCCTCCCACAACTTGGCCATCCGACTGGCCTGTGAAATAATCGAAACGTCGTCATACACAGTTCAGTCTGCAGCAGGGACAAGTGTTAACGAGGCCGAACAGATGAACGGCCGACGCTAACAGGAGGCAGCGAACAAAACGACGCAGGATGAGGAGTAGTTAGAGAGACAAAACCAGCGCGAAAGCGGAGCAACGACTGTGGCAACAGCAAAATAGTTGCATCTTACGGGCTATATGATAAAAAGGACAAAAACAAAAGTGAAACAAGCCTCCTAGGGGGCTCGAACCCCTGACCACCAGCTTAAAAGGCTGGCGCTCTACCGACTGAGCTAAAGAGGCTAGAAAAACGATCAATTTTTATTGCGAAACCGTGCAGAGTGTGTAAAAGAAAAAATTAGGAAATGCGATGAAAGAAGCCTCCTAGGGGGCTCGAACCCCTGACCACCAGCTTAAAAGGCTGGCGCTCTACCGACTGAGCTAAAGAGGCTGACGTTCAAACCTATTTTTGCGGCGAAAGCGTGTAGTGTGTGTAACAGAAAAAATGCTAAATCCGATTTTCTCCATAAGGAAATGCCTGTTGCCCCTCTTGTACCGTTGAACTCCGACAGCGAAATAGGACCCCATCCTCTTCTTGTTTCCGCTGAGTATTTTGACACGCCGGCGACGGGGCTGATTCCTCGTAATACCGTCTGCCACGTCACATAGCAAGGCCACCGAGGTAGGCGGAAGAACACCAGATCTAGCAACAGACCAAACGGCGATAGGATAGCTACAATGCGCACAGGAGGAAACTTTCAGACGGAGGGGCGAAAGTGAGTGTCTGAACGAGAGCGTTTTTATCGAAACTGTCTAACCAGGCCTTGAAGCGAGGCTGCACATTCGCATCTCGAGCCCCGGCGACGCAGTGTAGAAGTGAAAAGCTGCAAAAATCACACCAACAGGCACTCCTGTCTAGGTCGGAAACATGCAAAAGAAGCAGAAACGGAAAACCTGAGTGCATGGAAGAATCTGCAGCAGGAAGCAAAACACCAGCCGCGAAAGTCGTTGCACAGACGAAGCCTCCTAGGGGGCTCGAACCCCTGACCACCAGCTTAAAAGGCTGGCGCTCTACCGACTGAGCTAAAGAGGCTGCCGTGGAGACGCTTTCCGACGGACCGTTCACGAAAGAACAAGGAAGATGCTGAAAATATGGGAAAAAACAAGTGTCGATTCCACCGTCAGGGCGGACACTGGACATCGATGCGCTCAGCTTGTTTTTCTAATATATCTTTCTGCGCTGCTGCATCGGAGGAGGACGACGCCACTCCAGGTCCATTTGGTTCCAGGTGCGACTTCTCGCTTCAACGACGTTTTGCGCACGGGCGCCGGACCCCGGCATCCATACAGGCACCGCGAGACCTCTGTGGAATCTGCAAACCTTGTGCTTTCTGGTTTTCCCCCTCTGACCTTGGTTATCGCTTTCGTTTTCTCCTCGGCACACTGTGCCGTCACAAGAAGGCCACGGACGTGGAGAGTTGAGTGTGCACAAGGCAGCGGGGGAAAAGGTGCTGAGAAAATCAGCGAGGACACGAAAGAACGCAAGAGTCTTCTAATCTGCTCCTAGCTCAACCTGGCGTGTGACTCAAAAGGTGTGTACATACGCGAAGCGGACACCGGAAATGCATCCCCACTGTTATTTCTTGCAGCTTCTGGAGGGGGTTCAGTGTTCCTGTCGTTTTTCTCCGGTGCCCGTTTTGCCAGACGTTCATCGCCGCACTCCCTCTCTTTCTGCAACATCAGACACCCCCTTCGGGCTTTTTATCCAGCCGGAAAACTCCCGCGTTTCGACTCCTGAGAGATCGCATGATCCCGGATCTGCCGAACACTCGGGCAGAGCAGGGAATCAAACGGCGCCGCGGTTGAGGTTACGCGCTGCACAAGACACGACACCGATTCCTTCCTCTCTCGCTGCAGGAATCGGTCTCTTGATTCGTTTCGTGCCAAGCAGTGGCTCACGCAGAGCTCGACCGGTTTCCCGCGTGTGTGTGTGTTCCCCTTGCTCGAGAGGCACAGGGAACTCCGTTCTATCGCTGAGACCTGACCCAGCTCGCTGTCTCCGAGGGGCGCCTTTTTCGGCCACTCTAAGATCCACGCAGTTTCCATAGTTTATGGTGGAATCAAACTCCGAACGGACAGCGTCGACCGCCCGGGGAGGATAGGTTTCATTGTCGTCCTCCGATAGCTGCCGCGACGGTTTCAACAGGAAAGCGAGTGCACACATCGCGAAATGCACGACATAGAGCCTAACGAGAGAGCCAGCGCTTTTGCGCCTGCGCCGAGCGAGGAACAGCCTGGTCGGACGTTCTCGCTAAATACTTCTGTGGGTGTCTGAGAACCCGAGATCTACGGGTGGCGTTCTCCCCCCCTTTCGGCCCGCTGCAGGTGTACGGACAGTCCTTTGGAAGACCGCCCTTGAGTGAAGCTGGACTGCTTAACGTGGATAGCACCTACGAAGCGGTCTCTCTCCGCCCACTTTGCTCAGTAGATTTCCACCTCTTCGCTCACATATGAATGTGAGTGTCTAGTAAGAAGTCGCTGGCCAGACATCTTCGTGAGAGGAGTCTGTTCCTGCCAGGCTGTCGCACCCGAGCCTTCAAAACCTCGAATTCGTCTTGGAAGGGGAGAGGGAAAAACGACGGACGCGCGTGTTGCTCGTGGTTCCCGCACCCCTTGTTTGAACGGACACGCAGGTCGCGTTCGCAGTTGAGTTTCGCGCCGCGGCACGGACTGAGAAAGATCCCTCTCCCGGCACAGTTCCCGATTTTCTGCATCAACCGCTGCGGCGTATTCTTCTCCTGGCGCATCGCTCGTCTATCTCGACTCCAGCCTTTTTCTCGAAAGGCCGCTGCATGGCCTCTCGCGATTTTGCACATTTCTCGCGCCCGTCGCCGTCCCCTCCTTTTCCTGCCGCTCTCTCTCCCCGTGTCGACTGCTCTGTCTCCGTTGACCGATCCGTGCTTCCAGAGGTCGTTCTGTCCGACCTCTGTCGCGCCGTCGGCACTTGGGCATGCAGTTCTTTCCTGGCGGTGTCGCCTTTCCGACTGCAAGGAGACACCAAAGGCACAAAACATGGATCCACGCGTGTGGCCGTTAGAGGCTGCTCCGACGGGGCTCGCCGACGCGCCCCGACGCTCCGCGCCGTTCCCCACTCGACACGACGCAGCTTTGTTTTCCGCGCCGGACAGAGACAGGCAGCTGTGGGGAGAGGGCCTCGGGCAAGGGACACGCGAGCTCTTCGTCCCTCAGTCGCGAGGCTCGCCCCTCGACGAGAATCGGAGTCGCCGGCGGAAGTCGTCGCTCCTCTCCACTGCAGCCGTTGGAACGATGCCGGCTGCGGCTCCTGCGTCCTTCTGCACAACTCGTCCAGCACGCCACGAGAGTGCGCGGTGTCGCTACCCCACTTCAAGCGTCTTCGCCAGCGGCGAGACACTAGCCCGGCCTGCGGCTCTGTACCTGTCCGCTCTGGACTTCGTCGAGAAGCCGCGCATGTGTGCGGCGACAGCCCGAGGAGACCAGCGGTGTACAGGAGCCGAGCGTGGATTCCCGAGTCTCGTCCCCGCCGCGCACGGCGTCGAGGCAACACAGAGACTGTCTCCAGAGGTGTCTCCTTTCGCTGTCTCTGGTGCGCCTGACGCGTCGCGCCGCGCCGCCGCGTGTCGCTCTTGCTCCTCTGTCGCGTCGCCGCTGCAGCCGTTCCCCCTCGCGGTCGCCTTGAGGGCAGCCCCTCGCGCTGCCGTCGGCACCTCCACGCCTCGCCCCTCGCTCTCGGCCCGGTCCCTCACGCAGCCGGGTGAGCGTCTGCTGAGCGGCAAGCATGGACGCATGCATGCGCTCGCCACTCCGCGCCGAACAGCGGCGCCGACGTTGCCCGAATCTGCGTCGCGATTCGCTTCCGTTTCTTCTCGGCCAAGCCCAGAAGCGTCCGCCGTTCTGTGGCCCCGCGCCTCGTCGTTTGTCTCCGTTTCTCCCGGCCAGTCTCCGTCTTTCTTCGCCTGCTCGACTCCTCACGCATGCGGGCTGTCTGCGGCCCCGCCCAACTCCGGTCAGATGCCCCGAGCCGTCCCCGCGCCGCTAAGCAGGGCTGCCTGCCTCTGCGCTTCACCGGCGGCTTCTGCGGCTGTCGGAGGCAGGAGTCCCCCCGGCCAGCGCGGGCGTGATTGTGTGTCGCGAAGGTCCAGCAACGTCCTCTCGACTTCGTCTGCAGACGCCTCGCCCGCAGCAGGCCGAAGCTCTGGAAGCCGCACGGAGTCCCCGGCGGCGGCGCCGAGCCAGCGCGCGGAGGACCGCGGCGCGGGTGCGACGCACAGAGTGGCGAAACAGCCGCCAAATCTCGCTCGACTGCTGGGCAGCATCGGCCAACACGCGTCAGTGGAAGCGGGGCCGTTGCGGTCGAGTCGACGGAGCGAAGCGTCTCCGTCTCTGCGGAAGACGGCGACTGATCCGCACCGGTCGACGCCCTCCGGCCAGAAAGAACGCGAGAGAGAACAGGGCAAGGAAGGATCGCTTACGAGTCCTCCCGCAGCGGCGCAAGTGGCAAAGTTGGAAAAGAGTGGAGCAGCGACGCCTGCAATCCCTGCCGTCCCTCTGTCTCCCCTGGCGCCCGAAGGGCCTTCTGCTCTGTATCCAGGCGTGCCCGCGTCTTCCCGCAAGTCCCTGGCGCTTCGTGAGCCCCAACCTGGCACCTCAGCGAGTGTGCGTGACTTGCGCGGGGCGCCGCTGGGCGAGGCGGGGCGCGCGTCGCAGCGCGGCGAGGGCGGGCTGTGCGGAGAACGCGAGACGGACGCAGGATGTGAACAGTGCGCCGTGCTGCTCCAGACGCTCGTTCACACCGCGGACCGCATGCAGCGGCAGATGGAAGATGTGGAGTGCAAAGTGCAGCATCTGCAGGAAGTCGCCGAACGCTCGAAGCGAACAAGTCCTCTCGCGTTTGCGTCTTCGATGCGAGCGGGCGCTCAGAGCGAGATGGGCGAAGACGCACGAGCAGCGCTGGGAACGGCGCAGGCGCGTCAGGAGCCTAGCCAGCCTCTGGTGGCTTCACTAGCCTCTCCAGAGCGGGGCACAAGACAGAGAGGAGGCGACGTCGCGCTCGGCGCCGGGGAGGCCTGCCACGACGGTGAGTTGACGCGAGAGAAAGGAGACACAGGAGACGAAAAGGGACGCGACGTCAGACAGGGGGGGAGCTCTGAAGCAGTTGAACGCGACTTGGCCGCGCTGGCACCGAGCCGGCCGGAAGAAGACAGCATCGTTGCGAGGCTCACGCGAGAGAAACAAGAAGCCCTTGCAGAACGCGACTTCCTCCGTGAAGAGTGCACGACCCTGCGATATTCGGTTGAAGTCCTCTCGCAGATTCGGCTTTTACTGGAAGAACGCGTCGCGCGTCTGGAACGAGCTGTGCTCGGAGCGGCCAAGGCGCAGGACGCTTCAGTGGACGGGGCGAACGGAGACAGGTGTCCCCGCGAAGCCGGGGAGGCGGAGCGGCGCTCCCTCGCGAAGGTCCCGAAGAAGGCACATGGTCTGGAGCGGACGGGAGAGGGACAGACGCAGACCAAATCCGACGGCCAAGTGGCGAGTGCGTGGACGGGGCGCCAGCAGCCTCCGCAGGCTGAGGCGCCGTGGGATCCTGAGACACGATGCATGCAACGCCCCGTTCCTGTCGGATCTGAAGACGACTTCGGGCCGCGAGAGAAACCGGAGCGTCCGGGGTCTTTGCAGGCACGGGAAGCCTGGACTGACGCGCAAAGGAGCGACGCATGCACGCGGACTCGAGAGCCTTCCAAAACCTCTGCTCGGCGAGCGTCCGACGACCGTCTCGTGGAGGCTGATTCCGAGGAGACGGCGGAGACAGCGCGGTCGGTGGTCTCCAAGGAGACACCCACCGCCGAGCCGAGGCAAGACGAGGCGAGGGTGGTCGGCGCAGCCTTCAACGCGCAGACAGGCCACGAGCTGCGAGGTCTGCAAGCATCGCGCGCCTCTCTGGGGCACGACGGAATCTGGAGCCCGAAGTGGCCGGCAGAGCGCGACAGAGGCGAGGACGCGAATGAGCGCGAGGCGGATGGGGCACCAGCATCTGAAGCGCAGAGGCCACTCAGGCTTTTACCGGGGCCTTCCGCCGAGTTGCGTCTGGGTTCGCAGCCGAGAGAACAAAACCGTTCGTCTTTTGCCGCGCCGGAGGGAACAGCCAGCGAAAACAGGACATCTCGATTACGCAGTCCTGTCTACCTCAGCACACTTGTCTCTTCTTCCGGCTTTGCTGAAGCTTCGTCTTCCACCGATTCTTCCACGTTTCCGGGCGCCTCGCGTTCCTCACTTCCGTCTTCATCGTCTTCCTCTTCGTCCGCCTCTTCCTCTCCGTCCGCTTCCTCCTCTTCCTCCTATTCGTCTTCTTCCTCCTCTTCGTCTTCTTCATCATTTGCTGCCTCCGCTGTGTCTTCCGCGTCGTCTGCGGCGGGCGGCATGCGTCCTGCGCTTCTGCTCACGAGCGTCGGTCCCCTCGAAGAGACGAGCGAATTTGAATCGCTGTTCGCGCCTCCGCGGCCTCTGGGGGATTCGGCGCGCGCCTCGCCGCCTCGCTGGGCTCTGCGCGAGTCTCCCGGAGAGCTCGGGGAAACGGCGGCTTTCAAACACGACACGCGGCCCCTGTCCTTTGCGTCTTTCTCGTCCTCGTCCCTGTCTCCTCGCGCTGTGCACGCGACGACTTGTTTGGAGCCTGGACACAGAGAGACATGCCGGGAGCGACAGCCGGAGCGGCGCCCACAGGCACCGCGTGGATCGGATGAAAGCGAGAGAGCGGGCAAAGAACAGGGGCGGGATGAGCTTGACGGATTGAGAAGAACCGAGAGAATGCAACGTACCCCTGAGACGTGCGAACCGAGCTCGCTTGCGTCTTTCCCTTCCTCTTCTTCGACTCGTCCTCCGTCGACGAGAGCCACAGATAACGAGAGGGCCGCGCCTCCTGAACCTCCAGTGCGTGTCTTGCGTGAAGCTTTGAGCGCGGCACGACAGGAAGACCAGTTTCGGGGGACGCCGAGGAGAGAAGAACTCGATGGAGAGGGACGAAGGCGGGGCGAGCGCGCGGGGAAATTGTTGTCCCTTTCCTCGGCAGAATCCTGCACGGAGACGCTTGGGGCCCATCTAGCGTTGCAGCCTTCTTCGCCGGCGTCTCGCCCGCAGATGGAGCAGCGTTTGTCGTCGCCCCGCGCAGACAGGGCGCCGCCGCAGGAGGGGACGGAGAGAGGCGGCGTGCGCCAGGAGCGCGGCGCGCAGAGGGACCCAAACGGGAGGAACGTGAGCCAGGCCGGAGACCGGGTTCGTTGCCATTCTGGCGTTCCGCACATACACCGCAGCGGAGGCTGGGAGGCGGCCGGCGAGACAGGGACCCAACCTCTGTCGCGCACGTTCCCGGGGAACTCGCAGACTGGGGGGCGGCCAGGGCGCGAAAGGTTTCTGAAGGCGAACACGGAGAGGAAAGAGACAGGAGGTGGACTCTTGCAGGGATTCGAGCCTCGTTCACGCGACCTGTCTCCGGATCTTCCCACGTTCTCGACTCGCCTCCGGCGCAGCGCCGTCGGCGTCGATTCCGGGACTCCGCCCGGCGTGGGGTTCTCCAGGCTCGCCATCAGAAGTGTGCATGTTTCGCCGAGTCTCTCGCCGTCTTCGCTCTCCTCTCTTTCGTCTTCCCTCTCTTCTCTTTCGTCTTCCCTCTCGGTGCCGCTCGTGTCGGCCCTCCTCGAAGACGCCGCGCCGGCAACGCGGAGCAGCTGAGAGAAGGCCGGGGCGCGGCAGAGAGCGGGACACACAAGCAAATCTTCATCGGTCGGAAGATACGCCTCGGAGCGGACGCGAGAAAACCTGGCGACGCGCGGAAAAAGGCGGTGAGGCACCGCAAACGAATGGAGGAATGAGGTAAACGAGAGAGAGGGAAAGGGACAGGGGATAGGGAGGCGCAGAGAGGAGACAAACATCTGGAGACGGAGGAAGCCAGCGAGGAATGGGGAACCTCAGAGGTGCGCGCCCGCAGCAGGAACGCCCAGATGCGACAGTGGCGAGGCCGCTCGCTTGCCTTTCGTTTTTCTCGCAGTTTTCCTTTTTTGTGTTGCGCGCTGCTAAGAGGCTCCCCTGGTGGTGTTTGGCTGTCCCTCGCTGCTGAGGCCACACCAGTCTTGCTCGTCTCTGACTTCCCACCTCTGGGAGAACACCAGCGGGGCGAACGCGTGTAGGCCGCTGAGAGAAGACCCAGGAGAAACGCAGGGGGAAGAAGTGCGGAGGCGAGTTGACTTGAGGAAGGAGGCAATGATGCAGGGGGAGAAGGGAACGTTTTCGGCACCAGAAACGCAAGGGGAAGGGCGGCACTCGCGGAGCCCGTACTCAGGTTGTGCTTGCTGGGTGTCGTACCATCACGAGATTTGCGGTTTTGAACCCTTTCTTTTCGCGCCCATGTGGCTCGTGTTTTTTGGGCGCTTTCTGGCCGAACCGTTTGCACGTCTCAATTTGTTTTCGCAGAGAAATCAACGTCACTTCTCTGTCACGGAGGCTGTATCGTCCTGCGTGTGACTGCTCTGCCCAAGGTCCACGCGTCCCGCAGCTGCAGAGGGGGGGTTGCTCTACAGTGCATATATCGCAACGCGCGCCCCGAGGTTTTCGCTTTTGCACATCTACGCGTGTCCGCATTCCGTCGATGCAGACACATACACCGCAAACTACTCCAGCGTGCCGCAAGGGCGAGACCAGTGCACTCCACAGGTTAAACAGGGTTCTTTCTACGAGACTCCTGAATACTGTGAGACGAGTATAGACGCTACGAACGCCAGGTACATATCTATGCTTAGATGTGCATGTGTCTCTGGAGAGGTGTACATGTGTCGAGGTCAGGGGAAACGGGAGTGTTAGAATTCCTCTCGGTTGGGAAAAGACTTCGAAAAACCTGTGAGTTGTGGTGCGGGACCACGTGAGAAGCAAACGGAGCGCACCGGAGCCAGGCGAGAGACGGGCACAGCGAAAGAGAAGAGGTCGGACTCGGAAAGCGAAAGGCGAGAAGAAAGAACACCGAAGCGCAGCGCAACCCGCTAAAAAGAGAACCTAGAGAGGCGGACGGTCAGGACGGACACGAGCAACTCTTTGAGGACAAAAAAAAACGAGGAAGGCGATGACGAGAACCAGGCGAGACGGAGGAGAGACTGGCAAAGAAACAGAGATACAGATGCGAGACAACGATTATAACACCCAGGCGCGTGCAACGAACGACGAAGGATCCAGAGGCATGTCCAAAGCGTCTCGCAGAAACGGATACAGAGAGGCGTGAAAGCCCTCTGAAGCGCATGCGAGAGCTCGGACCGCCTCGCCCCCGACCTTCCCGACGAGGCAGCACGTGCCCGCCAAATGGGTTCAGTCACTTCCTGCGTCTTGTTTCGCGCGAAGCCTCCAAGAAAACGCACAAACGAGATCCTCTGGAGCCTCGCCGCTCCGCAGCCTACACCGGCGAGGCTTGTTTCCGCTTCCAGAGCTTCGCAGCTTGCAGGATCTTCAAATTCTGCAGAGAGAAGACAGGCGAGCGAGAAAACGGTCACCGCAGCGAGTTGAAAAGAGCGCGTCTAGGCTCCGCCTGTGATTTTTCCGGCACGGAAAGGCTGGCGAACACTGAGCGTGCAACCCTAAACCCTAGAACGCCCTGCGGGCCTTTTAGTTCCTCCTAGTACCCGCGTTCGTCCCCCCCTCGTCTCCTTTCTGCCCCACGCAAAACGAAGGCAACTGCTGCCGCGGTCGCTTGGCTCCAGTCGTCATACCGATCGACTGAGCCGCGGAATTTACTGGGCAAGCCTGCGTAGATTTCTTGTGTGAGTCTATTTGCGCAAATATCTACGAAATGCATAGGTAAATGCGCTTGTGTGTACACAGAGCGAGAGCCGCGCCCCCGTGCCTATCGCGGGCCAGCGCTGGTGGAACTTACCGCTGCACTTCCGGGGTCGTCAGGGAAGACGTAGGCAGTTGTTTCGACGGTGGATTCTGTACCAGTTTCTTTGTCGCGCTCGACGCGGATTTTCTTCACCTTCTTCGGGAGCATGTTGAATACGCGCCCGATGGACTGCGCGTCGCCGCTCTCGCGCTCCATCGCTAGCCAGTGCTGCGCAAAAGAGCACAGACGGGGCCGCGAGCAACGGAAAAGTGAGCGGGCTCTCCGAGGTGCGCACGCTGTTTTTGCGAGCTATAAAGGAAACACTGAAACTCTCCCGAACGCTGCGCTCTCCTCGGCTCGGGCGGTTCGACGTCCAAGAAGGGAAAGGTGACGGGCGTCTGACCCATCTCCGAGAATTCGAGGCACCGAGAGCTACCGCGCAGTTCTCTCCCTTCTCGTCCCCGGCTCTACTGTCTTTTGTCTGTCTCGCACCCCCGCTCGAAAACCGTTCGCTCCCCATCCTTCTGTCTCTTCGCCGCTCCAGAGAGGCAAACAGGCGCCACGGAAAAAAACGCAGCAAGAGAGCCTGCCGCGGTCGCGTCGCTGCATCTGAAACGGTAAAGCGGCACGGCTACAGCGTTCTCGGGCTTCTCGGGCAGTCGCGGCTGCCGCGCCTACCTCGAGAAGCGAAGCTCGGTCTTCGTCCCAGCTGTTCTCCTTGCAAACCTCAATGCCGCGCTCGAGAACCTAACGGTTGCATGCAGAAAGATACGACAGCCCACGTAGGGCCGGCGGATGTCGCAGCCAGCACAGCGCGCTCCCTGAGGAATGCCCGTCAGGCCCAGCGATGCGCGCGACATCCATGAGAAGCGCGTCCGGCTCAGCGGAGGGCCGAATGCGCAAAGGCGTAGATTTTCCCAGACGCACCGCGACCTCCGGGAGAGACGAAGGACAAGGGAAACCGATGCGAAAGCGTTTAACGTTTTAATCTTGAGTCTGTGGTCTGTGTGACATAAGTAGTGTTATTCGTACACGAATTGAAGAATGAGAAGTTTGCGCGCGGCGGAGCGCAGAAAGGTGCACAGGACGGGCGCCGACGGGCACGAACGCCAAGGCGGGCGAGAGCGAGAACTGGCGAGAAGCAAAGGAGGAAAACCACCCCCCAGGTGAGAACAGCACAGCGGCCGCTTACCTTCCGGGCCCTGGCGAGGTCTTCGACAATTCGCCACTCAAAATCTGCAAAACTTTTGAAAACCTTCACGTGCTGCGTTTTCTCCAGAAGCCTCTCGTAGAGACTGCGCGCGCGATCGACAGCCCCCCAGCCAACTTCCATGTCGATGTACGCCTTCCAGAGCTGCAGAGCCGAAACCGAGGAGAGGCACACGCAGAGACAATCAGACCGGGTGCGAACGCCGAGAGGAGACGCAAACGCCGAGAGGATGCGCAAACGGGGTGGGGAGACGAGCGCGTGAGCTCTGAGCCTAGCTCCCATTCGCCAGTGAGGACCGGGGATTTCGAACGGAAACTCGAGGAGAGGGACACCGCTGGCGAGAGAGCGAAAAATACCCGGCAGCCTACCAGTTCCGGCATGTCCATCTCCTCCATGCCGACGGCGAGTTCGCAGAGCGCTCGGGCGCGGGCCTGTTCCTCGGCGAGAACTTCCAAGTCGATCATTGCAATCCACGCCTGGGAAACGGAGAAGACCAGAGCGCCAGCGACAACGGAATTGCATGCGCAAGAAAAAGGCGACGTGTCCAGGTGTGCTGAAACACCAGTCCCGCCTGCTTACTCGAGGATTGAACGGATGCAACTCAATGAACTTTGCGTAGATCTTCCGACACCGGTCGATGTTTCCGAGGCGTAGCTCCAGTTGCGCGTACGCGACAAAGATCTTCGGTTTTCCACACTCGGCGATCGCGCGCCCGAATATAAGCCGAGCCTTGTTGAGGTCCAGCTGGCGAACCTGAAGGGACGGCGGGAATGGGGCGAGCCAGGACGTGAAACGGCAGGCAGCGGGAAGCGCGCTTGAAGAGCACAGCGAAGCGGAACGCGCGGGAGAATCGAAAAAGGGCAAATTTGTGAGGGGGAAGAGAGAGACCAGCGAGGTCGAGCTGCCAAAAGGACGAAGAGCAGACGCGCAGTGAACATCCTCCGCCTGTTAAAGCTGAAGCGGCGGATCTTTTGTTGACTTGTTGCGGAAAGTACACGAGGAGCATCTTCCGGCTCGGCTCTGAGCTCACCTCGAAACTCGCATACAGTGACCAGATCTTGGCGAAGGAGAACTTCTTGTGAGGAATCACTTCCAGCATCTTCTGGTAGACTTGTCGGCATCTCTCCATGTCTTTCGCCTGCAGCTCCTCGAAGAGCGCGTAGCAAATCCAAATGTAGACGTACCTGGCCGTCACGCCCAGACACACACACACACGCGACGCATGAAAAGGAGGCGCACAAACATTATCTCGCAATCATCTCAATACGCACATGCACCTAAACCGTTTACGCTTTACGGTCAGCAGCGAATCCCGCCGAGCAGATGAGAACCGACAAAATCCACGCCACTGACGGAGAAGCCGCACGATCAATGCTTGAACACACACACGCAGGCACACACGCATAGAGGCAGGACGGGTCGCGTCCAAATATGTGTGCTTACTTATCTACACATTCATATATACATATATACATATATATATACATATATACATATACATATACATATATATATATATATATACATATACATATATATACATATACATATACATATATATATACGTATATATATATATACGTATATATATATATACGTATATATATACATATATATATATATATATATATATACTGGAAGAGCGAGAGAGGTCTGAATGTACAGAGTTGGTGGCGTTTCGAAAGCAGGAAACAGACAGGTGATTTGGATTTCAGTCGCCGGGACGCGTCTCGCTTGTCCCGCCCAGCAGTCCCGCCTAACCTTCGTCGCGGGCTTCCTCTGTCTCGACACTCACCGTTTCCAGCATCTCTTTTCCAGCACCGGCGGCACGTTGGCGAGGGCGCGTTCGTAGACATTTCGGATTCGGTCGATGTCGCCTCGACTTTCTTCCAGGCGAATGTAGTCAATCCAACAGTCGTAGTTCAAAGGGTTGGCATGCACTTCCTCTTCGTAGACAAACACCCGCTTCGACAAAACCGTGTCTTCTATCCCTTCTCTGCACCACACATTTTGCAGCCAAGCGACACAAAAACGAACTCTCCACAAAACGACGCGACATTCTGTGTAAACATGGTCACCTGCACTCGCACACACGCAAACCTACATCTAGACATGCAGATGTGTAGAACGAGATCTCTGTTTCTACGGGGAGAGAGAGAAGCCAGAAAGCTGTGACGGAAAAGTTCTCCACACTGCCACTGAGCAACGGGAGCAGGCTGCCTCGCGCCTCACGAACCCGACGCGATCCAGGCGAACACACATCGTCGCACGCCCGTCCCTGCCGTGTGACTCGCCTGCATGCGCCAGAAAAAACGCGGGGCTCTCGCCCGAAGACAAACGACGACCTGCCTCGCCAAAGGCGGAGCGCGCCGCCAAAAGAGGCAGGCCGCCTCGGTTCCCCTTACTTGTCGCCGAACTGTTTCTGGAACGTGACGTATTTTTCGTAGAGGAGATCCGACTCGCCCTTGGGAAGCCGCTCCAGCGCCTGCTGGTAGATGATCTTCGCTCTGCATGCACAAAAACGGGAAGGCGGTTAGAGCGCCGCGCGAACGGTCTGTGTGTGTGTGGAGACACTCTGAGGCCGCTGTGCACCTTCCGCGCACCAAGCGAAGCGACTGACAGCGGGAAGCGCACGCCCATGAGCGGACAAGTCCGGGGGAGTGTGCGTAGTCGCGGGAGGGCCCGATGTGGACAGAGCAGCACACGGCGCGCGAGGTTGAGAGGCGACACAGTGACAAGATCTCGACGGCGCACTGCTGACTGCATGAAGATGCCGGCACGAGAGCCTCACATAACGCGCGGAAAGAGACGCACCTCTCGGTCTCCCTTTGTCGCTCCTCGAACTGCGCAAACTTAACGAAGAACTGCTCGTCCAGCATATCTTCTGGTAGAAGCTCGACCTGAAGCGGAAACAGAGCGCACGGCCGTGAACGGTTTGGCCAGTTCAGCGGCGCAGCCGAGAACCCCCGCGAGGTCTCCCTGGCAGCTTCCCGCGCGCGCGCAAAACCCGCAGGCAGCAAAAAGGCGAATAACGAAGAAGGGAGGTTTTTGACGGGCTGATGAGGCGTGCTCTCCTCGTTTCGAAGAAGACTGGTGAAGAGCATGCAGCAACCACAGGCACTTCTCAGCAAGTGGAAGGGAAAAATTCAACAGCTGACCCACCGCCTTCTCGAAGCCCGCGCGAGCTCGCGAGATGTGTTTGTGCCGTTCCTCGAATTTGCAGAAGCGCAGGAAGGACTCCTGCGACGGCCGGTTGCTCAGGTATCTGGGAACGCAAGGTCAGAGAAACGTGGATGCATGCGTTGCGAACAGAGAACGGAGAGAGAGCGATGGCGAGCGGGCGGAGGGAGCACGCGAGCGGGGGAAAGCCGGGCAGGCTCTGTGTTTGACAAGGATGGCGGGGGAAAGGTCCGCGAGAACAGGGAGCGAGAAAACCACGACGCGCAGAGGAACCGGGCCGGCGGCACAGTCTGCTTATTGTGTTTCAGCACGTGGCAGAAGACAGGGAGGAGTGCCAGCAGCGATCGGCAGGCGGCGCGCACCTTTGCGTTTTCTTCATCCGAAAGGCGAGACACCGGCGCAGAGAGAACAGAGAAGGGGGAGCACTCCGCGCTTTCGTGGTCCACTGGGTTCCAGATCCCCATAAAAAACGACAGAATGAACCCGCGATCTCGGGCGCCCGCGCGTCTCACCTCTCAAAGACTTTCCGCGCGCGGTCTAGTTCCTTGCATCGTTCCTCAAAGTGAATGTACAGCATCCAGCCCTTGTCGCTCGGATTCCACTCCATCCAGCGCTCAAACACGTTCCGCGCACCTGCGAGGCCACGCCCAAAGAAAAAGGTGCGCGCAAAGACACGTCCAAATGCACACACTCAGGGCGACTCTACCCACACGCATAAAAATCACACATATGCATATATATATATATATATGGACATTTATGCCGGCCGCGATCTGCGTCTACACCTAGATCAACACGGGTGCATACGCACATCAGTAGCAGGGAACCTGTGCTTTGGCGGGGGGAAGCGGGCAGCGTTCGCCAGGCGAAACGATGCGTCTTGGATCCGATGAAGAAGTGGAACAGAATGGCCACAGACTGTCGCCACCGTTTTCTTCTCTGACGTCCCTCAACAGCCTGGCGTGCACAAAAATTTCCGTGTCCCCCTAGTCCTTCGCCATCCGCCGACATCTGGAGAAGCCCGCTGCAGGCTCCTTCCTTCAGAACTGGGAAATGCCTTTCTCTCTTCCCGCAGGATTATGGGACCGGCCTTTCTCTCTTGCCTCAGAACTATGGGAACTGCCTTTCTCTCTTCTCTCGGACCTGGAACCCGCGCCTATTTTGTTTAACTGCGTTACCTGCGTAGTTGCCGAGAAGCTCTTCCATGTGGGCGTACTTGAACCAGAACTGCTCTTGGCGCGGGAGAAGGAGACACGCGCGGTCGTACAGGTTTCGGCAGCTGTTGATGAATTTGTTTTTTGACTCCATTTCGATGTACTTGAGCCAGAGCGTGGTGTTTTGGTAGTCCACGTTCAGGGCGCGCTCAAAGACGCTGCGGGCTCTGCAGGCGCAAGAAAAGAGAAAGACGCGCGAGCGCAGCTGGAGGGGACTCCGGATCCGCCGGGGAGCGTAGACAGCGGAGACGCGCCGAAGCTAGAAAGGAAAGAAGAGACGCGGCCTCTACAGAGGATGGCGCACCAAAGGCGAGCGGAGGGAGGAAAAGACAGGGTCGGCATGTCGCGAGCGTGTGGAAGTTCAGTCCGAGGGCCCGAGACTTCTTTACACAGGTTGCCTCACACATGGGAAGTGCAAGGCGCCATCATGTGTCTACGGGAGGCGCCTGGAGTTGCGCTCCTGACTTCGAAACCCCGGTGTGCTACCTTGTATATGTTATTTTCCCTCCCTGCAAGAGTCTCTGCATCGTTCTCTTTTTCGCGGACGCACCCTCTCTTCCTGTCTCGTGTCTCGACGCCTGATCTTTGCGCCGCTCCCCTCAGCGCGGTCCTCTCCCGACCTGCGGCTTTCCGTCCGCGGTCTGTGCTTTCCTACCTGCGGAATTCCTTCTGAGCAGCCTCCCACTCCGCGTACTTGATCCACGTGCCGATGTGGTGTCTCTGCCTCCGGAGGGTGTCTTCGAATTCCTTTCGCTTTCGGACTCGGTACTGCTGGAGCTCTTCTTCGTCGACGATGCGCTGCTGCGGCCGAATCTGGCTCGAGTCGTCCAGCTGTCTGTCGACCGCCTCGCGGAGCAGCTGCTCGGCGGTGATCTGCACGGGCGCAGGCATCTTGTTTTTCACTTCCATCATCTTCCGACTCCCGTGAAGCGGGTAGTTCCCCCCCGCGGAGACGGGGCCTTGGCGGATGGCGCCCGCTGGGATGGTGCTTGCCATGGTGGAGCGCAGAGCGGGGAAAACGGGAAACAAAAAGGACGAAACGCCGACGGGAGAGACCCGAGAACCTCCTCCGCAGAAATATCTGTATACACGGACGATAAGAGGAGAGAAGGCGGGTCCGGCGGTGGAGAGAGTGGTGCGGCGCGAAGACGGGAAGAGTCGGGGCCAAGTTCACAGAAAGCTATTTGCACGCAGACGTAGCGGCGCACCAGTGACGCTGGCGCTTAAAAAGGCGAAACGCGCGAGGGAGACGCCGTCGCGCAGTTTCTGCGTCACCGCGAGCAGGAGCAGTGACGTGGCCGAAAAGGGGGCGAAGAGATGCGGCGAGGGCCGGGGAAAACGGCGGAGAGAGAAAACGGGCGAAGCAGCCGGCGCGCTATCGTCACCTTCCACATTCATCCTCCCACAGCCTCCTTCCCCCGAGGCGGGGAAGAAGGAGGGAAGAAGAGAAAGTCGACCCGCGATGAAGGTTGTATTAAAATCCAAGAGAGGTTGGAATTCATCCGGTGTCCGCATGCGCGCAGTCGTGAAGGATCTGCACTGGAAATCGCTAGGTTTGTGCCGCGGGTGTGAAGGCAGGCAGAGTAGGCAAGCGAGATCTTGCAAAGGGGCGAAAGGCGTGAAAAGGTTGATTCGTGAGGACGGCCGAGACTGGACAGGACAATTCCGCGCGCGAAGGGTGGAGGCAAAACCAGATCTTCTTTGTTCCACTTCCCTCTCGGACTCCCGCTCAAAAATGCAAACAACGGGACGATTCCAAGGTATCCCCTAGAGGAACCCGACACGTTTCTCTCTGTCCCGAAAGAAGAAAGTGAGACAAAGGGGAAAACGAGTGTCTGGTGTCCGGCGAAATCTGAAAGCGTCAACAGTCCGTAGATAAATCTCCCGCATGCCGCGCATGCAGAAAGGGGGGCGGTATGCGCTCTGTTGTCACGACGCTAACGTCAGGAAGAGCCGCGCAGCGAGGAACGGAAGCAAAAAGCATCTTTCTGCCCACAACTTTCGGAGAACTCCTTAGCTAACAAGATGCATAGCGAGCCCGCACATTTTCAGAACGTCCTGGGAACATCTCGGCTTTCCAAGCTGAGCGGTTCCTTGTCCAGGCCTGCGGCGTCGGCCGTCTCGTAGCCTCCCCCCTTTCGACCGTCCCTCCACAGTTCTACAGCATGAAAATCACTGAGGCAAAGTCTGTTTTGTCAAACGATGGAGAGGCGACCGACGCCATCCTCCACGTTTGTTGCCTGACACTACATGCGAAGAAGTTCGAAAGCACACGCGGCTTGTGCGGACTTCTTTCTGCGAGGGGAGAACACACACAGACTTTTGACAGAGCGTATACGACCCAACACCGGCTAGGAACCTTTGTCGTGAAACAACGAGTGTTTGAACCCGTCAAAAAGGCAGAAAAGTTAAAGCGTGTGTGAACGGTAACTCTCTGGAGAAGGTTCGGACTTGTATTGAGACGGGAACATGCCGTAACATCCTCCTCCACTGGAAATGGACGGTCCGAGACTGATGCCTTGTGGGTCATGAAGAGACCCAGACGAAGGGAAACGAGGCAATGTTATCACTGCGGTCTCTGCCAGGTTTGCCTGGCGCCTTCTGCCGAAGTGGAGTCTTTTTTTGTGTGCCGTGAGCAAGCATGGGGAAGTGTGGCTCCGTACAAGGGCTAAAGTGGAAAGGTCGTTCACATAGCTCGATTTCCTGTCAGTTTCAAAAACGCCACACGAGTACCAGGTAACTGTTAGCATTTCCATTTGGTTCCGGGAAGAACGTCAAATCACTGTTAGACGCCGTGGGGCGCGTTAGAAGACGGAACGTTGCCTTGCATGGCATTTTTCCAAATGGAAGGATGCAGGACCGTTATCACCGCACTGAGCGCGGATGCTCTAGCTTTGTCTGACGCACTACCCTTTCCAGTAGTAAACGGTTCCTGTGTATCGCTGCTCAACTGAAAAAGGAAACAGGGGTCGGCTTATACTCGATACCTCCCTAGTTCTCTTCTCTACGTCAAAAGTCCTGTGGCAGTTTCTATGCAGACGTCGTGGTTGCACACACGCCGCCCCCTCGTGCTCGTTTCAATGCGCGTGCCTAGCCTTCTGGCTCTTTCCGCCTGGAAAGTCGCGTCGTTTGTACCGCCAGAACGGGCGTTATACCTGCCCCGTCTTTTTGGGTGACATGGCTACACCGCGTACTGCACTGCGCTGTTGAAGCCGGTCTTGGTTGCCACACTCTGAAATTGTGTTCACGTAACAGCGCCGAGCAGCCTCACACATCCATCCGGAGAACGCCGGGATTACGAGCGACTGTCGCTGGAAGCGTGCGGCTCCGTTGCGGTTCATTGGCCTTTCGAATTCCCGTCCAAAATTGCCAAATTATCGGCAATGGAGAGTTTTGTGCGAAAAACGAGGTCATGTATACAAGGAATAGTCGCGATTCAAAACTGAGCACCTGACACATATGCGCACCGTTTTTGGAGAACGGTATCGAAGAGAGATAACAGTTCAAGATTCTTTGGCAGGAGAAAAGCACAAGTCACAAAACGCCACTTCGAGTATACCACGTTCTCGAGCTTAGCAAACAGAGCGCGTCGACAGGTTGCACAGAGCAGCATTCTCGAATAAAACGGCAACTGACGTGGTTCACGTCTTTGTACGGATACTGGTAAGGCGTCGAATATAGAACACCAACTCCTAGGGAAGCACGCCGGGAGTGCCGTGTGCCTGGAGTTATGGATGCTCCGGATACAAACCTCCTCGAAGCAGCGTCAGACGGTTTTTTCTTCCTGAAACTACCCGACAAACAAAGGTCAGAGAGCATCCTCTGTGTGTATTTCAAATTTCCGTCGCCATCATTTTTGACTCCGTCATTCTGGCAGCTTCTCCAGCACCGGACACGCACGCACGCTCTCGGGTGGTAGGCCTCGCAGCCTCCGAGAACCAAACTGTTTCCGTTTGCACGAACACACTCTTCACGTGAATGACGCACACCCCGAGGTCCCCTACCTCGCGTTCCTCCCTTTTTTCACAAGCAAGCACCGGCACTGGGGAGAACCTGACATGAGTCCACCTTCCAGCCTTTCGCGTGAAGTGTGTGTAGTGTACATACACCAGGGTGCGCGCGCAGCAGACTCGCCTGGGACATTTGCGATGCTTTAAACACACTCGCACGCAGCTACGTGCCTCTCTAGGGATGGCTTTTTTTTAAAAGGGTTTCCGGTCGAGTCCCGTTCCCGCGGCAACAACGCCGTCCTTGGCAGCCATGACGGCAATGAGGTCGACGAGACGCGCCGAGTACGCGTACTCGTTGTCGTACCACGACACGAGCTTGACAAAGTTCGGGTTCAGCATGATGCCCGCGTTCGCGTCGAACACTGTCGAGCACTGCGAGCCAACAATGTCCTGGGACACGATCGGCTCCTCAGTGTAGCCGATGATGCCGCGCATGTACGTTTCGCTCGCCTCGCGGACCGCCTTCTTGATTTCCTCGTAAGTCGTGCTCTTGTTCAACCGGCAGGTCAAGTCAACGACAGAGACATCGAGCGTGGGCACCCGGAAGGCCATGCCAGTGAGTTTTCCCTTCATGTGCGGCAGACACCGGGCGACCGCCTTCGCGGCTCCTGTGGATGACGGGATGATATTGCCGGTTGCAGCTCGGCCGCCGCGCCAGTCTTTCTTCGAGGTGCCGTCGACGACCTTCTGCGTGCCTGTGGCTGCGTGGACGGTCGTCATCAGACCCTCAACCAGGCCAAAGTTCTCGTCAATCACCTTCACCAAGGGCGCCAAGCCGTTCGTGGTGCACGACGCACACGACACAACTTTCATGCTCGACTCGTAGTCCTGCTCGGCATTCACGCCCACCACGAGAGTCGGGGTTGATTCGTCCTTCGCCGGAGCGGAAATAACTGCGTGCTTCGCTCCGCCAGGTCTGAGCGCAGAACAGACACACGAGCGAAGAGCCTCCAGAGAGAGTCGGAAAACCTGGAGGAAGGCCAGACAACCACGCGCACACACGCAGAAACCTTCTCACAGCACCGATGCTGCAGAGCGGCGCTCCACCAGAAGGCGCAAGACCTTGGCGAATAGCAGATGGACACCGGGGGGACAACGCCATGGCTGTCGGCTGCAGAATGCCTAGGAATGACCCACACGAGGTACAGGAACCCCGTGGTAAGAGAGAAAAAAAGGCGCTCACGCACAGACGTAGCCGGCGTTCGCGACGCGCATCGCGAACAGAAACTCCCGGCTTTGCCTCCTTCCACAATCCGACACCCAGCAAGCAGATGACATCGGTTTCAGCCCGAGGACTGCCGTTCCCAGGGAAAAGGCGCGACTGACCAGAACACGGGGCCGCCGCACACGATGCCCGGTTTCAAGTCCCGGGGTTCTGCATACTCGTTCCTCGTTCCGCGAGACACACGGAACTCAACCCGTACCTGTTGACGTGTTTTGCCGCAGCCTCGGTCGTGCAGAACACACCAGTCGATTCACAGACGTAGTCGGCGCCTTGCGCCGCCCACGGGATCTCTTCGGGGTCACGGGTGTTGGAGATGCTGACTTCCTGGCCGTTCACGATGAGGCCGGAATCGGTAGGGACGATTTCGCCGTCGAACCGGCCGTGGACGGAGTCGTATTTGAGCATGTACGCGATGTAGGCAGGATCCATGCTGCAGTTGATGTGCGTGACGGTGACGTCCGGTCGGGTCATGGCGATGCGGAAGACGAGGCGTCCAATGCGGCCCATGCCGTTGATCCCCATGCGAATCGGCGCGTTCGCCTTCGCGGAGCTGCCTCCGAGGAGGCCAAACAGACCACTCGGCGAGATGCGCGGGACCGGGGCAAAGGCGTTCTTTCCGGCGCCTCCTGCGGCGAACGCGTTCCGGTTATGGCTGCGAATGCTCGCGCTGCGGGGGGCGGGCGCGGCGGCGGACGCCGAGGGCGAGGCGGTCGCCGGCGCAGCTGGCCCTAGGAATCCAAAGTTGGACGCCAGGAGTGCCTCCGTGGTCAGCGCAATGTTCTCCCCGTCGTCGGCGGGGGACGCACACCGCGGATCCCGTTCTGTGCGCAGCAGCTCTGCCGAGAGCGCCTGCACGAAGCCGCACAAGTCGCTCGTGCTTTTGCCGTCCTTCGCCATCTGCTCCAAGACTGCCGGGCCGTCGACGCCCGACTCCTGGAGGAGGTCAAGCGCCACTGCCTCGATCTCTTCTTCCGTCACTGCAGCCATCGGTTCGAGGGGAGTCGCATTGTCGAACGGCGAGGCGGCGGCCTGCGAAGAGCCCTCCGGCGCCGCGGCGCAGAAATCCGACGTGGAGGCGACCAGCCACAGGTACGCGTCGTCGAGAATGCATCTCTGCAGCACTTCGTCGCCGCTCTGCTCGTACTGAACCACGCAGCGCGGGTGCTGGCGGCAGAGATAGGCGTCCGTGTGGAGCGCAGCGCACGGCAGGTCGTCGAAGGGGGCGAAGCTGTTGTGGAAATAGATTTTCAGGACGCGCCCGGAAGCCGCGTCGCTGATGTGAAAGTGCTTGGGGGCGAGCAGCGAGCGCGGGACCTTTCCGCGCGCGGCGGGGTCTGCGTCGCTCACGATCTTTTGGTTGATGGCGTAGCGCATCTCCCCGGCAGCGACGGCGTCGGCGAGTGCCTTCCCGCTTTGTGCCTCGGCTTCCTCCGTCAAGACCTGCACAGCAGTTGCCAACTCCTCGTACTCCGCAGCGGCTTCCAGCGCCTCCTTCTCTGCGGCGGCGGCCAAGTTTTCCTTCTTCTGCTTCTTCGCGTCCTCGAACGCGCGGGAGGCCTCATCGTGGCGCTCCGCCGCCTCGCTCGCCGCCAGCATGTACTCCGCCACCATCTGTTCCTTCTCGTCCAGCTGCTCGCCAGCCTCCTGAACAGACGTCTCCAACGCAGCGAGTTTCTCCAGAGCCTCCGGGACAGACGCAATGTCGTCTGGCGTGATGGTCACGTCGCACGAACCGTAGGGCAGTCCCTGCTCCGCGGCGTTCGCCTGAGACTCCGAGGCAGCCTGCTGTCTCCTCGCCTCAGACTCGGCGCTCCGGTGCGCCTCTTCCTGTGCGCGCTCGCGGAGGAGCGCAGGATCCGTTTCGGAAACCGCCTGCGCGTACGCGGCGATGTCTTGCGCCTCGGCGGCTGCCGCGGCCGCGGCCGCGGCGAGCTCGTGTGCCGCGGCGATGTCGCCCTTAGCGGCGGCTTCTCTCGCCGCCTCCGCGAACTGCTGGACGTCCTCCGCCGCGCGCTGCGCATGCTCAGTCGCTACAGTTTGCTCGCGGCGGAGGATCTCCTCCGCCTCGCGAAGCGACGGCACGCCATCGGCGCCGTCAAACGCGCCTGCCGGCTCTCGGCAGGAATCCGTGGCGCCGGCGACGGGGAGGCTGTCGGGTTGCGGGGGGACGGGCTGTGCGGCGTCGAGGCGGATGCCGTAGGCCGCAGGCAGGGACGAAGGCAGGGACGAAGGCAGGGAGAGGGAGGAGGGGGAAAAGGGGACACACGTCAGAGACAGAGACAGGAGAGACAGAAAGACGCAAAGCACGCCTGGCCGAAGCCGGACCGACGACGGTCCGGTGAAGGAAGACATGGTGCGTTCCGCTTGAGAGAAGGCAGCAAAAACGCACGAGACAGGAGAGGGTGGGAAGAAGGCACCCGTCGGAAAAGGCGTCGAGAGTGTGGGGGGTTTGACCAGGCTATTAAGTTGCCTCCCCGACACAGATTCGCAGAAGGAGAAACAACAAGACTCGGGGACGCGAAAGGACAGGCCCTGTTTCGGGTGTTTTTTGCCGCGCGTCATTGCCCGCCCGATCTCAGAACCGTCCTGGTGTGCCCATGTGTGCACGCGCTGCAGGCCTGCGTACCTCTCTCTGCCAGTAGCGAGAGACGGACAGCGGTTCCCGTGGGCGGCTTGTGCGCTGGAGGCTAGCGCTCACGCGATTTCCCCGCCCGCTTTTCGCAGCGAGAGACAGGTCGTTGGGGGCTGTCTCGCCTTCGTTGCCGCGCCGTTTGCCTCCTCGAGCTTCTCGGTTTCCACACCGCGAACCCGAGCAATTGAACGAAAAAGCCCGCCCCGGTGAAGAGTGCACGCGCCGCGTCGCGAAAAAGCCACACTGCATCCCGCTCCGCTGGCTTCGGTTCTCCCGGGAAAAACAGACACGAGCTTCGTGGCCGACACGGGAGGAAAACTACCCTACACACGTGAGAGACAGCGGCGGACCGCCTCCATCGCCGGGGAAGACGACTTACTCGCAACTCCGGACAGCTGGGACCGTCTTCACAACGCCTTCGGCCCAGCGGAGACAGTGCGCGACACAATGCGACCGACGGCTTCACTGGCGTCCCGTTCTCTTTCACCTGTGTGTGTGTGTGTGTTTGGGCGTGTCCGGAGGCAAACGCTATCCAGAAGGCGCACTGTGTTGGAAAGGCTGCGCCTCCTGTGTTGAGGGAATCAAAAAGACGGCAGCAAGGACACCGGACGCTGTCTTGGGCGAGCGCTCCGTCTAAGAAACGGTCCTGTCTTCCGCGGCCCTCTCTGCGCACGTAGCTTGCCAAACGCCGCTGTTGCGACACTGCGGCGTGTGAAGGAGAGGTCGCGTAGGCGTATTATCGTAAGCAAACTCCAGGGGTATCTGCGCGAGATCTGTTTCTGCTTGATTCGAATCCTCATAAAACACCGCAGGTAGGCGCAGGTTGTGGCTCCGCGTCCTAGGCTTTGTTTCCGGCAAAAGCACGACTCGGCGATCCCCGCTAAATGCTACAATCCCTTGCCACTTTGCAATCAACAACCATTGTTTTTTCTCACAATCTGGCCCGGACACCGTCAGATCGCCCCGTCGAGTTACGGCCGTTGCGTCTAGGTTTGTCGTTTTTTAAGAAGACAAAAGACGTCAACCGCGAGGGGGGAGGATCGCGAAATCTTCAGACCCCGTAGCGTCCGAAGCACAAGTTCCGAGTATGTCATCGGATAGATCCGACACCGAGAGGAGCAAATCCCTGAACAAACAGGTTTTACGTATTTGAACGAAGTGGTAAAATAGCGGGACAGAGCACGCAGCGGATACCCTTGCGTAGAACCGATCCACGGAACGTCTCTCTGGAGGCGAGAAGTTTCAGGCGTTTCGGCCGCCACCGTTTTCCCGCCGAATATGCCAAATGCACTGTCACAGTTCTTCGTCTGTCCGTGAACGCGCTCGATTTCCCTCTCTACAACAGGGCGACCTCTGCTGCATATGCCTGTAATCGTGCGGTGGCTGCAGCGTTCCAGCGGCAAATACCTACGCGAGTGTGTGCACATGCGCTTTTACTTGTGTACCGTCGCGACCTGTGTGTGTCCGGGGCACCGAAGGCCTGGACTGTGGCCGACGCCTACTCAGTCTCTCTCGAGTTGTTTTCATGGACACGTAAAGTTCGACTGCATTTATCGTTTCCTAGTTCTGGTCACAGAAAAGCTGGCGCAACAAAGTTAGCCTCCGATGTGTACATACACTCAATCGAGTCCGCGGAGAAACGAACAGTAAAAAACAATGAACCGCAATTTTTTGAGGAAAAACGTCGCGTTTCTTCCTGGAGAAAGAAAGGACGATCCTCTCCTGGTCTCTGCAGTCCCGAAACAAGACGATCTGTGTCGGCGCTTGCGGCCACGCCGAACGCGGGACAGAGCAGCCAAAGGGTGTGCACAGTACAGAGAGAGACGGCAAGAACTGAGATGCCACTCGAGTTTCTCACGCCGACTCTCTACACAGGCACAAATACCTACCAGGTCTAGCCGTAAATTCACCCGCCCTGCCTATGACCACCGCATTTCCCTGCCACGGCTCTTCTTAAAAAGAAAAAGAGAACCTCCGGCGCGACGACCCACCGCCCCGAGACGAAGAGAACGACGGCAGAGAAGGCGGACCTCGCTCTTCCCGCGGCATCGTGGTCTCGCCCCCGCCGCTACGAGCAGGGGAAGAAAAAACGAAACTCCTCTTTTCTGTGCCGGTGACCAGGCAGGAGTACACACATACGTCCAGCGTAAAGAACACGGGAGATTTCCGCGCTCCCGTTCTACCCGTGTTCCGCTCGTTCCTGTCCCTCCGTCTCCCAAACACTCGCTTTTGGAGAGTCTGGGCACTGGTTCCCCCCTCAGTCTCTCTCTTAGCAAATCATCATCAGTCCGCTCTCTTCCCAAGAGAGCAGCGGAGGAACCCCGTGCACCGTCCGCCCACATCCGTAGCCGCCTTTTGCCTTAACAGCGAGTTCGACACTCCTCCGTCTCCTGCTCTTTTTCACTGTCCACGCTTCTCTCTACCGCGTGCGCATGTTCCTTGCCACTGGCCAAGAGGGATTTCTCCCCTCCTCTGGCGCGCTGTGCTCGCCTCAGAGCTTGCCTTTCAAATCGTCCAGGGTACTGGTGCTCAGGACTTGGCGCTCAGGGTCGGCGGCTGAAAAAGCACAAAACAACGGCGAACAGAAACATTCCTCAAACCTTTTGTTTGACCTAGTGTCTGAACGAAGCCAGTTCAAAATACACACGCCGCCCTTGCTCGCACCCCCGCCGTTGGCCCTCGTGTTCCGGGAAAACGAAAACACCCACAACTATTCCACAGCTCCTCGCAGCTCGGGTCGGTTGCCGCATGCGCGTCTGTACCCTAGCCGTCTTCGAGCTTCCTCGTTCTCAAAGCAGCCGGCAGAAGCGGCGAACGAAGCATCTCTCTGCGTGAAGGCCCTACGCGGCCGCACCGTTTTCGTTGACACCCTTTTCTCTCGAATGTGCGCCGAGACTCCCCACCACTTACTTTCCAGTGTCTGCAAAAACTCCTTCATGAAATCGGTAAGGCGCGGAACGTCAATCTTCAGATCGCTGTACGGGCTGTCTTCGACGACTTCCCCGTCTTCGCCCTCGTCGCCATCACTGCCGTTCGACATGAACTGCTTCAGGCTGGCCAGCAGAAAACACAAAATGCACGCAAACTCGCACAATCCACACACGCCGACGGCCAACGCAAAGCCCGCACACGACTGAACATACGCCGATATCCGTACACGTCTATCTATCTACCTATATCTATCTATCTCTCTATCTACCTATATATATATATATATATATATATATATATATATATGTAGATGTATCTGCATGTGGGAATCCCGCAAGAGTACACAAACAGCCACGGTTCACCCGGTTTTGCCGAAGAGTACTGGGATCGCGAAACCTCGCAGCACGTTTGATAGGGGAACACACGCCACTGTCGGCACGTGCAGTGAACTCTATTCACTGGATGAACAAGGCGCCGACCCGCTTTCGACGGAGAGGCGCCCTGTGTGGGTTTTCGACCGTCCTCGGGGCTTACCAAGCTTTGAGAGACTCCGCCTGCATGATACCCTTTTGGCAGA
Organism: Neospora caninum Liverpool; assembly: GCF_000208865.1. Lineage (NCBI taxonomy): Eukaryota > Apicomplexa > Conoidasida > Eucoccidiorida > Sarcocystidae > Neospora > Neospora caninum. The sequence goes on from NC_018395.1 coordinate 5,759,535, forward strand.
CTTGAACGAAGAGCTGGAAAGCAATCGCCCGCTGCTTGTTCACGTGGTCCTTATCGGCCACCAGAGCCTCGATAGAATACTTCAGCCACTCATCGAAGATTTCCTAAAAAGCAACGCACAACACAAGGAATCAAACGTGCAATCCAAAAAAACGTGGATACATCTACATTTAAATATATACACATATATACATATATATATGTATATGTATACATGTGTGCATATGCCCGTCAAGTGTACTGTTCGAAGTCGCCGGTTTTGCCACACGGGAGACAAACACAGAGAGCGTGTCCTCTCTTGCCGCCGGGGTCTCTCTCTCATGCAGACATGGGCGACTACGGACAGCATCTCCATTCGCGGATACTGCACACATACATTTACATGATCGTAAACGCGTACCTGTAAGTTCCTATACACACATATATATATATATATATATATATATATATATATATATATATATATATAGGCATACACAGGCGCGGTTCCGATGTTGAGTACAAAGATCGCGTCCTTACCTTGTGGACAGAAGGCGAAAGGTTCATTTCCTTTAGCATCTCCAGCGCCGTGTTGAGGTCCATCGACTGTACGAGATCCTTCAGCTCAGATCGTGCAGCGGCGACTTGTTGCTCCTGAAAAACAGAAAGAGCCCACGTCGCGTGAGAACTTCACAAGGAACATAAAACCAGGCCCCGGCGGACACTGGCGAGAACGCGTCGCTACACTTCACGCCTCACAGGCGGGACACACATGGAGACGACGCATCGCCTGCATTTCCATCAGCAAATTTCACAGTGCGACCGGTTGGGCGAGCCGCAGACGCGAACGAATAAATTTCCACTCTGTCGCTCTTGTCGACAGAACGCACCTCGGATACTGGCGCTGCGCCCGCGCTGCTAGCCTTCGTTGCAGCTGTTTCGCCGGCACTCCTGTGGACACAGGGGAAGGCAAAAAGAGGCGCTCGAGGTCACCCAACGACGGCGGACACTCTGTGAATGGTTCCGGATCGCGGACACACATTTCTTCCAAGAGAATCCAGGCCACCAAACGGCAGGCACCTCGTGGAAACGGCTCCCCCACACATACACTACACTCCTGTGTGTGCCCAAACCTGTTGATGCATCCGCCTCTACACACAGACATTCCCACATGCTTACGCAGGTACACCACACTCCGCCACGTGCTTACGTACACACACAGAGGAGCCCAGTCGCGCCAGGCAGAGCGGCAAGCGTTGGGATTTGAAACGGAGGCGATTCCGCGACGCATCCGAAGCCCTCTGCAATTCACGATTTTTTCCAACTGCGTCCCGCAACTTTCAACTTACCTGCGCCGGCTCTCCTTCGCAGGCGACGCTCCTCCGTCAACGGGGGCGCGGCCGAGGAGGGAACTCGGCCCAGACGAGGCTGCATGTGCAGAAGCCGCTGCGTCGCTGGACGCAGCCGCACTCGCTGGCGACCTCTTGCTGAGGCTCGATCCCCAGTTCTCCCGACGCAGGTTGTCGTCGCGGCCGGGTTCTCGTTCCTTCTCTCGCTCCGAGCGCATGCGCCCCAAGGCACTGGAAAAAGACAAAAACAAAAGCACGCGGGATGACGCAGCGGACCGAAACGCGTCCACACACAAAGAGGTTCTCCTCGCTCCCAGGACACAGCACTGGATCAGGTGGGGAGGCTTGTCGCGTTTGTCGTGGTAACGCCCGCTCCCGTTTGCCTCTCCTACGCTGAAGCAAGGCTTACCTGAAAGCGCTCAAGGGTTTCGAAGGTTCGCCACCCATGCGAGAATTCGTGTTCATCGGCGTCGAGTTCATTCCAGGCTTCTGCGTACAACGAACAAGACAGGAGGTCGCGAGCATGTGCTGTGGGCGCCGGCCGACCTCCACGTCTCAGCCTGCCGAGGAAACGCGTCCCCATTTCCTGTCTCCGGGGGCGAGTTCACATTCTGTTCGACCCGAGAGCGGCCGCACCAAACTCCCGCCGTTCCGCGCCTCTGAGTCGACGCCACACCACCCCTTGAAGCTGCCCTCACCGCTCCCCGCCTGTGCAAGTCTCTCTCCAGTGGTCGTCTGCGCTCTACCTGGCGTCTCTCTTTCCTTTCTCTTCGCAGTCGACGCGGCTCGCCGCGCCGCTCATTTTTATCCTCGCGATTGTCTCCTCTCTCTTTGCCGCCTCCTCCGCGGCACAGTCCAAAAATATGCGTACTCCGTCCCTTCGCTTACCAGTTTCGCGAGGCCGAGTCCACGCCTGCTAGGCGCCATCTCCCAACCGCCGTCGTCTCCCCGGTTGTCGAAGCCTGGGCCTCTACCCTTGCCTCCGAGGAGACCCGCGCTGTACTGGTGCTGCTGCATCTGCTCGAGCTGCGCCTGCTGGTGGAGCTCTGAGAGCCGAGTCGGACCTTCCTTCGTGGCCGCGAACTTCTTACGCCATTTCTCCGCCCGGTTGTCCAGCACGTCCTTCAAGAGGCAGCGGACCCGGAACGGCAGCGACTCATCCTTCTGGAGCTTCTGAACGATCTTGATCCGCTCACAGAACTCCTCGTAGAACTTCCACTGCGCGCACACGGGACAGAACCAACCGGAGTGTTGTCAAGACACGAGAACTCAGAGACAAAGGGCGTAGAGAAACGCGCACGCAGGTTCCCCCGGGTGGTTTCCACCGAACGCGGCTCGCCGACGACTCCCCCGGAGCCCAGCAAAAATACACATGCGAGAGAGGAGACAGGTATACGAATGGTAGGGAAGGATCGGCAGGCCGGAGGTGCGCCGGTTTCTGCACGAAGTGCGTAACAGCGCGGTCGACGAGCTTCGACAGCCCGAGGCAGAAACACTCTAGGCATGGGAGAGACGTCTCAGAAGAACGAACGAGGGAGAAGGATGCACAGCGAGGCTCAGAGAGGTGAGGCAGAGGAAGACGTACTTTCGGGTTCTCGAAGAACGGACCGACAGTGTGCAGGAAAGCACACAAGGCCTCCATGTGAGGCACGCCCTGGTCCTCGCCTCCAGAGATCTCGATACACTCCAGGCGCTTCTGCAGCAGCCTGTCGATACACTCGAGGAGAATGCGGTGGGAAATCATGCGGCTCTTGAGCAGCTCTCCGACGAAGATCATGTTTCCCTTCATGCGCGCCTTGTAGAGCTGAGCGAACTCGAAGGCTTCTTCCTCTCCCAAGCCTTCGGGAACTCGCATCGGCTCCAGATTCGCCACAAACGAATCTTCGCATTGGTTAATCAAGATGCTGAAGCGACAACCCACACGCGCAAGAAAACACACATCTGAATGTTTGTCCGAAACGAACCTAGTTGGGAGATGCAGACGGCGCTCGACCCGCACATGCCAGCAACAGGTGACAAACCATCGATCGAGCGCGCCTTGCACAGATCGCCATCAACATGAGCATACTCACGGATACGTATACTGACCGAGACACATGTGCATGACGTATGGGTGTATGCGGATGTAGACGGCGAACTTACCGACGGAAGTAACTGCCCTTGGCGTCGTCAGCAAGAATCTGTTTCAAGTCGTCCTTCAGCCTGGAGCAGAGCTGGACGTACATCTGAGACAACAGGCAACGACCGGGAAGAGACGGATGAAAAACGAACCGCACACGGACAGCAACACAGAGCGACCGGGAAGAGACGGATGAGAAACGAAAGGCACGAAGGTACCAACGCAGCACGAGGAAAGCCGACAGCCATCTTCCCCTGCAGAAAAAATTCCAGCACCCGAGCACCTCGCGACAAAGGCGCGGTCCTGGCAGAGTCAAACTCGGCGCATACCTGGATGAAGTGGTGCTGAGACACGGCCTTTTCGAAGACCATCTTCATTAGGGCGTTGACTTCCTCCTTCTCCTTGATGCCTGCATTGAGGATCTGAGGGTACAGCTTCTCGAACTTCTCCAGCGTCAGTTTGTTCAGGTGGCCCTTAAGCCGACGCAGCAACTGTTGTTGCTCGTCCCTAGAGACAAAAAGCCCACACGCATCGCGACTCGTGGCTCGGACGGCCCGAGAAACGACCAACGCATTGCTACGTCTCCGTCAAGGCGCGAGGACTAGTCGCAAAATCACCTAGACACCGACCGAACGAACCGCGGTCGATGTGTATACAGCAAAACTGCACATGCCGTTCCGTTCGTCCCCCTCGCGCAGAGAAGCCGGGCGCGTCATTCAACACGTAGAGTACCTATAGCGAGGCGAAAGCGTTTGCAGAGAGAAGGCATTTCAAAAGCGAGCGTTCGGCGAACGCGTGCTTGGACACACACACTGCCAGCGAGGAGACTGCGCTGGAGACTCACTTCTTTTGCTCCGCCTGTTTCTTGACCCACGAGCTCTCGGAGGCCTTCAGAATGGCGTGTGACGGCGGCGGCGGCAGACTCTGTTGCATGCGGCGGAACTCGCCGGGGTCGGGGCGTTCTTGGTTGAAGAAGCCGCCAAGGCCTCCGGCCATGGCGCTCAGCCCGCCTCGGCCGCTCTCCTCGCCGCGTCGCCAGTCGCGCATCGGCGCGGATCGGCCGCTGTCTCCGGCCTGGCCCCTGCTGCCGTTGTGCTGGGTCCCGTCGCCCATCCGCCAGCCGTCTTCGTTGCGCCCGCTGGCGCCCTGCTGGCCCATCGCGCCGCGCTTGCCGTCGTTCTTCCTGTGCAGCGAGTGGAGCAAACCGTCGCCGCCGGCGCGCCCGGAGCGACTCTTCCACGAGTCGTCGTGGGCTTGTCGGCCGTGGTACCAGAAGTCGCCGCCGGGTTGGGCCTGCTGAATGGCTGCATGCGAGAGCGCAGAAATCGAGATCAGCGCGGGAACCGACGCCGCCTGCTTGCTCAGCCGACACGCTACCAGCAGCCGCTTCGAGTACGGCCCGGAGTAGGTGCCGCCGGGCGAAAGAGAGGAGACGCCGTCCTCCCGGGCCACGTCGTTGCCGGACACACTCGACGCGATCCCGTCGCTGACGAGCGACGCGGCAGACGGCGGCGAGAAACTCGACTTGCTCTGTGGCGAGGACACCCCCGCGTCTGGGGATCGAGAGAGAGCAGTGGCCGGAGACCCGACGAACTCCGACGGCGACGAGGCCGAACCCGAACTGCCGACCGGACTGTCTGAAGCCTCAGCCGGCGCCGCAGCGGGCGCCGCGCCGCGCCGTCGGGGGCTGCGCGGGGAGTGCGCCGAGCCGGCGCGGGATCTCTGGCCTTCCCTCGGAGGCTCCACGGCGCCCTCGGGAAGAAGCAGCCGGTTCGCCTGTGGACTCGCAGCCCGAGGCGAAGCTGACCCCGAGGGGCTGTAGGCCGGGGAATGAGGCCTTCTTCGGGAGCGCGGGGAGGACGCCTGGCCCGCGGCCGCTCGCGGAGACAGGAACGTTTCGCGCTTCGACTCCGCCTCCGCGCCGTCCTTCTTCTCGTGCGTCGAGGAACCCGACAACCTGCGGGTCTGGCCCCTGTCCGCGCAACCCGCGCGCGGGCTCGAGGCCTTGCGCGCCTCCGCCTCACATTTGGCGCGCGAGGCGGACCTCGGCGACGCCTCCGCAGAGGCCCTCCCTCGCGGAGACAGCTTCTTGCCCATCTCGGCCTTCATTGCCTGTTCACAGAGCGCGTCCTCAGACGGCGGCGGCTCCGAAAATCCCGCACTCACTGGCGGTAGCCCGCCAACCTTGGCTGCAACAATCCGCGGGGCGACGGACTCAGCGGCGGCCTCCTTCTTCGCCGCGAGCGAAGCTGCAAACCCGAAGGGCGGCTGCTCGACCGGCGCGGACACAGACGGCTTCTGGACGTCAGTGGAAGAGACGCAAGTGACGAGCGAGACGGGGCTCCGCGGAGACAGCGCGGGAACCGCGGGAGGTTCGGTTGTCTCCAGCGTCGTCGGCGTCGAAAAGACAGACCCAACGAGACTCGCGGTCGTCGGGAAGCCGCGCGCAGTGACCGCCACGGGCGCGGCTCCGGTCGTCGGCGGGATTGCAGCGGGGGAAGACGGCATGAAGCTTCCCGAAACGCCCAAGGCGCCGGGCGCTGCTGCAGTCTTGCTGGAGACAGCTTGCGTCTCCGCATTCGAGGGGTGCGAGTGCGATTCCACGTCGTCGATCTCCTCGGCTTCCTGCTTGAGCACCTGCTGCTTTGCGCGGCGACGCTCCTCCGCCCGCAGCTGGTCCTTCCGGCCCTGGGGAAGTGCGAACTTCTGTTCCTGGCCGGGGAGCAAGGGCGCCTCTTTCTCTTCTTCCTGTTCCACCACGACCTTCTTCAGCTTGGGTCGGTTGCGCGGCCACAGCACATGCGGCTCCTCAGCCTTGGTGAGGACCTCGCGGCCCGCAGCGCCTTGGCCCTCCGCGCCACTCGCCCCGGCGCCAACCGCGCCGCCGGCCTGCGCCCGCCACGCGCTTTTCTCGCCTGGAGACGGCGTCAAATCCTCCGCTGCCGCCTGGAGACTCGGCCTGCCTCCTGACTCCGCGTGCGCCTGCTGCGTCGCCTGCGGCCCCCAGCGCCGCGGCTGCTGAGGTTGTGCCGCCGCGACGACTGCCGCGTAGCAGCCCGACGGTTTCTGCGCTCCTGTCTCCGTTCCTCTCGGCTCGCCGGGCGCGGCCGAGGCTGTGGGGCCCGCCGTGTGGCTTCCCCGTCTCCGCGAAGGGCCTTCCTGGGCGCCCGCGCCGGCGGCGCCGTGAGCTGGCGCCTGGCCTTCGCCGCTGGCCAGCGCCTCCGAACCACTCCCGCCCCGGCCCTGGCGGTGCGCGCCGCCTTCGTGCGCTGCGGCTGCCGCGGCTGCTGCGTCGTCCGCGGCTTCGCCCCGACTGCCGCGCTGCTGGTCACGCCGCGGGTGTCCCGCGCGATCAACGTAGCCGTGGCCGCGCCCTTCTTCTCTCCCTCTTCCTCGCTCTCGCTCCCCGCGCTTGGAGTCGCCGAACTTGCCTCCAGGCGCTCGGGACTCCGAGACAGCCTCGCTCGAAGGCGACGGCTTCGCGGGCTCGACTGCCGGAACGGGCTTCTCCTTCACGCGTCGCGCGCGCTCGGCCCAGGTCATCGGGCCACTGGAAGTCGCCGCTGACGCGCTGACCTCCGCCTGAACCTGAGAGAATTCGCCCGTCGCGCTCGCGCCGGCGGCGCCCGCGGGGACCGCGTCGCTCTTGTCTTCCTGCTTCGGCTTCGCGCCGTCCTGCGCGCGAGAGCCCTGAGCACCTGCCGCGCCCGAGGCCGCCTCGGCGCCGCCTTCTCGGCCCGCATCGTGCGAGTCGCCCGCCTTTTCGCCAGCGCCCGCGGCAGGTTTTGGGGAGCTCGGCGCCGACACGCGTGCCGCCCATCCAGTCGACTGGCCGCTGGCAGCTGCGCTCCCCGTCGGTCCCTCCGCAGAGCCGACCTCCCGCTTCTTCTCGTGGACACCCGCCTGAGGGCCCTGAGAGGCGCCGTGCTGCTCGGCCGCCTCGGGGGCGGGCTGAACGTCCCCCTTTCCGACACCGCCGCCTGCGCCACTCGGGCCGCTCTTGGCCGCGGCCGGCGAACCTGCAGCGGAAGCGCCTCCTCGGGCGGCCGCATTTCCTCCAGCATTAGGCGCCGCAGACACATTCGCTGCCGACTTTCGCGCACTTGGCGAGGGCGCGACGACCGCGACCGGCAACTTGCTGGCGTTCTTCATTCGTTCTGCCCAGCTGCGTGGGCCCTGCGGCGCCGCAGGCGTGGCTTCGCCTGGAGACGCCTTCTCCACTGCTGCTTGAGCTTGCTCAGCTCCGCCCTCCTGCCGCGACGACGCCGGCGCGTCGGCTGAAGCTTCGGCGCGAGGTCGCGGCGCCTCGGCGACGCGGTCCTGCGCGTGCGGCGCGCTGGGCGCCGAGCGCGCAGAGCCTCTCCGCGACGGCGACGCAGACCCGACAAGGCTTCCCCGTCTTGTCTGATTACCCGCGCTGTCCTTCGCTGCGGCGGAGAGTCCGGCAGCTGGGGACCCGCTGCTCTCTTTCGCGGGCGTCGCGGCCGCGCTTCCCACCTTCTGACTCCAGGAGGGCGTCGCTGCACTCGCAGACGTTGTTGCGTTCCCCGCTGTCTCCGGAGAGGCCTTGCCTTGCTTCGGTGTCTCCTCCGGACCTTTCTGTGAGGCCGACGGCGCCCGACTGCCGCCTGCGCCGGACGCGCCCGCGCGCGGCGAACCCTGATGCGCCGCCCCGTTGCCGCCGTGACTCAGCGCCGCAGCCGCGACTGCTCCCGCGTACGAGAGGCCGGTCGCGGGCGCGGTCGCCGGGCGCTTGGCCTCGCCAGAGGAGACCGGGCCCGCGCCACTCGACACCGGAGACCGCGCGCCGTCGTTGGTGGACGATCCGGTCGGACTCGCGCCGCCGCCAACCGCGGTGCCTGTTCCGCTCCCCGGTCCCGTCGTGGTGAGAGAAGAAGCCGGCGAGGTCCGCTCTTGTCCGGCTGCGCTCGCCTTTCCGCCGGCCTGCGCCGCACTCGCCTGCGCGCCGGCGCCTTCCGTTTGGTCAGCCTTCGCGTTTCCCTGAAGCAGCTTGTCTCGGAACGACGTCCCTGCCGGCGGCCGCACTGCGCCGCTGCCTTGCGAAACAGTGGGCGGAGGCGGCGGGGGACTCTTCACTTCGTCCGAGGCCTTCGCGTCTGCTCCGTCCGAGCCTGTGCCCGCGGAGACGCGTCCCGGCGCGCCTCCCTGGCCGCCCTGTCCCGCGCCAGGTGTCTGGACAGCCGGTACAGAGTTTGCGTTGCCGCGGCCGTGGTGCGGCGCACCCTGCGCCATGCGAGACGCGCCAGGCGCATTTGGAATGCCGCGGCCGGCGCCGCGTCCGACCCCGCCACTCACTCTGTAGTTGACGTCGCCTGCGCGGCCGCCGCGGCCCAGGCGACCGCCGCGTCCCCTGCCGACGCCGCTCCCTGTGCCTGGCGCTGGGCCGCCCATCGCGTACGGCGTCACGAGGAACTCGCCTCCCGGCGCCGCGCAGTTCGCGCCCGGTGGAGGCCCAAGGTGAGCATGCGGAGCTGCGTACGGGAAGACGAAGGGACCAGGCACTGCGCCTGCGCCGACGGCTTTGTCGAGCTGCGCCAGCGTGGGATCGGTCGGCGAGCCGACTGGAGCGACGACGAGATGTTCGACCGCGCCCGACGGAGGCTGGCCGGCGAAGAGTGCGCCGTTCGGGATCGGCGACGCAAACTGCGAGGGGACCGGGTGCATGGGCGCAAAGTGGAGAGTGCCAGGCACCGGAATGAAGGGTTGCGAGTGGTGCGCACCGCCCCCAGGCAGGTGCGCGGCTGGTGCGCCGCGGCCGACGACCTGCGGCCCGTACGCCGGCAGCGTCGCCGCCCCCGCTGGAGACCCGCGGACGACGCCGACGGGCGGAACGGCGACGGGCGCGGCGCTCGGCGCGGCCGCGGCGGGTGGAGACGCGGCCGCGCGTGAAAGCGACGCAGCGCCTTGAGCGGACGCGAGTGGGGCGGCCATGGCCGGCGGCGGGGGGGTGCCGGCGGGCGGAGGCGAGGGTGACGGGAAGACCATAAAGGGGCGCCCGGGCACGAACTCCTGGGCATTCCGGTTGAACTGGTGAGTGCTGTAAGTGCAAGAAGAGGGCGACGTGGGAGAAGCCCCGTTGTTGACGCTGAGACCCGCGTTGGAAGGAGAAGCTGGCGACGGCGACCCAGCTGCGCCCGGATGATGAACCAGACCTAACGGCGCGGATCCAGGCAGCGACGCCTGGCCTCCGACGCCTTTGAAGTTGGCGGGGACCGCAGCGGCTGAGGCGGCAGGCCGGAATTCCACGGCATCTGCGCGGAGTTGAGACCGCATCGGTCCACCTGCAGACGCGGAGGCAGTTGCAGGGACCGCGCCGTTCGCGGATTCGGCCGGCGCGGCGGCGGTCACAGACGCGGGCGGAGGCATGGTGACAGGCGCAGTTGAGAGGACGCCACCGCTCCGCTTTCGAGGTGCTCCCCCGTCCGTCTCCACGGGACGATGTGCGATGCCAGGAGGCGCCGGTTGAGAAGACTGGGCGTCGACGGAACTACTGGATCGGTCGAGGGCGCGGAAAAGAGGCCCGAGTGGGACGGGAGAGAACGCGGGGAATGCGCCGCGAGCGCTCGCCGACTGGACACAAGCGAACGACAGACCGGGAAGAATAACAGGCTCTAGAGCAGACGGACTTGGACGGCCTGCGGCATTCTCGCTGGAAGACGCTGCCGACTGATTGGCACCAGAGGGGAAGAGGAGTCCGGCTGTCGCTTCCTGTGAACACGGCGCGGCGAAAGGAGAGCAGCAGGGGTGACCAGCCGCGAGAGACTTGCCAGGAACTGAGGAATGTTGAGGAATGCCTCGCGCCCGACAAAAAGGCGGGTAATCGGGCACGGCAGCGAAGGCGGACTCGCGAGTGCCGGTCGGAAAATCCGCGGAAAGCCGAAGATCGTCCTGCGTGTTTCGTTCTTGGGACCTCACAGTGCAAGACTGTTCTGCAAAAGAAGAGTGCTCGACGCTCTGGTTGGTCTGAAAACGTTGACTACCATCACCCGGTTGCAACGGTAGACATGATGCTCGGAACTCCATTCGCCACGCCGGCCACGCAACCCCATCAACCGCGCACGGGGAGCAGCAGTGAGTTTTCTCCTCCGACTCTCTAGCGCTGGAAAACCATCACGGCCGCGAAGGCTTGAGACCAGTAAAAAAACGAGAACGGGCGGCGAGCGCCGAAACACCCATCAAAGCAGGAACGAAGCGGCCGACACCGAAGCGGGGCATGCAGAGAGAGTGAGTGGTCAGCCAAAGACGTCGATGCGGGCCACCGGAGACGACTGGGTAAACGTGAACTAGGTTTTAGTGAACGAACTAAATGCGACGGTCAGGCAAAACACGACGGCCAGTGCACGAGATTCGCTCGCATAGAGGCCGCAGTTCGGCTACACACCAACGCCGGTGGAACTGATAAGCGGGGAGGGAGGAGCAGAGAATGCGGCAGACCCCGCGGGAGAGAGCGCCGGTACGAGTCCAAGAACTTCCGGGGAAAACGCGTAGAGGCGCTGGCAAAAAACCCACGTCGATTTGTCACACGCTACGTCTCCCCTGCATCCCTTCGCTGGGCGAAGTGGACGTGGAAATACTTGGCAAAATCAGGGTGTACCGCCCAAGTACTTTGCTTAACCGCCCTACGGTGTCAGAGCAAGAAGCCGCGGTCGTCGAGATTTCAGGCGGAGAAAAGGCGGCAAGAAAAAACAGGGTGCGTAATTTCAACGCAACGACAGCGCGCTTCCGATGGTTGCTGCCAGTCAGAGCCCCAACATTGCCGATGAAACGGACAAAAAAAGTGGAAGGACAGGACTACGAAACCGGCACAGACGGCGAAACCTCCCTGACCTAACGGATGCAGGAAACGGGTTTTTCCTCTCAACTGTCGTCTCCAAGGGGGAACATGATTCTTTTTGGCTTCGTCACCAGAGCGGGGTTCCTGTTGGTCTTTCACGATGCGTGGCGAGAAACGAAGCGCATCACGTCAGCGAGGAACAAAAAGCGTACGACAAAAAATGGGGCAGCGCTAGGGGAAAAGAGCAGACACGTCGAAGTCCTCCGCGAGTTTTTTCACGAACATGTATCTAGATAATTCGCATATTTTTTAGCACGGAACAGGCCGCACAATGGTCGTCGCGCCTCTGTGCAGGATTGGAGAGTGAAAGGCGTTACAGCGGACGAAGTAGGGTGTGGGGGTGCCTCTCTCAGGCGAAAAGAGGGTCGGAAAATCCAAGCGCGAGAAGTGGGGTAAGTACGAGCGAGAAGTGATGCGGAGAAGAAACAGGAGAAAAAAGGGGGCGAAAAAGATGCAGACAGGCCAGAGAAAGACAACAACTCCTGTCCGCGCCCGCGCAGCGCCTGCTGCATATATGAACGCAAGATTCCGCCCAAGGAAAATCGTGACAGGGGCAGCGGTAAAACAGCAGTACAGCCGCACCCGACTCCACTCTTACTTGGGTGCCCGACCGTTCTGGCGGGAGCGTGAACTTTGCAAAAGGTTTTGCCCCCCGCCGGGGATTTCGCGCACAGCGAACACCCCACCGCGCAAAGAGTTTTACGCTGTCGAGTCCGCACGCGCGCGCGATTCATGCGCCGTCGCTCCCCCCAGTGCATCGTCCACACGTTTTCCTCTCGCGTTGGGGAATGAGTGTGGCATGGCCAGGGCGATATGCCAAAAAAGCCGGTCACCCCCTCACCGGGCTGGTTTCGAAAGGCGCACCCGAGCCGAAAAATCACACGCGGCGCAGCGTCACGAGAGAGCGCGCCTACAGAGCGAAGGAGGGCGGGATAACAACCGCACACGCAACGTCCCACGAGCGGCAATGCGGAACAACAACCGGAGCAAGTCTTCTGTCGAAGCTGAAGGGGTTATCCCCCGCGGTCGAGGAGCTGGTAGTGAATGGGAAAAGAGTACTCGGGGAAATCGGCAAAACGCACGGGCATTCAACTAGCCGCACGCTATAGAGTCCTCTCAGCGGGAAATAGAGCATGGTTTCGAGTTCGCGCCGCACGATGTGTGTCGCCGTTCAAGTAAAGACTGAACGTCCTCGTAGACGGCGTATGCGCTATTCCCACAGAAAGATGACCCCTATTCTACGATGAAATGACAAGGCCAGAGCAAAAAATGGCGAGGAATGCGTGTGTACAAATGGGAAGCAAGCCTTTATATGCTGCATCCTCCGACGCGTGCAGCTGGACGAACATCGGGGGCAAAATGCCGCACAGAACCACCAAGAGACGCCTAGACGAGGGAGGCGTGCGATGATCTTTTTTTGGTCTCGCGGCTCCCACCTAGAACCCATGGCTCGATGCCCATTCCTGGAAGTCAAAAACGAGCGCCAGTTAGCGGAATCGCCCGTGGGGTGCGGATGACTCGCCAAAATACTGAGTGTGCTTCACAGATCCCCGTCGCTGCTTAACCGGGTTCTGCCGTGTGTTTTTTTATCCCGCTCATGTGGATGACCCCAAAGACATGGGGGCCTTTCCAGCTGCCATGCCTCGCATTCAAGACGGTGAGAATTAAGGAGATCACAGCCGAGCCAGAGAAAACTGAGTGATCACGAATGCCGGCTACAGTTGATCTAGCACACACAACCAGAAAAAACGAGTCTCCCCTGTCCCAAACAAGAGCATCCTTCACGAAAACGCACGCGCACAACACTCTGGGTGCTGGCTGTAACCCCAGTGAATTCGAGCCTGTTCTAATTCTCTCGTCTGGTGCGTGAGATGTGACACTTTATAGTGCATCACCTGTGAGAGGGACGACTTGCGACGCACGATATGCACGAGTGTCTTGAGTACGTGGATTTGCCTCGAGAAATCCGATACTGCTGCTTCACCGAAAAACAAGCAGCGTGCTGGCTGACAGCAGAATATCTCCCCACCTATATGTGGATTTGCCTCGAGAAATCCGATACTGCTGCTTCACCGAAAAACGAGCAGCGTGCTGGCTGACAGCAGAATATCTCACCACCTACGCAGCGTCCGCTGCAACGCGGCATCGCGTCAAATGTAAACTGGGGGATTTGGTTGATTATCGAGCACAAAAATAAAGTTGGCGACACAACGGAGTGCCTGGGGCCCACGAGGCACGGAAGCGATGAATCAACGTGGACAAGTCGATTTCCGCGTGAAATGGGAGTCATAACAGGGTCAGAACGCAGAGGCACTGCTCAGCAACTTGTGCATCTGGTGCTGAATAGAAAAGCAATTCCGGATTCCAAGTGTTTTCGGTGGTTCTTTTCTTCGCATAGCCTTACATTGGCTAGCCACATCATCTAGGTCCCTGACAAAACATGGGGGGCTGGACCCCATTCAAAGCGCAGTCACATGCTCTCAGTATCACTGCTGCCACTGGAGCTGTCGGAATCAGACACCGCCCCTTGCAGGTGAACGGTGGTGATTCGGTTGCCAACCGACACGCACACCTTCTGAACTTTGATCCATATCCGGGCGTCGCCCGGGACCCCACCAGCAGCGCCTGCCTCAACCTGTGACGCCGCATTTGTTTCGAAACGAGAACGGTTCGGTGACCCCTGAACGACGAGACAGACACCAGCGGAAAATCACGTGCCAAACCGTGTTCTCCGAACAATTCCCAGGGCGAACAGAATATTAAAGAGCATGCCTTGTCCCGTGCATCACGAATGGGTAACCGATCACGTTCCACGCCTCTATACCTACGCACACGTGCACGGCGCCCGCGTACCAACTTCACACCGCGCGAGCTGCATGCATGTCCTGCACGCTTACGTTGCAACAATCAGCCACTTGGTCCTTGTTGCATTCCCCGGGACTCCTCCGAAAAGCGCTCTCGTCATCGCCGCTGTCCACGTTAGATTCACGCGACTTCGACAGGGTAGCCTCTAACTGCTGCAAAGCGTCTTCTACCTGCGGCCAGCAATGCTGATCGCCTTCGACATCAGCTCTCTGATCACCTTGGCCCGAGCCGGGGGAATTCTGAGCAACTTCCCGCTGTCGGTAAGTTGCAATTTGAGACACTCTGTGGAGGGCGGGGCGAATATCCTGAACCAGAACATGGCGGAACGGAACGCCGCGGCCGACGTATCTTGCGCACCTTGAAACGCATTCGAACGAGCACTGCATGAGAGGCGAGCCCACTGCCTCTACACGGCAGATGTCACAAACCCGGGCAAAGAGAATGGCGCTTACTTCTGCCGTCCAAGCCACGGAGACATGGGGACGGAAAGGCCGGAAGGCGAACGGCGCTCCTCCAAACTTTGTCACAACCTCATTGACATCTTGTACCACCGGAGCGACCTACAGGAAACGGGGGCATGAACATAGATCGTGAACGCAATTGAGACAATCGGTCCAGCACTCGGGTGATGTCGCCGTCACCAAACCTTCGTTCTCGTCGCCGCTCCCACGCGTACATCATCGGAGCAGCTGCGCTACACTCGCCACACCGGGTTTAGATGATGGCACACGCGAACTAGGAACTGGGACTGTCGGGCACGTTGCACCAAAAGCGTACCAGGTTTCTCGCGCAGATCGGCGATACCGGAAAGGCAGCGAAAAAACAAGATTGGTCCAGATTGCTGAAGATGTCCAATCGATCCTGGAGTTCAATTGTGAAACTGCTCCACATCACAGAAAGGCGAGTTGACAGGATACACCGCCGCCTTCTCGAAATGTCTACATCACGTGGGAGCGCAGTATTGTCAGGATACATTGACGTCGACGCAAGCTTGATGCAAAAACCACCTTCACCATTGAACGTCCTACGCACTGGACTCTCGGCTGCAGCCACTGCATCGGGAAAAGCGCCTCCCCCGGGTTTCCTACTGAATGACTCAAAGTGGTTCGAATGGACACTCCTGCTGTGTGCTCGGCCACTCCGTCGTCTACGGAGAGCACTGGATAGACATTTTCTGGTTTTTCAATGGAAATTCGCGCGCAGCATGCCAGATCAGAGCTGGCCTCGCTGCAGGGCTGCGCATGCCGCCTTCTCTCGACAGAGCGGCCTGCTACTATGGACGTCCACTGAGCGTTTTGGAACGAACTTAGCTTTCAAAGTGGAGTCCTATCCGCACAGAGGCACGTACTGATTCCTCATGAGAGAGAGAGAGAGAGAGCGGTAACGCTTAAGAGCTGGCACGCCTAGTGGGCGTTTTAGTCACCAGCTACTCACCATTTGACTTGCTTCAGCTTCGAGGCAATCTGAGCGAGGAAAGGCTCAATTAGGTGGAACTGGAGCATGATCGTCCGGCTGAGGCTTATGTGCAAATCGGCGGCATCCGCGACGTCATGTGTGGTATGCGCTTGCCACTGCCCTTGGATCCTTCGCTTCTTTCCTTGAGTGCCCAGAGACGACACCGGCAATGAATCTGTCAATACATCGTTAGGCGCCTGTCCTTGAACGTTCATCGACTCCTGTCCAGATCGGCCAAGTGACGTGTGCTGCGCCTCCTCGTTTATGCTGTTCCCTCCTGTGGCCGTTGTCGCTCCACACTGCCTTCCTGTCAGCGGAGGCTGCGAGTCTGAAGCGTCTTGAACGCCGATGCAGGGACGAGAGCCCTGGTGGGCATTTTCGTCGCGTGCTCGGAGATGCTCGGCCACTTGGCAGAGCTGACGGAGAGAGGCGCGAGCTGCGTCGAGGCGTCGGCTGACCTTTCGCCGTGCCACTGAACAGGACACCCACAAGCAGACACCTGGAAATAAGTGTTTCAATCTCAATTTCGATGTTCGGGGTTAACCTCCCATGGCGCCCGTTGTTCTGTTATTCAACTCTGCGAGACGCCAGTTGCAGTTGTAGCAGCTGCCGGAGGATCGACAGCCTTCACGTAACCAAAAGGATGTCTGTAGCGGCAGTACAACCGCGCATGCGACCTCGCTCACCGGGGATATACACAAAAGTAGCGAAGTTGCCATCGGCATGTGGGATCTGCCTTTTGCGACTGCGGCGCTGTTGCTGCCAAGTACTCGGCTCCGGCTCTGGAAACATTGAACGGCGAATGCAGAATCGAAGAAATCAGACGCCTGCTGGTTGCGATTCTCTAACGATCCAGTCCAATTGATCGGCGCTTTTGCACACATTCCACCCTTTAGCTGTGGACTGCCAGGCGTGATGGACCCGTTCCACCGCGGACTCTGGGTCCGCGTCTGTCGCATTGCACTGAGGATGCCTGAGACGCAGGGGCAATTTCGTTCTCCTCTCCAACTGTATCGCTTTTGTAGATTGGGGTCTAACACGCACCAAGCCTCTTGTGAAAGCTGAAACTGTCGCAAGGCGCAAAAGCGGGTGACCAATTGCGTTCCTCCGACTCACCGTCCCACGAACTGAGGAGCCTCGCACACGCATCCGCCACATCAAGTTGGTTGGCTCGCATTATTCCACACCCTTGGAACACACTTAGAAGCGCTTCCCATCTCACACGTCTTCTCGTGGGTCAAGTCATGAAGCAAGACACAGGACAACCACACCGCTGCCGGCGGCTGCTTAGAATCTAGCTTCCCACCAACTGTGCTCGACTCCGTCCGCCCGGTGCTGGCCACCTCTGCCTTTGAAAAGGCTGCCCCAAATAATGAGGGAGGTTGCGGTTGGAAAAGGTAGGTGAAAGATTCTATAGGCCATGCATGTCATTCTACGTCGAAAATTATAGATGCTCGGAGTGTTTGCTTAAGAGGCAGGATAGACGGTGTTGCCCCATCGCCCACGTGCACAGCAGCGAGTAGTCGATAGAAGACATCTGGAATTCGAGGAATGGCAAAACCTTGTCATGTACAGTTCCTTTTGTCCATGCCGTCAATATAGAGATGCACTACATTGTTGGTCTTTGCTGGGTGTCAACGTCGAGCGTATCCTGTTGTCCTCTGTCCGTGTCTCTCGGTGTGCAGCGATGTAATCCCGTCGTTGGTGGTTGGACCGTGCATGCGCTGCTCTCGGTGAGCGTCGAAGCGTGTAGAGCGTCTTAGTTTTTTTAGCTTAAAGTTCACAAAAAGATGAATGTCTTATCCGTGAGGACGATTTTTTTTGAAAGCATCAGGGGAGTTCCCTCATCTTCTTGTCGTGAAGTTGGCCGAGCCGATTCAGCATGTCGGCTCGGGATTTCTGCATGCAGGGCGCCTTTCTGCGGCAAGCGTGTCGGTAACAAGTTGATATTTTGTGTTTAGATGTTTCTGTTTGCTTATTGAGGCTCGTTCGATGTCGGATGCGGAGGAAAAGCCCATTTTGACACTCAGGACCTGTCGGTTATACGCAGAGGACGTTGCCCTCTTTCGTCCTGCTCAGTGGCTCAACGATGCGTGCATCTCGTTTTTTTTCGAAGCTCTGCAGGCTGCAGCTGAGTTGTACTTCATGGCCAGGGCCTGCCATGAGAACCAGACGATAGCGGAAGGAATAGCGCGCTGGCTAGCCGAAGGCATTGAACCACT
Organism: Neospora caninum Liverpool; assembly: GCF_000208865.1. Classification (NCBI taxonomy): domain Eukaryota; phylum Apicomplexa; class Conoidasida; order Eucoccidiorida; family Sarcocystidae; genus Neospora; species Neospora caninum. The sequence continues at coordinate 5,777,378 of NC_018395.1, forward strand.
TAGCGAGAAGAATGAAGAACTGCTGCGCTGTAAGCTGGGACTGAGCAGCCCAGCGTGTCAACCCTCTGCAGGCGAGCCCGCGTCGTGTAACGTGACGTCTAGGCAAGAAGAGCACTCCGAGGCGTTATTGTCTTTGGACTTGACAGAACAGGACGAGGCACAGGTGTGTTCTCCCATTCTGTTTGTCGATCCGTGTGTGGCCTTTTGGGTCTCAATGTGTACTGATGAGTCTGAAGTACAGGACACCCTTGAAAATTTGCATATACCACGCCGGTCAGTGGTAGTATGGCCCATCACCGACCACCAGGATCCCTCAACCGTGGGAGGCACACACTGGACATTGCTAATTCAAATAGTGTGTAACAGAGCGGTGAACAGAAATGCAACGGCCCAAAACGATTACAATGCACACGATCCGGTACAACTGCTCAGCGGTTACCAGTATTTTCACTTCGACAGCATTGGCCACAACTGCCAGCAATCACGCGGTAATCTGGCTGCTGCAAGACGGCTTCAGGCACTGCTAGGTCGGTTTGTGAAGATCTCCACCTCAACAGACTCCCCCCCGGCTGGAGACCACGACAGATCAGATAGAACACCGATCCCGCTGCGTTGCACGCCACCTCAGAGCAACGCGTCCGACTGTGGAGTGCACTGTTTGCTATTTGCGGAGAGACTTCTACAACTGGTGGTCAAAAAGGATCGTGACTTCTTCAAAGGAAAGGATAACTCTGGCGACCGGCGTTCGAAACAGACGACGCCGTCTGTCGACGTAGAGACCGGTCCACTATACCCGGAACTTCCGTTTGACGTATCATGGTTTTCGTTGCCCGATCTCCAAAGGTTCGAGCCTTCAGTTCTGGCTGCCCGGAGACGTGGCGCAATCTTGCTGGTCAATAAGCTGACTCAAAGAGGCGGTGGCTGCTGAGGAAAAGGTGGATGCACGGAGATATTCGCCATCGGTTCTCGTGGTGAACAGACTCGAGCTCCCTACGATTCCCTAGTTCTCTCAAGCGGATGACAGCGCCATGGCGCCGTAGTCGTTCTTGTATGTTCAATGCGGGTGAGGTAGCGGTTTGTGGAGTCCACATCGAAAAAGACGCAAGTCGTGACAGATATTGCAGATGCAAGGCTGGTAATGGAACATTTTTCGGTTAGACCGTTTATGCCTATTTGCATTGCATTCTATATATGGGTGGACGACGTCTTGTTCAGGCAGACCTGGATGTTTGTTTTGTATGCGAGTCCCCTTGACTCAAATGAGAGCTTACAATCGAGGGGGCCACTAGCGAAACAGCTGGCTGCCGAAGTGGCATTGCCTCTGCTCTCGTCGGGGATAACCACGCGAAGGCGAAGCGTCAGTTTTTTTCTAAACAGTGGCCATGTTCCCCATACGGGATGAAAAAGTCTTTGAATTCCGGTCATGGAGTGGGTTAGGGGCTGTCGAAGTCTGATATAGTGTTCATTGAAGGACATGTTTCTCGGATGCATGAACCAAAATAGTCACGACGGCCGTTGCACGTGGCAGCGGGTCTTAGAGCAGCGTCACATTACCCCCACGCTCAGACCTTGGCCGTGGTTACTCGCACAGAAGCAGAGAAAGTATCAGCCACCTACTTCTTCCCTTTCCTGCTCTCCGTACCAAGAACGTCTCGGACGCCGGAGTGCGTGCTCACTCTGAAAGGGGGGCAACATTGACCAGTTGGGTGGAACTACAATTGGAATATTGCTTACATAGAGTTCACCACACTTTCTAACGACTCGCCATACTGTTATTGTGAAGAAAATGTTGTTGCGGGCCAGTTATAACATGCAATAAAGTGCCTTACTGTCATTAGCATCTTTCTGGCCTCCTCTCGAGACAGAGGCTTTGCCAGTGCCTTTGGATCTACGAGCACTTACGGCGTGGCACTTCCGTTAACACAGTTGGCATCGTAGTCTTACTTTTCGCCGCAACTTCCTCCTTTTTTTCTGCATCATTCGCATTAACCCTGGGCTCCGGCTGAACGCGGCCATTCAACTGGCGTACCTATATACTGCTCTTCAGCATCGTCAATATCAGCTTCCCTCTCCTCCTCTTCGTCTTCGCTGCCCTGTTTCAGCATGTCTGTGGGATGTGCTCTCGTCCTCATCTGGCGACGAACAAACCTCAGCTTCGTCTTCAACGTCGTCTCCATCTGTTGATCGAGTTTGTGTTAATTTATCAGCATAGGTCAAAAGACGTTGAGGACGGACCTTCTTGGACAAATCTTCCTTCTTCATGAGAATGCCATCCGGCATTCCGGTTGCTATGGCTGATTTGTCTGAAAGAGCCGCAGCAGTTGTTGTTGACAATATTCACTCCCTTCGCTGCAGCTGCCATAGTCTTAAGTGCAGTCGTAGAGAGTTGTATGTGATGTTACCGGTAGGGGCAGACGCAGCTTCTGGAGCAGCAGCTTCAGGTGCACCCCCTTCAGGCACGGCTTCCTCCTCTTCTGGACCTGGGGTGGCCACTGCCCCTGACGCGGCAGCTTTTCCGTCCTCCGTTGCTGTATATTCCGCTGTTTGTTCATTGGGCGCGGGCGTTTGGGCCTCTTCATCTGCGTGTGATGACCACAATCAAATTGTTTCTGGGCAAAATCCAAGGGGGACTCACCTGCTTTGACCTGCTCGATCTTCTCGACCTCAGAACCTATGCCCTCGGGCACAGATTCTGGTGCCAGCAGGACATCATCGGACTCCGACACAGGTTCAATATGGTGGTCGTCAAGGCCATGCGAATAGGTATTTTGAACACCGTCCTTACAACGAGCAATATGAGCATAGAAGGACCCTAGACAGTCTAGGCATGTCGCATCTCACTGTCGACTCCACAGAGTATGGTTGTGAAGCAGCTTTGTCTGCACACTGGTTCTGCATTGATAGCAGAGATGCGCGAGAATGTTCAGGAGCTACCTTTGTCAGCTACGAGACCCTCATCGGCAGCCTCCGAAGCTTCAGCCTGGTCTAACGAACAGGAATGCATCAGCCGAACGACCAGATTTCTGCTCGTATCCGACTACCTTCTGCTATCGGGTACATGTGTCTTCCCTTCAGCCGACTAGCCTCCGATCGAGAGAAAAGCGCAATGCCCAAGCAGAGCGAACAACTCACAATTGCCTGTAGGTTTCTCATTTTCGTAGACCGGATTTGGACAGCGTGTGTCGTGGAGAGACAGGAAAATGGAACGGAAAGCATTTCGGATTCCCTGAGCTCGTGTACAGTGCAGCGATCCGCTCTGTCCGTACACTGCGGCCTGAGAAGCCTGAAAAGGGGGCTGCTCTCCAGTTATCTTCGTGAGGAGGGCGGGAAAATGTTGTTATGAAATTACTCAAAACTTGATCCACATTTCTAGTAAGCGAAAAAGGTAGACGTTGGGAAATACCGGGATGCCCTTTACCCCCACAGGGCCACTAAAGAAGTTACCGCCAGTCCCTACCTACCCATCATATCCTCAAGCAGGCAGTGAATAATCCAGATTTTATGGAACATCGTTTGTATGAACGATTCATGCGATAAGAGAATTGCATGCCGCGAACACACCGCGGTCACCTCGGCCCTGGCTTCCTCTGCTTATTTTTCCTCCGGTCATCTTTTTTAATCTTTCCTTTTAGGAAGCGGTCCTTCAGTTCGTCCCGGCTGAGCGGCCGAGTGTCAGAGTCATCATCATCTGAGTGTTCACGACTACTCACGCCATCCAGTGTCGACGGGAGCTTGATCTGTGGTGGACTACCTACAGACGGTGCAGCTGTGGGGTGGGCAGGAGCACGATCAGCCGTTCGTTCCACTGGAATGTGTATCGGAGCAACCTCACGAAGGTAAAATTCGATGATGGTGTCTGCTCTATGTTCTATTGCTTGTAGAAACGGAACAACAGTTGAATCGTTCAACCCTTGGTTGAACCACAGCTCCTCCGAGTACAGCTCGTGACACTCGAGCTTGTCGAAGATTCGTTGAATCCCAAGCTTCAGTTCGCCAATTTTTTTTGATATACCTTCGTTTTTCCCTTCGAACATTTTGGTCTTCTTTTCGAGTGAAGTGCAATACGCTTCTAGCTCTTGCAGCACCTCTTGTTTCCTTTTGTCTGTGACACAGCTGGACGACTGGAAGTTATCTATGTCTCTCTGAAGCTGAACGATATTGGCCTCCGCTGCTTCAATATCTGCGCTGAGTGCGTTGACGTAGTTGTATAGTGAGAAGTTCTGTTCCTCTGCATTGACAAAGGCCTCAAGAAGCTGATCGATGCTGGGCATTCCAGTGGCTTCTTGGATTTTGGCAAACGCTGCTTTGTAGGTTTCAATTTGCGCAGCTGTTCCATCTGCACTTCCACTGTCCCCACCAACGCTCCAGGCGTCTTGCAGTCTACTCGGGGAATCCGCTTCAGTGGACTGATTGGTTCTCCTCTGGGACGCTTGATCGTACTTCTTTGTTTGCCTGATCTGCTTACTCTTCTGGTAGACTTCAATCAGGCGGCTGAGCTCAGACCGTTCCTTCTCAAAATCTTTGTGTTCTTTCCCTGCTTGCGCTTTCAGCACTGCGACCTGCTGGTGAGCCTCATCTCGAACTTTGTATGCAGCATTGGCCATGTCAATAACCTCTGCCATACTTCTTTTTTTCTCAAGCAAATCACGTTCCATCTTCCTATAGAGATTGTCAAAGGCGACGCGTTCCCGTCTGAGGTTATTTATTTCTTCCTTGAGTTTTTTGTTATACGCCACGGCCTCGCTGTACTTCTGCATCCCTTTGTTCAGACGATTTTCGAGTATTCTTATTTGCTTTGCGATTGATTCACTGGAGACCATCGCACAATAAATCCCTCCCATGGTGCCCATCCTTTCCCTGCACTTCATCACTCTACCCTCTATGAGACTGATTTTAGAGAGGAGATCTTTTTCTTTACGTTTCTCATCTTCCATGTACTGGATCAAGTTTTGGCACTGCTCGTTCAGAGCTTGCATTTTGCTACCCATAAGGGTGTGCTGCTGACTCGATACGGCCTCACGGGTTTCCTGAAGCTCGTACTTCAGCTTTGTGTTTTCACGGGAAAGCTTATCTATGGTGGCACGTTGGCGGCGTATTCTAGCCTGCGCCTCTTCACTGTAGGCCTTCGTGTCATTTTCGAGGACCCGGAATTTCCGTTGCAGCTCCTGTATTTTCAACTCCACCGGTTTTCTACGTGGCTCAGTTGCCATCGTGATATCAAACAAAAACAAGACCACCAAAATGCGTTGAGCGCATGTTTTTTTGCCGTCTGCCTCTCCGAGGCCACAGCCCCATCGGCAATGAATCGAAAGGGGCCAGGCAACAGCGACCCAGAGGCAATGAAACAGAAGCGAAGCGGAAAGAATGCGTTTAGTACGTGGACAGCCCGCAAGTTTCAGCCAGGCTGGTGCTTTGAAGAGGAAAAGTGATAAGTTGTTGCACTCCTGTAACGATAGTTAACTGCGGTAGGAAAGCAATTCTGCTACAAGGCCCTACATCTGCAACTTCCCCACATCGCTTCTTTAATATTTACCAAGGCCATCTAGCATGTTGTTCAAAGAAGACGACGCACTATAACGCTGAAGCATGTACGCAATAATCTGCATGTCTCTTTATGCCTTATGCTATGACTCTATTTGGTAACCCAGTTGTTTCCATTCGGACCCGTAGCCACAGTGGTCAACGTGGCGAGTGGCGTGCAGAAAATGATTCCGAAGGGGCCTGACCAGAGTCACATGCGCCCTGCTGGCCTCGCAACTGCAATTTCGCCACGTCGGAGGACTTTGCAAGGTCGCCGTCTCTACTGGCAAGACCACTCTGGCAACTACACTGTGACACACGTTCCTGCTTCACGCAGTGATGCAAGACCCGTGTCATGTCCCATCGGATGGAGGGCTGACACATCCTGCAATGGCCAAGTGGCCACGATTTCCAACTGTTCCAGTAGGGAAATGTGCATGTGCTTGGAACCAGACATTTACAGCCGCGTCCCTCCACCGCGACTTCGTCCCGCGAAGGGTATTGGCAATACAGGCTTTATCTCGAGAAGCCGTGGAAACCACAATTTACTGCAGCATGAATCGGCTACGCAAGTGAGGAATTGTGAAGGCCGGAGACAGCCCTTGATGCTTCTCAATGAGGGCCGTTGCAAGCCGGACACCCATTACCGGATTTTTGAAACAGAGCCACCAGCAGGCAAAATCCGTCTACGAGGTGATTTTGCAATGGAACTATACAAAAGAAATATCAGGTCGTGCCCGGAGGAGCCGGCGACGAAACAGCACCGCAAGTCTGTATCACGAGCTGACCACGACGATATAATTAGTCACCAATATCTTGTGCAAGACCCAGGTACCCTTACGGAGAACCAGCTCAACTCACGGCATTGCCACGCAAATGTGAATAAGATGATGACAGATTTTCTGACATGGAGAGGACCACGGACCCCGGCAGAAGCCACTCAACGATACACAACAAAGCAGGTGGCCCACAAGCTAGGGACACAAGGACTGCTCATGTGGCACTCTGATAGGGAAACCTCAGCAGCACACACTGACACACCGTACGGAAACCACACAACGGCTTTTCGGGGCATAGCATCTGCACGGAAGCTGGCTGATTACAACGGCTGCGGCATTTTCTCGGCCCGGGCTGATCCTGCTGCACAACGATGGTTTACGCCAGCTACAAAGTAGAGCATTGTAAACAGAAACGAGTTTTTTCCCATGTTGGTCTACGTACTCTACAGCCATCCTTGCCTCATCGTGGAGTACCTTCGTGGTCTGCCAAGCAGCAACGGTGTGCACCGGTTTCGTTGAACTAACCTAGTTACTGTCGTTAGTCAGGTGGGAGTATTTCTATTCTCGTGCTGCCTCCCAGGTTGAATTACTTCTCAGTGGCATGGGTCGCACTGTTTTTTCTAGTTACATCTGTAAACAAAACAAAACTACAGTCTTCTAACCGAAGAGAACGTCCGGCGAAACATCCAACCTTGTCCCGCTCTACGCGTTCACCCACTTATCTATGTCCTCTGCTGAGATGCACAGTAATTCGCCTGGGTGCGGCTACGAAGACCACAGTCATGGTTTCCAAATTGCTGTCCGCTGCCATGCGAAACGTTGCGCCATTGAGTCACCTAACGAATAATAACCGCCTTCACACTCGACGGCAAGAGGGCAAAAAATCCAAGAGGGTGTCCTTGAACACCTAACGTTACTTGGAGAGGTGCAAAAAACGAGCGATCCACATTTCCGGATGCCTCTCAGTTCCGTCAGATCCGAGCTTCATCCTCATCTTACGCGTGTTCAGTTTGCTGTCTACACGTGGTTGCACTTTAAGGCTGGGTTGAAAATTGTGCTCATTCACTTTTTGTTCCATTGATAACACAAGTGTGTAGCGCGCGATCACACTATACATGGTCGGCACTGCAACGACTAACGCAGGTGAGACGCAGTACTAACAGGAATATCGCCGAACCTAGTCGATGGTCATTCGTGGTTACCAGACGCTAGAAGTACGCGATTGATCAAAGCAGCTGCTTCGCTCATACAGCAGGCGCGCCATGTGCAGTACGAAGGTTTCACATGACGATAATACATCCACCTGCGAAAAGCGGTGTGGCGTGTCTGACTCCACGGAGTGCATGCGAGGTATGGAATACGACTGTAGTCTCATCCAAAGAGCAGACAGCTTTGACAGGCTCGTCGATCCAACTGAGCCCGCCGGACATTCCTGCCTGAACGGTAGTTTTAATTTTTACCGGTAGGTAGCTACCTAGACTGAGAGAGACATATTCTCAGACGTCACCGTCCGCAGTGTAAGTGACCGCCATGCCGTGGGAGCTCTATGCGTCTAAAGGCAATGCTGAGAGCGGCCCCCCCCCCCCCTGACCGATAATGCGAAGTCCGCCGTCGCGGCGGAAGCCCATGCGGTGTCCGAACGATCCTGAGAGAGTGACCTGGAGGGTCCAGAAGTCGTAAGATCTGTCCGGGCTTGTGGGATATACACCACGCCACAGAGCATCGTGTCATGATCTTTGTGCAGCTGTGAAACAGCACTCAATTTGACAAGGTACCTTGCACATGTGATACAGTCTGCGGTTCTTTGACCTGCAACACATCTACGTTCCGACAATTGATCTGGGCTTCACCACAGCGGACGGAAGCCTTTCGCGCAAGTCGGGCCCTTCCCGTGCGAACCCCGAGGAGACGAGCTCGACGCTACCTCGCCGATGAGAGTCTGCCATTGAAAAAACGGTTCCGTTTTCGAAAAACAATGGGCTCTGGCCAACCGGTTCCTCCTCGAGGTACACCGGCTCTGAGCAAAGTAAAGAAGCGACACATCCAAGCGACCATACCTTTCGTCTGATTATTGAACCCACGAAAACGAACTGACTATGCTGTAGCGAAGCTGAAAAAAAGATAAACTGCGAGCCTACCGCAACGCATGCCGTATACATCGAATGCACCCTAGTGACTTTTTCTGCAGAAATAATTCCCCGCTGCTGTACCGCTTGTGGTCCTAACGTGAGCGGCAACTTTCTGCTCCCTGGTTGTCAATGAGGCATGTCGAACGTGTTGTGTCCGCCGCACCTACCTGCCCAGTTGGGTGATATTGACGGAGGACACGGAATTAACCAAAGCCACCACCGGGGACCAAAAACTTCAGCGACATGCTGGAAGAAAGTCGTCTTGAAGGGAAAAGGACAGTCAAAACAGGGAGGCGGCAGTACAACTCAGTCGACTAAAGCGCGAGAAACCCACGCAGTTGCGAAACCGGGTGCTGTTGCGCCTGAGCGGGCCCGCACGACCGCGGCAGGCGGTAAAAAGTGCAAACTCCTGCCGCGATGTACACTGTCGCGACGCCCCCGACAAAGCAGCCATACTCAGCATACCCGCGTGCCATGAGTATTCTTATAGGTTTCAACAAGGGTGGTGTTCGTCTCCAGTGCCTCCCACTGTTCAGACAGGAAGTCCTGCAACAGACAAGGAAGACGTCATCAAAAGTTCAAGTCACATTAGGTTCCCCATCTCCCTGGCACTTCTCCCGCGTTCGCGCAAAGAGTCTCGCCGCTGGATCTATGCTTCCCGCTTTTTGAGAGAGCCGTTCCGCAAGAAGTGCCGCCAGCGTCCTCCAGTTTGCAGCCGTGTATGAAACAGTGTACAAGGCCATCTGCGGCAGTCCGCGCTTCTTTGTGTCACAACAGACGCATTCACGACAACGAACGGAGGGGCTCTAGGGACGCTTACCAGAGACATGGCGAGGAAGAAGATGAGTACGACCAGGCACAGTGCCAAAGCAGTAAGTAAGAGCCACGTGGGCGCCAGACTTGCGAATTTCGCTTCAACAACCTAAATCACACCCCACAAATGAATAGCAAAGGAAGACACACAATCTTCCTCTCGTGCGACACAGGCAAAAACCTGATCTGACATAGCTGCTGCCGAGGCTCGCTGAAGCCCAAATGTCTGTTAATCTATGAGGCGGAGATTGCGCGTTTGGTTGGGCTTATTTTCTGTCAAAATGTCCAGGGTCACAGCTAAGGAAACACGGTTTCGGAGCTTCAAAATGGTGTACCTCTTTTTGTATGCCAGAGAGCAGGAACCACTTGAACGCCCCTAGAACAAATATGAGGATGCTGATAGTGCACGCCGAGCCTGCAAAGAAAAGAAGACCCAGGTAGAGATTCCGTGCTCGTTTAACTTGGAAAATGTACTTCTTTCGTAAACGTGACGCTGGTGTCGCCATCGATCTTTATCTAAACGTTGCCGTTGCTTCAGTATTCAGTATGTGACCAGTTATTCTGTACGCATATTGACGTGTGCACTGCTCTGTTCACTTCTGTCCTGGGGGGAGGCAGCTTCTCACTGATGTAGATAAGAAAGAGGATAAAATATTTCTGGTTCATCAGGCCAACGCAGTTGTTTATCCATGGGCAATGATGGTCCATCCGGAAAATGCACCTAAAGAGACACGTGCACACCATAGAAAAACACATAGCCAGGAGTCCACGGTGTACCGCGGGAAGCCTCCGCCGTAGCGCGGAACCGAATAGCCGACCACACCGCTGCAAATTACAGTGGAAGGGGGATAAAGAGGAAAGAGCTCGGCAGAGCCGAGAAAGCGAAAAAAGAAAAGACGCAGTAAGGACAGGGAAGGCAGACGAAAGCAGGCAACTTTCGGACGTAGAGAATCCCTCGAGAGTTTGACTCGCCTTTCTCATCGATGTCGCAGTGACGCGTGAAGTACAGGGGCAGCTAGAGAGTGTACCAAAGTGCCGAACTGTGTCACGATCCATCAGAGAGGTCGGTTATTTGCGCGGAGAGAGACGGAGACAAACCACTCCAGGCGCGCTCGGCAGGAAGGGACTTACTCCTTGCAAACCTTGCAGTGATGAGCCCGTGGTGGCTTCCAGGAACCTCTACACGGCGAACAATGTGCTGCGGCGTATGGGAGATTCGGTGGAGCCTCACTCTGAACAAAAACGACGATCCGTGGCAATCCTCGACTTTTTGCCACAACGTGTCTGACAAAAAGCGCGGAGCAGCGGATATACGTCCGCACAGATGTGCCTACCTGCCCCTAACTCGATTCTGTCGCAGACACATACATGCCGTGGAGACGAACTAAGGGTAATCCCATTCCAAACCGCATGCGCGGCGGCACGCACTTCGACACCCCTTTCAAGGCGAAACGCAACGACGTGGGGACGCGAGCACCGCGTCTTTCCTATTAGCGTCTTGGCGCAGACTTTCCCGTCTTCACCATCCTCTGTGAGGGCATCGCCATCGCGAAGCACTGTCAGCTAAAGGAGTGGCTAGCGAAGCGAGTTGAAGCCAGAACGTACGGGTGCATGTTTGGTAGAACCCGGGTCCGTGAATATTGCCAGCAAGTGCGCCGTCAGCGCAAAAACAACCGCGAGCTCGTGTAGGATCAAAAGAAAGAGACCCAAGGCCGTGTAACCTGAATCACAGTGAGACGCCATCGCCCGTGTCCCCGCAAAAGGAGACGCATGACAAACAGAACTGAACGGCTTGCAACCCCACGCCGACCTTCGAACCAAACTCGTATAAAACAGTACGTCTGAAAAACACTGTCTCGTGGAGTACGCCATCTCCAGATGCGCGTGTGCCACTGAGATTGTGCAGTACGCGCCAAAGCAAAAACCGTAAGGATGTGTGCCTTTTCCTTGCAGGTGAAGCGACTATCTCCCCGCGCTTCAGACGCCGCCCGACGGCCGCCCGGCCATATCCCGTTTGCCAATGTTGTCGGCAGACGTCCCAGGGGAAGAGTTGTGGTACAAGCGACAGCTGGACGCCCACCATTTGATGACGCCACTTATGAGATACAGACAACCAAGTTCGTATGATTGCTGTACACACCCAGCCCAGTGGACTGCTCGGCGATCACAGCGAGCACGGCCTTCGAAGGCGCCGGGGCACGCAGCAGGCTCTAGGATTTCGGCACGAATCACGTTCCACAACATCATGTTCCGACGCCAAGCGTTTTCGCACTCACTGCTGTCTCGAGACGCCGGCGACTCCGGGAGCTCCCGACCCAAGAATCTCCAGAGCCAGTGGGAACGTGGAGTCTCCACGGGTTCGATGTGCGTGAAGAGAGGGTACAGGATGAAGCTAACGGTGACCGTGTTGGCTACCAGCGCGCACACCCACACGAGGAGGCACAGGAAAATCCCCAAGGGACTGAATATCACCCGCATGGTGGGGACGCCGCTTTTCTCCGCCTCAACTGTTCACCAGGCACACCGCAGCTCCGACTCATGTGGCGCGGGGCAGATCGTTTGTACGCAACGCAGGCAGTATTCTGGTTCAGGAAGGATCATTTTTCTGGAGCTGAGTGAACGCAGGAACCACAGTCGAACGCTGTGGACGCCATTCGAAAGCGAGACACCTGGACAATACTAGGGCAGCTCCTGTGGATGTCCTGTCAGGTCTGAGTGTTTTTGCCTGCTCCGACCGCAGGGAAACTGGCCGCGCCCACCTAGCAGCTGGGAAGGCCCCTATATAGGGTTGACAGACACCCGGAGGCGCACTTAGAGCTTGAAGCGAAACGCCAACGATCGGCCGTGTACGGATCCGGAAAAGTCCCAAGAAAACAATTGGGGTCAAGAAGAAGGAGAAGCCCGCAGTGAGCGTCTCCGGAAGGTCATGAGAGCTGTTCAGAACCGATATTGCAGTCGGCAGCCAATGAGACAGCCCACTCGGCCCGCCATACCAAACTCAGCTTCCTGCTGGGCCTTGTATCCGGATGCGAGCCCTCAACTTGACGGAGGAGATCCCAAATATGAGTTGAACCACAGCCAGCCCCGTACACGAAAGGACCTGACTCTCCGACTCCTTGCACCAGAAGCAGAGAGCCGTAGTCCACTGCAGCCACGGGGAAGAAATGGAAGACGAAGCTCTCCAGAGAGCTCCGGATAATCATGAGGGGTGCCAAACGGAACTGCCAAGAAAAGGTCGCCACTTTTGCTATCCCCAGCGGATCTGCGTTTACCGTTTCTGCACGTGAAAATCCGAACTAACCCATGTGGTTCCCAGAATGGCGAAAGGACCTCCTGCCATGTTGCGCTCTTGACGAAATGTATGAGTTGAATACGATGTCACCGTTCAGACGAACTCTTCGTGATGAGACAGTGCAATTCTTATGACAAACACCGACGCAGTGCTCTTTGTGGACACACGACTTCTCGGTGTGCCACGCCAAGCGAGGCCAACTATGGTGAACTAGCACGTTCTGCCAATCGCTCGGGTGTGCGGCTTCGCAGCGGCCGGGAATATGCAGGTTGTCAGTCTCTCTTATTTGTGTGACACATGGACATCTTTGCAAAGACTTTCGACGTCTGGCTACATTTTGACGATGCGGCTAGCACGTTTTGCACGCGAATTTGTGGGCCAACTGGCACGTAAGAAAACGTCGTGGCCACGAAACGCTGGCTCCGCGCTGTCGAAAAGCAGACTTGACGCCTCGGGGCCTCGTACAATGTAGGCCGCTGCAGGCGCATTACACGCCTCGCCTGGTGAGATGAATTCACTGATTCTCCACGCACGTAGTGTTTCCCCAGCTTGACCCTTCTGTGGACGTTTGTGATTCTTTTCGCTGTCTACAGGTGTCTGAGGCACGGCGAGAAAAGCGAGAGGTCGCGTCGCACAGACACACACAGCCAGAGTTCCTGGACCGAGCGTGAATGCAACCCCGCTTTACAACAGCGGTTCAACACGACTCGCGGAAGTCTCGACTCCTCCTCGGTTTGTTAGAGATGCGTGCTATCAGCATTATGTACCTTACTCGAACGAGAGGCTCGCCAATCTGTCTGCGCTCCCCTCTGCCGTGATGGCCCCCTTTTAGACTTGTCTCTACAGACGTAAGAAACCCCCATTGTCTATATTGAAGACACGCTCATTTTTTCCCGTGTCCGTGCATGCAGTCGTTCTGGGTGTAACGTCAAGCTCCCTTTCGTAGTCGCTTTGCTGAATGTTGCGTGACACACGCTCTCAGCATTCCTCGGTTCGGTGATCGTTCACCACTTTCTTCACTGGCTACTGTGTAACTCCTGGCGTGGCGGCGTGGAGACAAACACACACTCTTACGGTTCAAGAGCCTGTGAATCTTCCCTACCTGCGTACAGCCGCGATGGCTTCATGGTGGTAGCCGGTTGCAGGAGCTCTCCTTTACGGAAGGAACCCTTTTGTCTTCCGGTGTGACGTGGAAAGAGCAAGGAGGACGCAGAAATAAAGGCTCCGGTGTTTCTTAAGCTTTGTGTGGGTGTCGAAAAAATGGATCGTAACAAGTTGGAGCGACGCAAGTCGCTGACCCATCCTTCTTTGCTTGACAGAAGTCTACAGAAATCCAAACAAGAAGTGAGACGCCCACACACTGACGGGAAGGGGGTTGACGCACAAGGTCGGCGAGGCTGGTGTACTGGTTACTTGGGTCGGGGCGATTTCGAGATGGGCAAGATGAACTCAAGTGAGGCAACCACGGCTAACAAAACAAAGAGCAAAAACCGTCCTCACCAATGCCACAGAATAGCTGAAGCATGAGTCCAGTAGCGATAGAATCGTTGTGCATATATGACAGTAGATCCACGAAGGAGATGAAAATGTACCTCTCCAATTCCCCCCCCCCCCCTACCCTCCCCCCGTCTTTTTCTCTTGTTTCAGGTCAGTCTCAGCATTTTTGCTTTCCTTTTCTCCGAAATTGTCCAGTACTGCCTGAGCTCAGCGAAGAAGGGCTACCGCATGGAAGACCGGTGAGGATCTTTCGAACGCGAATGTGACCGTCACGGTGAAGTGACCTGTCGAACACCAATGTTGAAGACGTTTCGACAGCAGGGCGTGTTTGATCGGTCGCTTGCTGCTGTCATTTCGTTGGAAGGCCTAGACCCAAGGCGATTCTCTGTAGTCGGCGCAGCGTTCTGTACCAGTCTTTGCCTGCAGGTTGCACGAGCTTGGGCTGCGTGTGGGGTACAAAATACTCGATTTGCTGGTCTACAGAGAGCGGCATAAAAAAAGGGAGATTAAAGTCCTCAGCATCTTGACGTTCGTCTCAACCTGCGTGTGGCGGTATCTGTTCGGCCACAGTGGAGAACTGCTCAAGGCACAGGACAACGAACTTGAGTGTGAGTGTAGCAGGCGCCGGCATGCCTTTACCATATCACTGATCCAATCGTTAGCAGCTGAGTTTGCTTCCTCTCAGACTGATGCAGTCAACTTGACACTATTCTGGGGTTCCCGTCGCGCTACTCATGCCTCCGGATGCATTCTTCAGCTGACAAGAAATCTTGTGTGTGCGTGTGTGTGGCTTCAATCTGCGTAGACATGATAAACGACAAACAACTGCTTCTTAACAAATTTATCTCCATTCCGAGGGACATGAACCACGTCAACTGTGGCGCGTTCGCCGCAGGGATAATCGAGGGCATTTTGTGTAGCGCAGAGTTTGTAAGTTCAATCGCACGCACAGGCCAGGGTCGTGTCGGCGAGCAGGCGTGTCGTAGCTTTTTTGCCCTTTGAAAATATTGGTTGCCGCCATACCGGATGCACACAGAGGGTTCCCATGTTGGACAGACTGCGAGTGGAATGTAGCCGCGTCAGACTCGCGTACGGGTAAATGGATGTGCTGCCTGTTTGTGTCTCGGAACGGATGCGAACGCAGCCTGCAGCGGTTTCAGCTCATACAGTGGAAGACACGCCAAATACAAAATCGACCACCTTCCTGATAAAATTTCTCCCAGAGGTGATTGAGCGACAGAAGAGGTTGGGAGGAGGCGGCGTGACGGGATGATACGAGAGCGAACAGTGCCGGGAGCCTTCCCACCCGTCTCCACCAAAGGGAAGCGACAATGCCTGCGTCTACGCAGGCTGCGTCTTCGTCGAATTTTCTCGTCAAGAGGATAGAGAGTTGCCGTCAGATCTGGCCCATCTTGTTGCAAGCCATGTGTCGCGGCAGGCAAGAGACAGGGGACGCATCGAGGGCCTCTAGAAAAAACGAAGAAGCGGGCAGGCACCCCGGAAGCCTTCTTAATGCTCATTGCCGTGAAAACGAGGTTGCGTGTGCGGAGCTGGATTCGGCTCTTCACCCGCTGTGACTCTTAGTGATTGTTTCCGTCGTTACGTTTCTTTCTGGTAGTAATGATTTTCACGAGCTAGCTTTGTCTAAATAACCCGCACAATATGGACAGCCTTGCCACAAACAACAGTTGCTCACGGGACCAAGATGGTTTCCCAGTTTCTGTGCCCAATTAAATCACGTTGCGGTTACCAGAGTAGAATCGCCGCAAACAAACGCATTTCAAACCGAGACGTGCCGAAGGCGACACGACAGCGGTGCTCAGTACCGTGTTGGTGACCACGCGGGCTCTAGTTAAGCGTCCGTGTTAGCACAGTAGAGGGGCCGTCCGGCATGTAAGGTGCTACCAGACTGAGCAATCCACAATGGGCCCTTTTGATGTGAAACGTCGCCTGGTTACTGCTCTGATAGCGGGCTATATCTGAAGAAAATCGACAACTGATATATATATATATATATATATATATATATATATATACCAGGAGAGTGTTGTAGCGACGCACCCCGATCAAGGGATCTATGGCATCGGCACTTAAGGGAACCAGAGCCCTGTCGGATAAAAAATGGTTCGTTGCCAAGGACCGATAATATAGGTGGACCAACCACCACGTGCTGTCGAAGGACAAAACTTGCGGCGCTGGTCCCCGCAGCAGTCAATGCAAAACGCCAGAACATGCACTGAAGCCAGATTGACACTCTCGCAGCCTTGCGGATTTCATGTCCGTAGGCGACTTTCAATGGTAATCGGGACCGGCCACCACGGCTGTTTAGCCTGGAGTCAGAAGCGCATCAGCTGAGGAACGGCGCTTCCGCCACAGCAGGATTTTTGCCCAGCAGAGCGTGAACGATGCAGATTAGTAACACCGCGATGGTTACTGCAATGAGCGCCGTAGATCCAACGATGAGCAGATGACTCTTATTCATTCTATATTGGTCATATGCCTGAACCCTTTGGCATACGTGATGCAGTAGTCGCGCGGGCAGCGAACAACGCCCTTCCGATGAACCTCTTACGCGCTCCAGAGCAGAGCTGGGTGTCTTGATTTTATTGCCTTTACCAGCATCGGTGTGTGATTTACCACCTGCTGCTGCTGAGCATTTCGTTTCTCGATCATGCATGATGTACGGATAACGCGCGGCTGCTCCGGACTGACAAACCCCGCCGGCAGCGTGTGGATCTGCATCGTGTTGCCCTCCCGTTTCTTCCGGCGACAGTCCTTGTCCCGGCTCCTTCACACCAATAGGCATCTGGTTACTCTTTCCAATGACGACGGATCCCACAACACAGACACATGGATCCTGGCCTCTCGTTAGGACGATATCCGACCAGGCTCCATCGTGGACATCAGGATGCATCTGAAAGCACACTCCTGGTACGTGAAGATCTGCTTCAGGGTGGCTGCTGGCAACTGCAAAGGTGGGCTTGGAAAACATGTTACCGTCGCACGCCTCAATTGCTCGTGTCATCGTTTCCGATGATACCGCAGAATCGAAGTCGTCCATGCTGGCGTAGCCATCGTGGATATCAGAGTCGTCTGTTTGACACTGGCGAACCGTCCCGTCGAGCGAGTCCAGTGCACGACGCTCCTCATGCAGTTCATACAGCAGCCCTTCGGCACATGCAGTCGTACGAAAGCTCTCGCCGGAGTCCGGGCCAACCGACAGAGGAGAGACAGTCCCAGGCATTTCCCTGGCATCGTCGGCTGGTTCCGCTTCCACCGTCCCACCGTCGTCTGCTCCGACATTCAGGCGCCCCAGAGCAGAGGGTTCAAGTTGTGGGTATTCGCTAAGCATGGTTTCTTCAGTCAACAGCAAATGTGGTCCTTGAGACCGTCTCTTGGCTACCGTAATTGAGGAGGACGGTAGCACCGCCAGAGAAACCTCCAACGGAAGGTGCTGAAGCCTAATATCCGACGCTGTTATCTCTGAAAGACGTGCACTGTGCCCCGCAATACACGAAGACATCCAGAAACCGTAGCCAGACGTGGAATTATCCGAACCGATTGCTAGGTTTCCTGTTGTCGTTACTCCTTGATTGCCATCCTCGTATGCCGTTATCTGAGAAATTTCTGCAGATTTCACACAAATGGCTCTCTTTGGAGTGCATGATGACGCCGGCATTCGGAGCAGCATCTCTTGACAATCTTTACGACGGTCCATGTTTAGTTTCGGGCCTGTCGTCCTTTCAGCGTTTCCTTTGCCCTAAAGCACGACTGACGCTGTACCATGAAACAAAGGATACGAGACTCAGGAGTGGCAGGACCGGCGCAAGGGAGACACCCCGGCCAAAAGGCGTGTTCTCACTTAGCGCCTTCGATTCTCTCTGGATTACCGGCAGACTGGACGGTCCCGAAGGAAAACCCCGCCCGAGAGACGGTGACTGCAGCTGTGTTTCGGATCCGCGTCTTGTCCTGTGTTCGCCTTACTCGACTCACTTCGCCTGTTGCGGTTTTCAGTAGTCTGCAGAAACCCGGGCACCTCAGAGCGGCGTTATTCTCATGCGTAGAGCCAAAACAGTCAAAAATCCGCTCCCGAAAAAGCGGGTGCGACTGCTGCCGGGATTTGGACGCGAGCGGAAGAAGTGAGTGTTGGGAGAGGAGATGCGTTCACGCACGCTTGTTCAAGTCTGTAACGGGCATCTTCCTGCCAATTCCAGCATTTGCAATTCGGTTCCCTAGCAAAGCCGTTCACGAGGCACGGTAATAGCGCGGAGAAGAAACATGAGGGGCACACAACAGCCGGCGAGAACCGTGCCCCGGGAGAGAACGGTGTGCGACGGGGAAATTCTAAATCGAAAAAGGCCAAGACGGCGGATAACGGTTGTGCACACACGCGGAGAAAAACGCTGACATCTGCCAGTAGACAAGAATGAGCTCTGAACCAGCACGCCAGCCCCAATGACGCTGACACACACAACCGATCAAGGTCCGGTACCGGTCAACCGTCACAACGACAACAGACAATGCTACCTATGACGGTCACAATCGGGTTGAACCCACCCACTTTATACAGGTTTTTCGAACCTGGCATACACAAAGCAAGTACGATTGTGGAAAGTGAGAGAAGAAACAAAGCCGACGTTTCTCGCCGAGTTTTCTTCAACCGAGACACAACACACTCAAAGGAGACTCTGCGCAGTTGCCCGCTGGGTAACTAGACATCCTCGCACAGTAGGCCGTGTGCGCACTGAACAAGTTGCATGTGCAGGCAGCGTGCTGCATGGCATAAGTCGACCTCCAGTTCGGGATGTTGCTCCTCACCTATTTGACAGAAGACCTTCACACGGAACAACGCTAAATGCTCCCCCTTGCAAGGCGCCTGGCCTGGAGCTCGGGGTAAACGTAAAATATATACCGAATTAGTAGACACGCTTGCAATGGGTGAACGCAGTTTACCTTGGTCCCGAACCAACCAAGGGCGCTAGAAAATGTCAAGGCCTACCAGTGGCAAACAGCTGAGGTTGGCGACTACCACCAGCACCGTTGTCCTTCACATTTTTGTTTCGGTGCAAAAACATTACCCCGGAAGGCGGGGATTGGGTCCATACAAAGAGCTTCGGTCCCTCTACACATGGTCTCACTGACAGCCCCGAGTAACTTTGTCGCGAAACTAACGCCGCGACGCACGTGGAGACACCAGGGACGTATAGCAGACGCGTGGGTTGGCAGACATCGGCAAATTTTTAGAGAGCGGCCTGTTCGAACACAAATAGTTATTGACAAGCAACTAAAGGCGGTTCGCTCATTGCCATTATCGACAGGTTCCAACCGTGAACTGGGAGTGTGGTAATAGCCGGAAACTAATGGGAACTTGCTCGTATTATCACCACAACAGGGGTAATCCTTTGCACAGCATATGCTGGAGATTTTGTCTAGCGCGGAAGAAATATCAAAAAGCGTCCGTCCGTTCTACTGCCGAGTGGTACCACCTTTCCGCTGTGCAAGGCTTCCCAAGATTCAGGCAGAAGCTCTGTAAAACGGAAGAGCGACAGTGCTTGATGCATAAAACTTATGGCCGATGCCGCGTCGATTTATTCACACACACTAGCAGTACTGTCTGAAACGCCGGCTTCTGAGAGTGAATGCGGTCAGGTGTGTGGTCCGATCAATATACCTACTAAGCCAACGGCCATTTGGGGTGATCAATTCTAGTAGTGCCATCGCGAACAATCAAAATGTGGAGGGGTGGGGAGGGGGTGTATGCACGAGATTGACTTGATCATATAAGTAGGGTTTCCAGTCAGCGTTTGGGACCACTTTTGTCGCGCCAGTCTATCGAGATCTGTAAGGGACTTGTGGCTGTGCAGCGCCATTTTAACTTGTTTCACCAATGGGCTCTATGGTTGGGTCGATGACGGTGCCTTTACCGGCTTGGCTCAGCTCGCTCTCTCCCTGCGTGGAGTTGCCCAAGTCCGGGACCATAGCGCAGAGTAACAGTGAATCATCGGGCGGCCTCATTGGGGGCGACACAGTGCGGGGACATGTTTATGAAGCACTTTCCAAATACTGCAAGTTTTCATAGTGCACCGGTCACCATAGAGGGTTTCCTTGTAATGTTCGTGTGAGATTGGATGTTTCTAAATGTGATGTGTTTTCCTAAGGAGAGGAAAACGACCTGCTTAGTATTGCACGCGGAACGAGAGTCGCGACCAGACCGAGACGGACAACACTCAGGAAACTCCACATAGCGAAACACGCAGGTGAGCTTCCATGGGTCTTCACGTTTCGAAGGCATTCAAAATGGCAACGTTTAGCCGGACGCCTGTGGTGATCGTATCCGAAACAATCCGCTAATTACTGAAAATCCGTACGATGACGTATATTTTGCAGTGATGCAACTGACAACTAACCCCGGAGGTACTAGCTCGACTAGCAGCCGGCAGACTTAAAGCATAAACAAGAGGACTGAGGCAGCGGCTGTATCAGCTTTCTTCACACCGCGAACATTCTCGCTGTTTCGGTATCCCCTTCTCACGTGGACAGATGAGCATAAAGCACGTCCGGCTAGATTATCGAAGTTCTTCTGCTTTCGGGTTGTTAATAGCCTTTTGTGCGATAATGTCTGCCACAGTTTCATCTGTTGCAGCGCACATGCTTTTTGCAGAAATGTCAAGGAAGATGCGAGCGGCGAAGGGTACATAGTAGTTGAAATACGCAATCAATAGTTCCGGGTTCCGCGACACCCAGCACTCGGTCAACCGGTTCGACGACGATTTCAGAATCTTTGCAGCAACCGTTTCGCTTGAGAGGCCTGTGTGAGGCATAAATCAAACGGAAAGACAGAAAATCTATATTACAGAACCGGCAAATGTATACACGGATTACCCTTCAATAGTGATGTGGCATGCGGCGAAGGTTCATCTAATCCATCGCTTCGGCCTTGGTGTCCCCTAAGCTTGGTATACGGTGGGCCTTCTTACCGACTGTAACTTTCTTGCTTTTGTAGTCGACTGCCTCGGGCATCTCAGCAGGACCAACAGCCCTCGAGTATATCGGCGTGTCCACCCAACCGGGGCAGATGTTCGTAACCGCAATATTATATCCCTTGGCCCTGAATTCTCCTGTATTTTCCAAGGAAACGCAAATCCGTTTGTTTTTGGGTGGAATGGAAATTATCGAAGGGAAGGGGATCTGCGTTTTACGGGGGATATCGTTAGGATTCGAATCCCTCTGACTACGCTTACGGAGTGCATCTGCTTATTTCCTTTCGGAGCCCTCCAGGTGACGTATGCCTCGTAAACCTGCCGATCAGTATTGTTGGCATCGTGTCTACTCACTGTCCAGTCCTTCGGCGAAAGCACGCAGTCCGTGCTTGGCAGCGCAGTACGAAGCGAAGCCGCCTGTGACGAAACGGCTATACATGGAGTCGGTAAAGATGATGTGCCCAAAACCAGCTTCCTTCATGATTGGGATGACAAGCTTGGAAATCTTCATTTGGGCAAGCAAGTCGACAGTGACTACTCGCTCGTCCGACTTGTACGGCATTAGAGCACCAACTCCGATAATTCCTGTAGAAACGTATGCGGGGGATAGCGGCATTCGTTCTTTTGGAGAAACATGCTGCACCGTGGCACACATGCTATTGTAATGAACAAGTAGCGCATGGTACTTCGGTTGGTCCCCTACAGGTAAAATCGTATCCCATTAGTACCCATCGTAGTGGTGCTAGTGTCTAATTGCATATATAACACAAACTCACCGGCATTGTTGAAAAGAAAATCAATCTTGCCCTGCCACTCTTTCGCCTTGGCGACTGTGTCATCCAAGGTTTCGAGGTGTAACATGTTACACGGCAGCACAAGGAAGTCACTCTCTTTCCTCTGCGTCCCTTTTTTGTTGCAGAATTTGATAATGTCATCCACAGCAGCTTTCAGTGCATCCGGTCGGTTACTGGACATGATGATTTTACAGCCACGCAGGGCCAGCAGCCGGGCGACGCTCAGTCCAATTCCACTGCAGGCGCCTGAGCACACAGTACAACGGGACCAGCGGCACTCGTGTGACACAGCCTGGCGGGAACGAAAACATTGAACGAAGGGCAAAGCAACAACCCCGTCCACATTCTGTCGTTGCACGAGCGAACCGACGGCACGCACAACCAACTACAAACGTACCGGTAACCCACGCCGTTCGGCCCTTCCAGTACGCCTTGTTCTCCGGAAGTATTTTTGTCAGAAGATCGCAATCACGCAATAGCAGCGCAGCAACGACGCACCACAAACTGTTCAAAACTGCTCCAGCAACCTTGAACATGCCCAGACAAAGTACTATCATGAGTAGCGGCGACTCCATCAGTCCGTTGAACAAACAGCCGAGAGCAATCGACTCCATTTTTGGGCTCCTAAAGACACGGCTAAAATAGACAAAAGCAAGCAAAACCAGAACCCTGACTCGGAAAACAAGTACCTTGAGGCGATACAAATGACGGATTAAGACGCACACCTCCCCAGGGAACACACTGAAAGACGCTGACTACTGCTTCCGATCTTTGGGGAAATACTGGCAAGTGTGTCGCGGCTTCGCCTTCCTGCCTGAACCACCTATATGTTCACAACGGAAGAGGAACACACCGAACCAGCGTCCACAGCATTTTGGGATCCCGCTTTCGGCGCAGGCAGTCAGTGTGGTGCTCACTCCGCTTCTCAACGTGTCAGTTTGGAAGCCAAAAAGAGCAGGGTTTTTTGGACAGTTTGAGACGCGCATGTTCGCCTCTGTTCATTTTCATATGCACCTGCGATGGTGTAAAACGAGGGGTGTCTCGCGGTTTTGCCAGTACATTCGTTTCTCTTTCCGGTGAACCCCCCTCTATGAGTTCGATCAACGAATACAAGACTTCGGCTATAAGTTGCGTCGGCAACTGTTAGACATGTAGGCCCCCGTGAGGAAGTGGAACCTCCAGTCTTGTCTCTCGAACGAGTCAACAACAGAAAGGCACATCGATCAGAATCCCCGAGATAACGGCGGTGTGTCAACGACGGTTAACGGCTACAGCAATGTGCCACTGGCGCATTGGAAGCATAGTCAGAAACCTAAAAGACCAAGAAAGCGTTATGTCGCCCTCTACATTTGAAGAAGACTTTTTTCAATGGATGTAGCAGCCTGACAACAACAGGATACAAACGACTACGAAGACAAATCGCAGGAGATGACACCAGTAGACGGTACATGTATGAAATGTGCTGTCAGCATAGCGTATTGGCCATCGCTTGATGGAACTGTTCAAAGACGGTGGTGTTATATGCATGTGCTGGCACACCCGTGTGCGTCAGCTGATAAGTTATCAAGAGGCTGCGCATAAGGCATTTCTGATGCCCCCGTGGCTTACATCTTTATGTTTAACACGATATGGAGAAACACCGTATCTCAAAATGCCCGAGACTTAGTCCCTGCGCCAGTGACACGCGGGTTGGTTTGAATCACGATCCCGGGTAGAGCTTCTTCTTTGCCTCGTCCCCTGCCGGTTTTTGTTCGCAAGCGTTGGCCTATGCATGAAGCGAAAAAGCGTCCGTTCGGGATTGTATTGGCACCACGCAATCGGATTTTTTGTCATATGCTACTCGGCACACAGGTGTCAATCCGCATCGTGAAGCAGTATTGGCTCTGTCTTCTTTGGCACCAGCACGGTTGCAGTCGAACACAATGTTTCGTGCTTGCTTTGCTTCTGTTCCGCAGTCCTCTTTTCCATATCGCACGGAACGATATGCTAATCTCCGAGCGGGCCCTACGACAGCGGGTTCGTGTCTGTGCCAGTGTGGGAATACGGGAAGTCCCACGGCAACCGCTGTGAGATTCCAGGCCTAGAGGCTGTTGTCGGTCGAGACTTATTTCCTCTCTACAATACCACTTTCAATACATCAGCTGTTGGGATCGTCAATGCAACATGCGCCAAATGTCTACAACGGTACCATTAGCACGAAAATTATTGCACCTCGATCAAAAGTGTATTTGCCACAGGGATGTTTGGCATGGCAACTCCAACCGAGGCACAGTCTAAAAACAGTCAAACAAAAACGCTCCTATGCGAAATAATGCCAAGGAAGATGGACAAATGTGGAGAACCTGGGGGTAACCCATTCAGGCTTTAGTAGGCGTCGCCAATGTGAGTTGTCACTTCTTGCGTTGTTCCTCGACTGCAAGAAGAGTCTCTATGATTCGGGCAGTTGCATCCCGATGCTCCTCATCCGTGATTACCAACGGAGGAATAAATCGCAGGACCTTCACCCTTGTCGGCTTGGTCAAAATGCCGTTTTCCTTAAGCTTCGTTACAACGTCGTTCGGATCAATGATATCGGAGTCAACTTCTACAGCATTTAGTAGACCTCGTCCTCGGATTTCCTTGATCCACGGCACCTTCCCGTCGAGCTGCTTTGTGAGACAATCCCGAAACTCATTACCAAGCCTTTCAGCTCTGTCAGCGAGTTTCTCATCTTTAAGTACGGTCAGGGCCTCAACAGCCACGGCACATGCCAGTGGGTTGCCTCCGAAAGTGCTGCCATGGGTTCCTGGCTTGAGCACGTCCATGACGTCAGCGCGGCCCATGACTGCACTGATCGGCACGACGCCGGCACTCAAGCTCTTGCCCAGCAGCAAAATGTCCGGATGTACTTCATCGTGGTCTGCCGCAAGGAGCCGGCCTGTTCGACACAGCCCAGTTTGGATTTCATCAACGATAAGGAGTACATCCTTGCTTTTGCATAGCTCGTGTGCGCGCTTCAAATAGCCCTTCTTAGGGACATTCACACCACCCTCTCCTTGGATGGGCTCAACAAAGAAAGCAGCAACATTGGGATCTTTGAGAGCTCCTTCCAGAGCATCTATGTCATCATAATTAATGAGTTCGAATCCTGGGGTGAACGGGCCAAAGCTGGCAACGACATCACACAAGGCACAGAAAGAGTCGTCTTCTCACCGAGCCCAAGACGACAGCGCAGATTCACCTTTTTGTCCTGCAGGAGAATCAGCCACGTATCAAGTTAACCTGTTCCTCTGAAACGCTGTTACCACCCCTGTCAGATTTGGTTATCGACGAGGCCATCGCCAGCCGGGCTCTACGAAACCTCACCCCGTGAGGTGGACAACCTCCTACCGGAACAAACTCGTTACATCGCGGATGAACGCGCTTTGTGCCTTACTTATTGTAGCAATCGAATGTGGTAGATGAACTGCACGCGGTGATTGTCCTCCCCCAGTAGTTGTTGTTGCATAAAATGATTTTGGCAGACTCTTGTGGAACTCCTTTCACTTCGTAAGCCCACTTGCGCGCGATTTTGATAGCAGATTCACCAGCCTCGGCACCTGGCGAGAGCAATAACGCGCATATAGTAAACTCAACCTCCTGCCCGTCACATACGTCATCTTTTACTCCTGTTCCTACACACATTCGTCCCCAGAGAAAAGTTTCGCAAAAGTATTGTCCATCCCGTAGCTGGTAAGCCTGGACTGACTTTGTGTACATTGAGCGCTTCCCGTAGATGGACAAACAGAAGCATCAGCTTTTAACGCTGATTGCGGCGTATCACATTCAGATGACCCTTCTCTGAGCTAACCTGTATTCATGAGGAGGACACGGTCGTAACCAAACATCTCCGCCATGAACCTGCATGCTGGTCCGGTAACGTCATTTCCAAAAGACCGCAGGGTGAGAGTCAACTGCTCCGCCTGTCGGCAGAGTGCCGCTGTGACGCGGGGGTGGCAATGCCCTTGACTGAGGCTCTACAGAGTGTATAACGTAGAGAGGACAAAGTGGTCGTACCAACAGCATTTCCTCAATTCGATTCAGTAGTTAGCCGCTTGTGTAAGCAGAGTCACTACGGTACGCTCTGCTGCGCTCCAGTGCGGATTTCAGCGTCGGTGTTTCTGCGCTCATCGACACGCAGATACACCAATTTACATATGACTCGTGAGACTGCAGGCATCTTACTGGCTACCGTCTGGTCGCTCAGGCAGTATGCATGGTTCCGCTGTACCGGAACGTTGCGACGAGGCAGGGGTTAGTGTTGAAAAATGCACAAAAAGTACACAACTGAAACTTCCCTGTTGGGGCTTCTTTGCTGCCCGCAGGCGCCATGCGGCTTTGTAGAGACAACGGACAAATTATTTACTCATTCTCTGCAAACGCTGTAGTAACGAAATGCAGCCCCGTGTGGTCGTACGCCGCCCAAGAACAGATACGCCGGGACCGACGAATGACTATGTGAGAATACGCTGTTGTATCTGATTTCAGCCGAGCCAAAAATTCCAACTGCGTGCAAATGGTCGGCCTGAGCAACTACCCTCGACGACTTCAATCACCATGAACAAAAGTGAAAACTCGGTTTTTTCACAGAACTGTTGCTTACGGAGACACCGGCGAGAAAGTCATAGTACTCCTTTCCGTTGATATCCCAGACGCGAGCACCTTTACCTTTGCTGATGACAACAGGCACCGGCGCGTAGTTTCCGCAAACGTACTGCCTATCGCAGGCAAAAAAATCTTCTTCCGTTTTGAGCTTTAAGCTATCGCGATAAATGCATATGCTCATTTTCTCGTCGCCATACTGGGCAGCTGCGAGGGCAGTACTGTCGCAGTCTGTCGACATTTTTTTTACGGCAACACACGAAATTGGGACACGTGTATCAGCACAGACAGTGAGCAACTAGATTACCAGAGCAAATTGAGAACCAGTGAGAACGGAATCTGCATGAACAGTGCCTAGTGAAGCGGCGGGATGAAACGCACTGTACCAAATACTCCGTTCCTTCAGTTGACAACCAACTCGACATCGCTAGCAAAAAGCATTGCAGGATAGCAATCGACCAGCAGGTGTTGTCAGGCGTGTACGCTCTCCTCCTCGCTAGAAGCAACCAAGACTATCCCACTACGGTAGATTGTCTGCGCGCTTCTTCGCCGAAAGCAAAGCGCGTGGGCGGCTCCGGGAGAGAGCGTAATGCATGCCGGGAAACGGAAAGGTGCTGTGACTCTCTTAAAGATGCTACACTACTATTGCAACACACTATTCCGACACGGACTTAGTGGCCACACTGGGAACGTCCAATGTTCACCCAAACCTCAAACCGCCATACACCGCTTTAACGGCGGATAGTAGTTAAGCGGGAACTGGCAGTATACTTCCAAGTAAACTGGCCCTGATTTCCACAAAGTAGGCATTTGCAACAAACACGAGTTTGGCGTTATCTATCTATAAGGTCGATCGTCTACACAATTGATCGACAAGAAACATAGTAAACACTGTGACGAGTACCATCAGCGTGGTATTGCTGCCGTAGTATCCCAGACTTTGAGGAGCTCTGGCTGCTTGCAACAGCTTGACGATAGACCTAGCAATTCTAAGTTCATTCGAATAAATGTCTCCACGCGGCGGCAGTGGCGCAACGATGCTGTGGACTAATGACCTGGGCGGAAAAATACGAAGCCCATGTCATCCTTTCAGCTGTAGCCGTGTGCCTTGGGCAGTGCTGATGTCCAAGAACATACGGTGAACGGTGCACGCTTCGTCGGACCAATAATATCTCTCGAAGCGTAAGAGAAGTCTACAGTGAAAGCGCGTGTCGATGCCCGTCAGAAGGCGTCGATCGTTTAGTCGAATATACCGCCCGTTAAAACGCTCCAGCTATGTACCCATCTAGCGACTCAAAGTGTTTTCTTGATAGCCACTCAAAGTGTTTTCTTGATTTTGTTTTCACGTGGGAAAAAATGAAAGTGTAGACGCTCCCGCATCCGCCGAAGGATAAGCTAAAATTTACGAGAGGGCGGGCGGGACGTAATTCAGAGTTCAAATTCCATGTTGATGCGTTGCTTTCCTGGCTCACGATAAGGCCCTGCATGTTGTTTCTGTACTTCGCCGCTATTCCGAACCGAATGGAACTGCACACTTTGTGTTTGCCGACCAGAACGCATTAACGTCAGCCGAAGCAGCCACAACATGTGCCTTGTGTCATCGGTTGGGTACCCAGATATAGCGAGAAGTTGTTTCTGAATTTTGCAGTGCCTTTTTGATTTGACTCGGTTTGCAGCCGCAGCATGGATCTTCCCAAAGACCTCTTGAATCCCACCAAAGCTATGAACAGTTTTTGGGTCCGTAGCTTCCGCAGACGTCTGCGCCTCGTGTGATAGGCGACGGAAAAAGTATGAACAGAGGCAGTTTTACAATAGCAATGTAAAATCTACAATGTTCCCAGTGCACACAATACTACAGGTGTCATGCCATCGGTTGGCGCACAAATCTAGTAGGTTAATTTCTTTCAGTACATGCATGCTTCTGCCTGACCTCCTTCCCAATCCCATGGGGAAGGCAGGCCTGATTGTGCGCATCGAAAAGAGTTTCAGTTAGGTTTCGAGTTTTTCATCAGTCAGTACGCACGAACTGTGTTCACTAGAGATCCTGGGTGTTGTTCACGGAAGACGTGGTTCATATTAACTTCTTCAGCATGTTGTCTGAATCAGAAAGCGCTCGAAACTTCATTCGGCAGCTGGTATTCGAGAGCAATAATCTCGAGGCCTGTTCCCTCGTGACAGTAGAAGTGGCAGAATATCGTGAGAGGTGTGAAGCAGGGCCTCAAAATGACGAGACTACGCGTTCTTATCGGTCGACCGCCAGTGCCTGCTGAACGTATTTCCTGCCTGCTGTAACGTCCATGCAGCAACGGCTTAGAACGTCGGAGCACCACGGGCAGAGCCACGGTCAACCGCGGCGATTTATCTAATCCGCATTTTCTCCATGTTCGGCCGCAGATGCTCGTGTTGATCGGACCGGAAGCTCCTATGGCGGTGCCAGGTAACAAGGAACAGATGGCACAGCAGCTGCCGGCCTACGGTGAACTTCGAGGGTTTCCCTCCTACAGAAACCACCTGATCGAAAATGTCTCTCACGAGCACACACACGCACTCCACCTGTTGGAGGAACTCATGAGGTTCTCCATGCACAACGAGACATTTGGCGATGAATTTATAAATACGGGCTGTCATAACCAATCTCATTCGAGTGAGACGAGGGAGAGCCTCAGTCATCCGGGCAGCCGATTGACAGGGCGAACATGTGACTGTGAAAATCGAACGCTGTGTTCCTGTTGTTGCCGGTGCCGGGCAGGGACGTCACTGTCCATGCTTCTCGAGAGGTCTTTGAGGAACTCATTAAGAGTTGACGCCGTGGTCTTTACACACCGAAAACTGGATCTTAGAAAATCAAAAAACTCAGGTCGGCGCTGCCCGGTGGATGGACGAGTGGGAATCCTCACAGTTCCTTACTCACTCAGCACATTGCGGCCACACGTCAAATGTTATGAGGCGGATGAATCGACCGTGGAGAGCGCTGCGGCGCTCCCGGCAATTTTATGGCAATGGAGGCTATCGATGTCGCTGTGGCAGAACATATTCAAAAGAGTCGCCTACATGCTGACGCACTCCAGAAAAGAATTAGACGGCGTCATCGCGGAGCCACGCTCGCGTACTGTGTGTTTTTCCAACACTACAAACTCGTCTCAGAGTTGGATAGGAGAAGAACGAGGGCAAGGATCCAGGCTGGCCTCTTATGGTGCTGAAACACAGAAAGATACATTAGATCCTGCACAACACGGTTTGCTGGACTCGCTCGGTGGGCAATCCAGCGACTTTTTGGACGGTAAGAAAAAGGTAACGTCGAGCAGGGTGATTGTAAAAACCGCTGTGGCCGAGGTAGCCAGAGAATACACTTAACAAACCCAGTTTTCCGCATACGGTAACCGTTTTTAGAAAAGCCTGTTTTCGTTGTCATCTGCGAGGCATATGATGGCTGCCACATCTCTCTGCACCCCTGACGCCCGTGTGAGATCGTGCATACCTGCAGAACCGTGTGTAAGGACAACAGGTTATCACGTTCCAGTGGGCATTCACTTGCACAGCTTGCTACCAGGCAACGCAAATGTGGCGGTCAGCTCGCTTGATCGGTTGGTGTGGTTGATGTGACAGCTTTGCAGGACATTCTTTCCTTTGTCCGCACTTACGCCTGTTTCATCCCTTGGCTTGCGCCCAGAAGCTTGGAAGCACTGAAAGGCCCTGTGAGCCATAGGCCGAAGCTGGCTCCTCAGCCTTCTTCAGACATTCCTCATGCCGTTCGAGATCTGTCAAGCCGCTGCATCGGTGCGCTCTCCGCCTTGTTCGAGGCACTTCTTTTTGCGTGCGTCGGAGAGGAGAGGCGGCGCGCTCTGTTCTTCTTCCTCTTTTCTCCCTCAGCGTGGTCAATATGGTCTCAGCAGCCTCTGGCGGCATGTACGGACGGTGTGAGCGACGGCAATGAAGGCTCGTGCCCCAAGAAGCGACGGCCATGGAAAAACGACCATGCTAAGCGGGTACTGCTGCGTTGTAGATGCGTTGACAACAGGGGCCTACGA
This sequence comes from Neospora caninum Liverpool, assembly GCF_000208865.1. Classification (NCBI taxonomy): domain Eukaryota; phylum Apicomplexa; class Conoidasida; order Eucoccidiorida; family Sarcocystidae; genus Neospora; species Neospora caninum. Next base: position 5,807,830 of record NC_018395.1, read on the forward strand.
GCACAGGGGAAGCGCTGCAAAACTTTCAAGGCGCTTTTCCAAGCGAGCGTTGCTTGTTCCTGCGCTGCGGTTGCAGCTCTGGTGGCATCCAGGCTTCCGGCGTCCATCTACCCTCTCTTGTTCCCGTCTTGCTATGGGCAGACCCTACACCACTTGGGAAGGCTCCACTTGCCTCTTCACGACCACCGGCGTTCCCGCGAGGACGATGAGGAGCCCAGGAGTCTTGTCTCGTATCAAGGGGAGTGGGATGAGTTCCGTGATTGCGGGCATCCGCTCCGTGCCGGACAGCTGCCAGGTCCCGCTGGCCTATCCGTTCCGGCCACCCGTTTGCGAGTTGTTAGAGCTTGTTCTTCGCACGGTCAGCATTCAGGTCCACCGCTGCGACAGGATGCATCTTCCTTCCACACGGCACGAAAGCAGGAGAAACAGGGGTTCTGGCACATTCCGGCCTCTCCGTCTCCAGAGCATGCGCCAAGATTGCGAGCGGCCCCAGACAGCTTTTACTCGGGCCAGTCGAACTGTTTGCTGGCGGACCGTTCAGTATCGTGCTGGTGCGGCTGCCCGACCGAACAGCAAGTGGACCACTTTTTCTGGTTGCTGCTTCTTATCCTTTCTCCAGCCTTGAACCACGCAAAAAGTCTCCTGGCGATTGTGAAAATGTGTGGGGCACGGGAGAAGGTTGAGAAGAGTGTCACGCGGTTTGGGGACTTCCAATACGCATCAACCAGAGAGATGCCACGGAGTCACGTTCGTCCCGCCGCACCACCGACAGCCTCAACATCCATCGCCGGAAAAGGATGTACCCAGAGCCGCTTTTGGGAGACGAGAGAAGGTTGCCGCGTTGCACGAAGAGCGGTAGCTGTGCCCGTGGGCGCCACGGTTCGATACACAAACTACACGGGAGCGGGCAGACGTTTGGTGTCAGCGCCGTGCGGGCACTACTGGCGAAAACAGAGTGTGGAGTCGCTCCGCCGAGGCCTGCATCAGGCAAGGGTGACAGAACATGGAACCATATTGCTTCTCACGCAGCTACCACTTGAGAGTTTCCTCCAGCGTCTCCTTCCCAACCATAGTGTGCTAGGGCCTCGTTCGTCGCGCCGGCGGACAGTCACACCAGATCACCGAGGAATGCCTTTCACTCGAAGTTTTCCTCGAAGAACAAGCTGCGTTGAAACGACGGTATTCTCCAGAACACGACGCTTCCTTGGAGCGATGCAAGAGAGTTGTGCGCAACAGACAGATAGCTCGACTGCTAACCGGGTGTCGAGCCGGGGCGTGCCAGGGGCCATTCATGCACCAGGGAGAAGAAAGGCACAACAAGCGTTTCCTCTTCGTGCAGGCGACACTGGCAATCAGGAAGGCTGTGGACATACATATCTGAATTCCGTTGAGCTCACAGCTGTCGAACACATGCGAGGCGTGGATCGAATCGGATACCTGTGTTGTCTTCTTCAACACTGTAAGGAACTCGACACTCTGCAGTGAGTAGTCCTTGACATTGCTCCTGAACGCTTTGAAACCTCCTCCTCTCTATCCTACCGCACAGTACCTGTTCATTCAGCGAGGCGAGGTCCCTCTGTGATATACGAGTAAGACACTAGCGGGGTCTGTCTCGTGGTAATCAAACCGAAGAAATTGGCGACGCACCGTGCACAACACGCAACATAATTGACGCCGTTGCACGTATTTGTGTACCACGTGCTTCGTTCGCTTATATGCTCGTGAGGTGCCTGTGGATAGGATTTCATTTGGGAGACACTGGGTGTCGAAAACGTTTACCGTCGCTCCTGGATGTTTCCAAGCACATTGTTCACGAATATACACAGCAATACAGGTGTGCTGATCACCTAGATGATTGAAGGCATGCTCCCACGTTGTGTCTCGAGGCGTGCCCCTCTACGGTCCAGCTGCTGAGAAGCACTGGAGAATTCCCTGTGTTCTTTGAGCAGGTACTGAGTTTTCAAAGAATCCCTCAGCTGTGCTTTCAGTTCGAGGCTTCCATGCGACTCCTCGCTGCAGACCTGTATTTCTCTGCAGCCCTTATCCAGCTAAACGCCCTCGTTCACTCTATTTCCCACCGTATCTCCTTGTCGCCCCGGATTGCGTTTCTCCTCACGAAACGAACAGGCGGTTGCCGTCCAGCCCAAAACAGCACAGTCGCGATCTTTCAGAAACTCCGAGACTTCCTCACTCATATGCTTTTTCTGTCTCTCCACTACACTCTCCAAGTTTTGGTGCCAGCGCGGGTTCAACGCCGACGAGTTGCGTGTTGGGCCGAAGGTTATGTTTCTCATGGCAACCTCGACAGCGACTCCACATCGCGGCCACGAGGTTCCTGCCATCAAGACACACACTTGTGGAACTCCATTGGGATTTGCTCAGACAATGGACCTGTTTACGTGCCGTCTCAACACGCACCGATCGCGACAACTTGTGTCGATTCTACGGGCCGATTGAAATCCAGCAAGACATCAAAGAGTCACGGTGCATCCGAAAATGCTCCAGAGTTGAAGACAATGCTACCCGGCTCGTATCGGCTTGTCGAAGGCTCTTTCTCGCCTTTCCGAGAGTTCCAGATGATTTTCGTGCACACGCTTCCGGCTTTCACATTGAGCACAGAAGTTGGAAGGGAACTGCTAATGAATCACTGGCCCTGGGACTGCCTTGACGCTGACTTCGGTGAGTTAGAGGGAGCGTTGGGACGAACGAACATCCCCCGCCTGCCTTCACTGGGAGATGTTCTTCTAACTCCGCACACGAAAACTTCAACGACGTCAGCCTGGTTCTTTTATTCTCGGCAGAGACGGAACCCAAGAGTCTCTGTGTGTGGCCGTGAACTGCCGGTGTCATCGTCGGCTTGTTGGGAAACTCCAGCACACTGTGGAGCCATGACTGCAGAGCTGCTAAGGCTTCCACAGGATGCACGTGCACCAACCAGGGGTAGTGTGTACCGACGGTGGCAATCTGTGTTGTCGTACCAAGTGCGTTTGCCGAACAGAGGGAACGTGGTTCTCCAAACGCAGAACTCCGATCACCAAAGCAGTAGCTCTAAGGCATTACATCCCGAGAACACGCGTTTCAACCAGAGGTTTTTCGCCCTCGTCTCTCTTCATGCTCCACCATGCCTCTCCTGAGGACTGCTGAGTGTGTCTTGCTCTGTGTGCTACGGTGGCGGAACACCGTCGTTTCCCTTCGTTCCATGGAGCCCGTGCCTCACCAAAACTGCTTGTACAGTGTGCCTTACTTCGCCTGCACTTTGCAGCGTTTTTGCGTTCCGCGTCGTCTGCACTTATACATCTTGAATCCTCCTGTGCGGTCGTGTTCTGCCCTCGCCTCGTCCCGCAGCGTGCCTCGCCCTACTTGCGCTCTCAGAGCCCAAACCGATCGAAGCACTCTGGACATGGCAACGTCGAGTCGCGGTCATAGATCCCATCCTCCAGGCGTTCCAAACTATCTCCGACACACAGACGTTTGTCCCGGCACAAGCGCGCCCTTCTGTTGGGCTTGGCCGCTGTTTTGCTTGCGCGCCTTCTCGCTCGTTTTGCTCTGTTCCGTCCACTGCGTCTGCCTCGCCTCGCGATTGGTCACGGCGGCGAGCCTGTCGGCCGTGCTTTCCCCCTCTTCTCCTTAGTTTGGCTTTCACAGCTGGAAAGGGCCACGCGCCTGCCGAAGAGAGGCGGCTGCGAACCGAAGCACGCAACACCCGTGCCGCTTCAGAGCTCGATAGCAGACGCCAGAAAGCACAGGAACTCGCAGAGAAACAGAGACCGAGCTGGAGGCCGCATCTTTGTGCATGGACCCCAGGAGGGCGCGTTGAAGCGCTTGCCGTTTTCCTGACATGCTCACGCTTTTTTTACGCTTACCCACAACACTCAGCGCTGCTCTTTCAAGCGCGGCGACACACACAGCTGCGGAGGAATCTATGCTTATTTCCCTCTTCACGGTATCCGCCCGAGCATGGTTCCCCTTCTGTACCTGCTCACAAGGAGCTTGCGTCCTGTGCATCCCGAGCTGCCTTCCCAACAGAGCAGCGTGGAGAGTTAACCATGTACACTGGAGCCCGAGACCGACGAGCTGGTATTCTGCAGGTTATCTCCGTCGCCCTAAGCGGAGGCATGTTTCTCTGTGAGGAGTATCGGGAGAGCGACTGCCGGGTTCCAGAGAAAAAACGTCTCGACTGTTCGCGTTTATCGCTTCTAACCCGTGTCGCCAGCTGTTCAGGGCACCCCGCGTGTTGCGCTGGGGCGGCTGTACTGACTCAGGTAAGATGGGAAGCGCAGGGAAAGGGGGCCAAAAAGCGGAAAAAAAACGCCGACTTGGGAGCGAACAAAGGCGAAAGAAACGAATTGGATACACGCACCTGCATACGCTCTACGGAAACGTTTCGCGACGTGAACGGAATTCAGTCTCAAGGGGAAATCCTAACTGGCGTTCGTTTATGGTCCCGCGGCCGTTCCGGTTTTCTGGTAAGCCGTTGTCGCCCTGCGCTGTCTTTCCATCCCTCTGTCTAGGTGCTCCTTCGACGCTTCCTCTTGGCGTCCAACAGGACCACTGGATATACGGGGAGCCAGGGGTGGCGGCGAAAGGCCCGCCCGCGGCCGGAGCGGGGGGCGAACAAGAGTGAAGGATGGCATGAAGGCGAAGCAACAGACGCGAACGCGGTGAAAGCCGAAGGACACAGCGTGGGAGACGAGTATCGAGAGGACGACGGGGATGTGGTCTACAAAGCGAGAAACACCCAAGAAGAAGCGAGAATCGACCTACAACGCGAGCACGAACAAAACGCCGCAAAGGCTTGCCGAAGGCCTGCGGATGCCCCCGCGTCCTTCGCAGCGGTGGAGAAACGCTTCGCGACTGCCTCGGACTCCGTTCCTGACTTGGCCAACACCCCTACGCACCGAGCATCACGGTCCCCAGCGACTCCCTGTCTGTTCACGCTTCTGCGCACAGCTGCTCAGACCGAGAACCGAAAAACTGCCAGCGTCTTTTTGACCGGCACGAGACGGGGTCGGCGAGAATCCGTCCCCTGGAGGGCCTTGCAAGAAGCCGGGGACGACGCAGATGATGACTCCAGCGAAGGCACCACAACAACCGAAGCTAGAAGTGAGAGAGATCGCGGGGCGGAGGCGGCGGCCGAGGACAAGGCGAGGCCCAATACTGGAGACGCAAGGCACGCGGAAGGGACGCAACTGGAGACGCTGGTGTGGAGCCCCGGGCAACTCCCGCGAGCCCGAGGCGGTACAAATGCCGACGAAGTGCTCTACTCCCAGGAATGCAGGCGCCGCAACCGAAAGGAGGGGGAGACAGAGAACGCGGAGCCGAGGGAAGAAAATCCGAACGCTGGTATGCAGGAACGGTCGACAAAGCGCCCTCCGCTAAGCAGCGGCAAAACTCTTTCTCGTTCTTCCTCTGTTAAATTGGCGCTTGCGTCGGGTCGGCCTCCGGAGTGTCCTGCCTCCGCCGCTTCCCTGCAATCTCGCAGGTCGAAATTCCTGCTTTCGTGCTCCCTCGAGTGCTCCAGCGAGGCATCTCCGTTTTCGTCAGGCTCGAATCCCGCCTCCGCTGCTCCAGGGTTTTCTGCGAGCGCGTCTCCCTCGCCGGCTGCGCGTTGCTCGCCTGGCGCTCTGGACTCCCCAGCCCCGGCTACTCAGTCAGTGTTCGAGCGAGCTGAACCCTCCTTCACACAAGCAGCTCAAGCAGCTCAAGCGGCTCAGGAGCTTCGAAATTTGATCAATCGAAGCCGCTGCCCGTTCATGCCTTCCGTCATTCTCGCTGCCGCTCACGTCGCCCTCTTCACCGACTCGCGACAAGGCACAGCCTTCAGAGCCCCGAGACGAAGGCGGCCCTCGCGAAGGCGAGCGGCGGGACATGGAGACGACGAAGGCGACCGGAAGCGGACAGACGACAACCGATTAAAGAGAGAAGACACCGCCGAAAGAGAAGAAGAAGGAGAGTCGCGCGGCGAGACAACCGACACAGAGGGTAACCGAGCAGGCGAGAAACAGCTCGACGACAGGGAGAAACAAGGCAGCGACGGCGAGAAACAAGACAGCGACGGCGAGAAAGAAGGTGACGACGGTGAAACTGGAGCGTGGGGGCTGACGGTCGTTCTCGACGCTCTTTTGCAGTCTCGAAAGTTTTGGTGGCCAACGACGGACGACGTCGACATTCTGCGTAAGGCACAAAAAGCGAAAAGGAAAGGGAGCGGGGCGTGTAGGGACCGTGGCTCCTGCGGTGTTCTGTGCCTGCACCAAGCGTTCGCGAACGCAAAACACGCGAATCGACCTGAACAGTTTCCTCGTTTTTCGTCGTTGTCCAGTGGTCTCTCGGTTTCGAGGTTCTGCTCACCCAGTGTGTGCCGCTCTTCCCCTTCTTCCTCGCGTCTCGTCTCCCCCTCTGCCCTGACATGGCACCCTTTTCACCCAAAGAGGACTAACCGCCTTCGCTTGGATCTGCGCTTTGTCTTTCCACAGGTCGTTGGGCGGCAAGCCCAAACGTGCGCGTTCCGAGGAGCGATGGCGAGAAACAGCTGTTCCTCGTCTGCTTACGTGACCGCGCTGAACGCCTGGCCTTCTTCCGAGATATCCTCGGCATCCCCAACTCCCTCGGTCGTTCCTCGTCTCCTGCCGCTCTGCCGTCTTCAACTTCGACGCCATTTCCACTGCCCGCTGCAGCCGCTTCCGCGTCGCAGCTGGGGTCCGGTGTTTATGGCGCCCACCCGGCGTGTTTGGGAACTCTCCCTTTGTCCTCCCGCTGTTCCGCCGCTGTGCTCTGTTCACATGCTGCTTCTTCCTCGGCTGCTCCAGCATGTTCGTCTCTCTCGCGCGCATCAGTCGCGCCTGCTCTGGGTGCGTCGCCACCGTTCCCGTGTCTGTCTTTCTCTTTCACTTCTCGCGAAGGAAATCGCTTTCCCCTGCTACCCTTCGTTGTCGCCTTCTTTCTGCCTATGCGGCGTGCCGAGCGTCGCGGCCACCCTGGTCATGACTGCCTCGCAAAAGGCCAGCCGACAGCGGCGCCGGCCTATGATAGATCATCGCCTCGGTCGTCGCTTACTCTCGCTCGCTACCTCGTCGCCTGCGTTGCCGAGTCGCTCCGACGGGCACCTGGACGCGACTGGCGTGCGGCCAGCCCGCGGACCACAGACCAGGAAGAGCGGCGCGAATGGGGACACGTCACGGGCGTAGGAGACGGCAAAGGGACACGGAAGGCGCCACCGGCTTCTTCGTGCGATCCACACGTCGCGCATCCGCGGCGCATGACCGCAGACGAATCTCCAACAGGTCTCGCGGGAGTCGAAGGCGTGCCACTGGACACTCGCACCACACGAGCAGGAACGCGAAAGAGCAAAATGGAAAAGGAAGAGGAACGTGGAGAGCGACCGCAGGACACCCGAGCAAGGGGCGCTGGCGGCACGGACGGGGCGGCCTCGGCCCTGCCGTGTGTTCGTCTCAAACGGACGCGCTTCAGCTTCTGGTTCCCCCCCTGCGTCGCCAGCACGGGCCAGTCCACCCGCGCAGAAGAGGACGTTCGAGGCGTTGCCTCGCGAGCCTGTTTGTCGGCGGCTCCCAAGGCCCGGTCGATTTTTTTCTTGTTTGGGGCCTCTGCGTTTGCCCCCGGGTTCCCGGCTGGGTGTCCCGCGTCGTCCGCATCCGTTCAGCGCCTTTCGTCGGCCTCCGCGGCGTGCAACCCGCTCTTCGCTGCGCGCAGTGTGGTGGAGCGAAGCGCGACGCCGGGAAGATATAGGAAGGAAGCGGATACCGAGGAAAGCAAGAAACGGAGGGCCATCGCGTGTTTCGAAGAGGACTACAGCTGCGGCGAGGAGGCGCATGTAGTCCTCTTTCGCCTTTTTCTTCGCCTCCTTCCCAGAGCGGAAGAGGACGAGGGCCGTTCCCCTCTTTGGCACCCCATGGCGAGTCGCCCCCAGACCTCGCCCCCCCACCAGCAGAGCCGCAACACTTGCCCACCTTCCCGCATCACCTCCGCAGTTCCTCGTCTTCCATGGGAGTCGCGCCCCACTTGCCCTGTGCCCTGTGCGCTTCTTTCCGCCTCTCCGTCCTCGCCTTCCGTCCCGCTGTCGGCGAGTGCCTGCCGTTCTTCCCCTGCCACTGGATCGGCCTCCGTGGCTGCAGGCGACTCGTTTCCTGGCGCCGTGCGACCGCTGCAGAGCTTGGGAGCCTGCGCCGCGTGGCTCGAGCGCCGGCACGACGACGCGCGGGCGGCCGCCCTGGCTGGACTCCTTTGGCTTTGCTGGGCGGAGGAGAGACGAAGAGACGGGGCGCGCGGAGACAGCGTGGAGGGGCGGCGGCGAGACAGGCGCTACGCCGCACTTTCAGACGTGGGAGACAGCGACGAGAGGCAACGGCGAAGCGACGAGGCGCCGAGACGAAGCAGCGAAGACTGGCGGGAAACGGCGGCTTCGCCGAGGACGGAATCGTGGGGAGAAGAAACCCTGAACGAGGACGTAGGAGCACGGCCAGCTCACGCGCTCTGTGGCGCTCACACGAGGCGAAGCGCCTTGCAAGCGACGCTCTCTGACGAGGAAACGGGCCGCCGCCCTTCGGCGTCGCCGCTGGCTCTGGCTGACTCTGGTCTTCGCTGGCCTGCCTCGCACAGCCCCCCGCCGCACACCGCTTCTCCATCTTCCTGCCGTTCGTTGTCTTCTTCCCCTTCCGCATCCCTGTTTGCTTTCTCTTTGGGTGCTGCGTCGTCGACGTCTGCGGCGCCCCTCGCGGAGTCTTGGAATGTGCGGCGTGGCGGGCGGACGTGTCTCTGGGCCTCAGCAGTCTCCCTCCATCTTCTCGCAGGCAACCGCCAGCTGGAGCCGTTCGCGTTCGTGGCGTTTGTCCTTCCCGAAGCGTTTCTGGTGACCGCTGCTCAGCGGCGCGTGCAGAGTGCTGCGCAGAGCCTCGGCGAAACAGAACGGACTTGCACTCGGACTCTTGAGGGCGCAAAGGCGCGTGCCGACGAGACACGTATCTTCAGAAAGGCCGGCAGCCCCACCCAGAGCTTCTCGGCCTGGCGAAGAGACAGCGCGCCTGGAGGGAGAATCGCTCCAGGGGTTCACGCTCCGGATCGGTGCCCGCGGAGCCTGTGCGTTTGCGGTGCACGCCGGGAACTGGCCGCGCATGGTCGGCTGGGAAGGAAGCGAACGTTGCGGAGGCAGTTTGAGGGAAGGTGCGGAGAAGCCGTGGCCTCACGGTGCTGGTGGGACCAGGACGGCGGGCCAAGGAGTGAGTGGACAGATGCGAATGGAAGCAAAGAGCCCAGAAGAGGTCGGAAAGAAGCGCATGGCGAAGCGGACGGGAGGGAGGGAAATACGGCGGGCGTGAGAGCAGGCGGGCACCGTCGAGCTCACGCCTTAGGGCAGGGAGTGCTTTTCGTTGAGAGAGAAGACCTTGACGCCCTTCGTTTCTGCTGGCTTCACCTCCTGCGCGAATCAAGCGCCCAGTGGGAAAATGGAGGCAGCGACGCCGCCTCGCCGCTTGGTTCAGCCTGGCCGCCTGGAGCAGAAGGAAGTCGTGCGGCTCCGAGTGCACGCAGCGAGCGCCAGGATGCACCGCGAGGCGGCGACGAGCACCCACGGACGACAAGGAGAGAAAGGACGGAGACGGGACTCTTCGAGGCGAGCGAGACGGAGGCGACGGCAGACGAGGCGGACCGCAAGAGCGAGGATGGAGCTGGAGACAGAGACTGGGATCCAGAACTCGGAAACAGAGACGGAACGGCCGAGAGGGACAGAGGACGCGAAGGCGGGTGGAAGGGAGAAAGCGCGAGGAAACGCTCCGCTTTCTGGAGAGAATGTGTTTCGTCTTCAGTGGCACAACACGTCACGGCAACTCTCTCACACTTCGCCGATGTGTTTGACCTCACACCCAAGTAGGCATATGAGGGCGCAAGGAACCCGCAGGACAGCACTGCTCGTCGCGCGTTTCGCTTTGCCCACTCGTTTTCCTTGCGTCCCTCAGCGCTCCCTGCTGTCTCTCCTCCAGCTGGCTGGCCAGTGGATGTACCGTGTTTCGTCTGATTGCTCTTCGTAGTTCCTCGATTCGACGTTCCATATTCTCTTTTGCTCTCCCGCCTCTTGTGACTAGCCTCAGTGCTACCTTCACAGCCGGCACCCAGTGCTACGCCTTGCGCAGCATCTCACGGGATTCGTTGCTGGCCTGCGCTTTGTCCCCGCTTACTCCCAGTCTCGCTTATCTCTTCACTCTGTGCCGTTCTCTCCAGTGCCGAAGTCTCTCGTCGGCAGCGCAGTGAGAAATCCGAGAGACCATAGGCCGCGAAATGTTCGGTGGTGTCTCTTCTGTTCGACGTCGCGCTTCGATCTTCGGTGGCCCTCTCTCCCCCCGGTGTCTCATCTTCCGCCCTAGACGCTTGAACTTCCCTTGTCAGTTGCCTGGTTCTCTGTCTCGCCTCGCCTTCCGTCGGCTTCTCGTTCCCCCTGTTCTCTGCTGTCCCAGCCCCTGTCTCCACTCTTGGTTCTCGCCCGCGGCCAGCGTCTCCCGCTGTCCGTTTGTGTCCCTGCTGCTTCGTTCGCCGTCAGCGCCTTCAGCCTTCATCCACACTGGCATACATGCCTGCTTATCCCATGCGCGCGTCGCCTTTCCTCTGTCCTTGCGCCGCCACAGTCCTCTCTATCGCGAGTTCCTCCTCCTGCGCGGGCGCGAGGGAAACGGCCCCTCAACCCCAACACAGATCGCCGTCCTGGTGTGCATCGGAGCCGCGCGGCTTCGCCTCGCCTCCCCCGAAAGCCAAGTGAGAGTGTCCGCAGTTCTCTGGTCTTTCCAGAAAGTCGTATTTCTCCATTTTCCTAGTGTCCTCATCCACCCTCTGCGTTTCGCGCGCTGTTACTGCCTGGCACCTTCTGCTCGTCTCTCGTATACGGCGGCGATCCGCCTGAGCCTTCGCACTACGCACGCGGTAACGCGCAGCGAGATTTTGAGCCCTCGTTCCCGCGAACGTCGGCCTCCAGTACCTCAGCTTCCACGTCTTGTCTCTGACGCCCAAAAAGTTCCGGCACTCTTTGGCGCGTCGGCCGAGGCCTCCCTGGGGCTACTTCGACGTCCTTCCGTGCCATGCGTCCCACATGTGTGGCCCTTCAACAGCGCAACACAGAAGCCGCCGTAGTCCCGCCGCGGTAGCTTCTCTGTCCTCGTTCCGCCCTTTGCACTTTCTCTTTCATTGCCATTGAGTCCGCGAATCGCCCTCGCGCGAGTCCGGTGACACGAGACGACACACGTACTCCACCTGCGACCGTCTCGTGTGTCAGGTGACCTGGGGGGAACCTTTCCGCCTCTATTCCTCTGCTTTGCTGCGGCTTTGTTTCGTCATCTGTGAAGTCCTTTGGATCCGCATTCCCCCCCCTTGATACGCTGCCATTCGCTTCAGCTTGCGGCACAAACGGGGCGAGCCCCCTACCGTTTCCCGTTCATCTCTCTCTCACCCTTTCCTTGCGTGCTTCTCCTCTCTGTCATCCCGTCGGCAGCGCTACCTAGCTGCGTGGATCGACGCGGCTCTGTTTGACCTCTCTGGGGCCGCTGGGCCTCGTCCCAGAAAGCGCGAATGTTGCTGGCTCCTCGCGAAGAGCAAGCAAGGGAGCCGCCGGCTCAGGCAGACCTTCGCGGCGATCCGCAGGCGATGCACCGAGGCCCGACACGGCGCAGCAGCTGAGGAGCCTGGAGCGCCTCCAGCGGGACGCGGAGACAGAATGGCCTTCGTAGGCTCACGGCCCGCCTGCCAAAGCACGCCAGAAAGGGAGGCAAAGGCAGCCAGTTCCAAGCTGAAACCCGCGGGGCGGAGAGCCAGAGAACCCACTGGGGGTCCAGGTAGGCGAAAAGACCACGAAAAAGGGGAACCAGAGGGCGGCGAAGAGACGACGGGAAGAAGGGATGCTAGGGGATGAGTCAGCGGGCCGGCGCCCACGGGCTGCTCGCACTCACCGCTTGAAGACGCGTTTCTGCGACTTCCGCGGAACCAGGAGAGACCGCAGAACACAGAGCTAAGCGTAGCCTGAGACTCGGCGTGTGTCGAAAATACACCTCAAGGATGACAGGTTCGCGCGTCGTCCCACGGTCGCGTTGCGACTGGCGAAGACTAGCAAAGGAAAGAGACACGTGGGGATCCCGAGGAAACAGTCGTCCCAACCAGGGCGCCTCGCAGGCTGAGACCTCTCTGTGCCTCACCCGTAGTGGAAATGTCCCCATCAGCAGGCGAACGGGGAACGCGCTAGGGTCGTCAACAGCGGTTCAGGGACAGGTGAACCCAAACCGGTTCTGCGGTGCTGGCCACGGAGACTGCCCGCGTGCCTGTCAGCCTCCAGGTGCTTGTACGCAGACAGAAATGCACGGGAACTGTCCTTGGTTTATCACCTGTCCACGCAGAGGTCTGTATGCTTCCCAGGCGACCTACCTTCGTGGAGGCGGACTGTAGTAGGTAAACACGAAAGCGTCCATGTGCAGCTGCGTATGTGTACCTCTTTGTGTAGAAGCAAGTGCCGGGGTATATCTCGTGCTTCGTGGCAGCCCTCAATTCGCGGGCCAGACGTAAATGTTTGCCTACAAATGTGTGTGCCTCCCTGCGTTTGCCTGGCAGATCTCTTCTCAACCGCGCAGCTGGAGTTCATCGAGAGCCTCTCTGTCCTTCTCCTCCTGTCCCTGCCGGTGGACGCCCCACGAAGTTTTGCTGGGCTTGCCTCTGCTGTCGCCGCTTCCCCTCCCGCCCGTTCGGCGGCTTGGCCCTGCGCGTGCCGCTTTCCGACCTCTTCTTCCGCTTTCCCTTGCCTCCCGAGTGCGGAGTGTTGTCCAGAAGAGAGCGCGAAACGGAGAGACGAAGCAGGTGTCGAGAGCGGGGGAAACGGCGGGGCGGTGAGCAAGAGCCGCCAGAGACGGAGAATGCTACCGAGTCCGCTATCCAATCAGGAACGAGGAACCGACGACGAAGAGCGTCCGACCAAGGCGGCCAGGGGAGGGGACCCCAGGGGCGAAAGAGGGGAAGAGAGAGGACAAGAGGGAGGCGCGCCTCTGCCGACCTCTTTGCATGTGCATCACCCTGGGCCAGCGACAAGTGAAGCGGAGACGTGGCAACTCGAACGAATGGCCAGGGCCGTGGACCAGGAAAGCACCGACGAATGGGGCGAACGAGAAGCAGAGAGAGGGGCACGTATGTCCGAAGGCGCGAACGACGGCAAACGAGGAAACGGCGACGAAACGGAGACGACAGCACGCGATTGCGGCCGCGAAAGATCCAAGCAAGGGGCAAGCGAAACTGGCGAGCCGTCGCGCGTACGACGGGACGCGGCAGACGTGAGGCCAAGGTTCGAACACTTTTTCCTGTCTCCATGTGAAGCAAACACAGAAACGCGCGAGCTCACGCACAGCGAACACCGGCCAGAAGGCACTGGAAAAGGCACAACCCCAGTTGAACAAGGGGAGGACCAAACATCCGGTGGACTGCAGGAAAGGGAGCAACTCCTCAACCGGCGCCGAGGCGCCCAGGCCTGCTCTCCGAGCGCCTGCATCCCCACACTGCTTCTCGACCTGTACCGAGGCAACCCGCTTTGGAGAGTGCGAAGAAAGGCTTTCCCGATTCTCAACGAACGTCTCATTCGGTAAGGAAACACACTGTGAGGTGCGTCGATGGAGAACGACTTATTCCTACACAGAAGACGACACACTTATATATATATATATATATATATATAGGTTTATGTAGAGGTATATGCCTATCTCCAAGGTCCCATGAAGACGAGCTACGCACATTCACGGGTTTCCCAAGTCTCACGTCCATGTGTTCGTCTCAGACAGTCTCACTCATCGATCCTGTCCATGCGTATGAATTTGCAGATGCCAGTCTCTTGGGAGATGGAGACTTGTGTACATGTACGTGCATAGATTCGGATGTGTGGCCGTTGAGTCGCAGCGCGGCATTCCTAGGCTCGACTGCCGCGTGCTCGTGTCTTCGAGGCAGCAGCAGCAAACGCATCTATGCTGTGCGCCTAGGTCCGTACACATGCAATTCCGACACACAGAGACACACACATTTACGCATATTCAACTATGCACATATGCACATCTATAAATGATGCAGAAATGGCTGGCGAGCAGAGGACGTATGCGAACAACCATCGAGAAGTGGGTGGCTGTGCAACTGTTGTTGAATCGCGGGCAGTAGCAACTCCTGCCGTCGCCTATGGGGGAGATCAAAAAGCTGGGGCGTCGTGCCGGCTTTCATAGAAAGCTGCACGGCTTTCTCGGAACTGGCGGCCAGCACGGCCATCGCGCGAAACATGAGTTTCACCGTGTCCCGCTGTGCGCCCCATTCTCCGTCCCTCAGCGCCGCGCCGTTCTTTGCCTTTCTGCTTCTTGAGGCAGAAGTAGATTCCCTCCGGACATCGGCGAGCTGTGACGTGCACTGCGTCGCCGGCCCAGCCTCGCCTCTGCCGGGGACACCTCGTCTCCCTCCCGACTGCGCTTCTCCTCCTTCCTCCTGGGGTTCTCCCTCACTTCTCGCCCCCAGTGGGGGCGCGACGGGCCCAGCTCCACCGCCCGAGCGCCTCGAGATCGCCCTCGCTCTCGCCTCGCGGCTCTTTCTCCACATTTCAAGAGAGGTACAGACCTCGGCGCTCCTCGTCCTGCTTCTCCCGATGTCCGTCTCCCAGCTCTGGCGTCTCCTGCGGCACGCGGTTTTGTCTCCTCTCGGCGGCTGTGTCTCTTGCGAGATCGGTTCGGGGAGTCCGCCGACCGCCTCTGAAGCCCCGCACACAAACGGCGCCACAGAGGCTTCGCGCCTAGACAAAGAGAGCCGCCAGGCAGAGGCGCAGTGGGGAACGGAGGAAGAAAGCGTTTCGTCGCGTCAGCGGAAGCACAGTAGCGCGAGGCCTCTACAGGCGAACAGAGGCGCTAACGCTTCTGCGTCGGCTTCTTTTTTCCGCAGATTGTTCTTCCGGCAAGACACCGGTTCGAAGAACGCGGGGACCCAGACGGACTCGACCGCAAACCCCGGTGTCGCGCCGCCAACGTGTAAGCGCACCGCCCTCAGTCTTCCACAAGGTTCCATGGATCCCTCTGGGACGAGTGTGGCCTCACAACCCGTGGGAGCCGCCTCGCGTCTCCCTCTTGCATCGGTCGGTTCGTTAACTGCGGCAAGAGCTGCCGTGCCATACTCTCCGGCAGGCGGCGTCTCGTTGCCTTCTGACTCTCCACCCTCGAGCCTGGCACGCAACCCGGCTTTTCTTCGATGCTGGCCACAGTGCCGCGATGTGGCCGCTCAGGCGGTGTCGGCGAGTTCAGCCTTGCTCGAGCTTCTGGACAAAACTCACTCACTGTTCGTTTCTTCTCCCTCTGCCTCTCCTCCCTCCACTCTTTCTTCTCTTTCGTCCACTCGCTCTTTCTCTGTCTCTTCCTCCCTTTCCTCTTCTGTTTCCTCGTCTCTGGCCTTTTCTCCCTCCTGTGCCACTGCGTGTTCCGCCCTTGCCTCGGCTGCTTCCTGGGAGTCTGTCCTGCCCGCGAGTCGCCTGGGCGCCGCAGCGCCAGAGTTGGGCGAAGGCCGCGAACCCAGCGCGTCGCGAAAAAGGGACGAGACGCACGTGGGGAGGGGCTGTCCTGACACAGAACGCCTGCGACGGCAACAGGAATGGCAGATGCGGATTCTCCTTTCCCACTTTTCGCGCGCCCTCAGGCGCGCCTTTCTTCTCGACAAAGTAGACTCGTGTGCAATGGAAAGAAACGGCAAGGCCGACGCAGCTGCCGACACCGTCTCGGCGGTGGGGCTCGAACGCGGCGCCAGAGAGTCGCAAGAGCTGGGGAAAGACGAGACGAAGCAGGGGACAACGGACGCTACTCGACGAGACGAGATCCGGAGAGGAACCGACGGTTTGACGGGCCCGCAGGACCAAGAAAAGGGCGAACCCCCCAGCTCCGGGGAGGCGATACGCTTTCCGAAAACGGCAGATGGAGACGGTGTGCGAGAGACCGTGCATGAGCTTCAGGCCGGACGGTCGATAGCCAACCCCACCTTGGAGCCTCTGCGCGATGGCCACATGCAGAACGGGAGCGACAACGTCGGCGAGCCAGCCGACTCGCCTTGGGCTTCCGAGACACCCCTGGACGACACGCTCGACGCTCTCCCGTCTCTGCCTTGTGTTACTGCGCTCGCCCCTCAGTGTCTCTGGTGGACTGTCTCCCAACTGTCAAATGCTCCCCTCTTCCGTTCTTCGGTTCATGCTACTTTGTCCACCCAAGGCTCTGCCTCGGTTCCCCCTCCGGCGTCTGCTTGCGCTCCCTTCCCACTCCCTGCTGCACTTTGCGGGGGCCCGCCAGCTTCACCTGGTGGTGCGCGTCGTCTTTTCGCATGCTCGAGAGACAGCCTAGAAGGGCCACCTTCGCGCCCCTCGCATTGGGCGCGTCACCACGCTCTCGGTTTCGATTCCCCTGCCTCGTCGAGCGGTGTTGCGTTCGAGTCCCCGCCGTCGTCTATTCCCGTGCCTATGCCGCCCCCATTTCTCCGTGAGTGCTGCGACGGAGTGTATCAGCATACACAGCACGGAGCAACGGCTAGGATCAGAGGGAGAACAAGAGCGAGGACAAGAGATAGAACAAAATATAAAACAAGAGCGAGTACAAGGGAGAGAACAAGAGATAGAACCAGAGAAAGAGTTGGAGAAAGAACAACACAGCGGTTGGATGACAGACCACGACAGAGACCAGGGGAGAGAATGAAGGCAATGGGAAGAGGGCGATGCAGAGACATCTCGCCCTTTCCCTATGTGTTCCGCGAGAAACCCACAAGCGTACCAGAGCCGGCTGACACAGACGGAGAGCTCCGAAGCAGCGAGCGCGCGAAAGCCGAGCAGGAACTCGAACCGCGGTTGCCTGAGCGTCGTTCAACCAGACTGGCCTGGCGTCCTCCCCGGGGGAACGCGGATGCAGCAGCGGAAGGACAGGGTTGCGCACCGAGGCGACACCGAGAGGGCGAAACCGCACAAGGGCGCACAACGATGGAGGCGGTCGGTCAGGATGACGAAGACGAGACAGACGCGATCTCTGGAACGCGTCGTTGGTGTGGGCGGCCGGATATGGCTTCCGACCCAGATCTCTCACCATTACCCCGCTCCCTTGCCCGCCTTCGTCGAAGACAGCACAACTTACTTTGTTTTTTCCAGCCCCCCTTCGCTTCGCTTTCGCGACCGCCTGTATTTTCGTCTTCTCTCCTCGCGCCTCTGTGTCCGCCCCCGTCGGCTGCAGAGGAGGTCAGCAGAGTGAGAGAGCACCGCAGCACTCCGGGAGGGTCGAATGCATGCGAAGCCAGTACGCTGTCGACCGCAAACGTGAGACGACTCCTCATGGCCCTCTCCGGGGCTTGTCGCCTTTTCGTTCACCACCTGGAAGCGATCGAAGAGGCGGCGCGAGACGGGCACCAGCCGAAGAAGGCCGTCGACACACAGGCCACCGCAGCGAGAGAAGACGCCGGCGGCGAAGGCGAAAACGCCGGACACGAACTGAAGAACGAAATGGGTCCACGGAATCTAGCCGGCAAAGAGACAGCAGACAGCGAAGATGACAGCGCAGCGACAACCTCGAGGGTACAACTCGGAAACCGCATGGGGAAACGGGACACTCGCGCCGACCACTCGCTTGCCAGCTCCCTTTCTTCGGCTTCTCCGTTTTCCTCTCGTTCATCCTCTTTCGCGTCTCTCTGTCGCACTTCTGTTTCGCCGGCTTGTTGTCCCGTTTCCTCTTCATCTCGTTCTCTTTCCCCGTCTTCAGAAGTTTCTCGACGCCCAGCGTTTTCTTCGTTTTTATCTGCCTCTTGTTACTCGTCGCCTTTTCGCGCTAGCTCCTGGCGTTCGTCGCTCGTGTCGACGGCCTCAAGAATTTCCTCGTTGCTCCTCCTGCTTGACAAGCAGATCGCCCAGATTTGTGGCCGCCGCGGTGACGCGTGCACCCGCTCAGCGTTCCAGGGAGACGATGAGAGAGACCCGCAGGGAGACCAAGCGGCAGAAAACGAAGTCCACAAATCGACAGTCAGACATGACGCGAGAGAAGCAAACCAGAGCGTTGGAGAAGACGAATTGATGGAGATCCTCCGGCTGCTCATTCACACACCCGTGTTGCCCGCAGGATCCGTGAGCTCGCAGTACTGTCACATCTCCCAGGCGAAAGGCGACCTTCTCAATCAAGCCTTTCCTGGCATCACTGGCGCCAGTCCGGCTTCGCATCCTTCCTCGCCTTGCGATGCGCTTGCCTCCTCGCCTTGCGATGCGCTTGCCTCCTCGCCTTGCCGTTCTCGCCTCCCGTCATCTTCTGCGTCTCGCATTCCCTCCCCTGAGCGACCGGGTTCTCTTCCTAGTTATCCTTCGCTACGCGCCTGCCTCTGCTTTGGCGACGCTGGCAGTCCCAGCGGCACCGGCAGCGCGCGTCCAAAGCGCCGCGAACATTGGACAGAGCATTGGGACGCCCGCGCGACCCCCGACACGAAGGCCAGAGAAGAGGGAGGCGCTTGGAGTCACCGCCAAGCCGCATCGCCCTGTGCCTGCGGGGTCGGGTTCTTCTGGGACTGGAGTCCTGATGAGGAAGTGCCTGTCCTCGTGCGGCGACAAGCCCGAAGCAGGCAGCCAGGCTCGCCGCCCCGGCAGCACAGCTGGTTTCTTTCCCACGCAGCTGCTTCGCCTTGCCTCGGCCGTTCTCTTCCCTCGACTGCCACAGAACGCCCCCCCAAGGACTTCTCCCCGTCGCCGGCGTTTCCGTCGCCCACGACCACACCCCACGAAGGAGCTCGTGTCGGCCTTGCGTCCTGCCGGCATCCTCTGGAGTTCGTTGCCCACTGGATCGTGCTGCAGGCCTCGCGCGTGGTCCGGCGGATCTCGGAGTCGTCTTTCGTCTCCTCGTCTTCCACGTCGCTGCCTCAGGCTTCCTCGCCGTCTCCCACCGTCTCCGCTCTTTGCAGCCCTTCGAGTCCACCGCCTCTTTCCTCCGATGCTTCGCGTCTCCACTCTCCAGCGCCTCACCCCGCCGTCGCTCTCTCTCCGTCATCTGCGTCGTCATCTTCTCTTGACTCGCTCTTTGACATGCTTCTTGATGCCGAGGCTCCGATCGCGCGACTCCTCCCTCTGGTGCATGCGCTACGCATTGAGACGAGGAGCCCGTTTCCGTTCGCTTCCCTTCTGCGCCGAACCCTCGCGGGCATCCGCGTGTTTGTGCCTCTCCGACAGCCGCTGCCGTTGCCGCCGTCCGCGAGATTGTCTGCCTCGTCGTTGCCGTCCGTGTGCCATCCTCTGTCCCCTAGCGGCCGCACTGGATGTCTCCCCGCCCTCGCGCCGCCTTCGCCTCCTTCCGTGTGGTCCGCCGGTGTGCCTCAGCCGTCGCCAGCTTCGCCACCGGAATCTGGAAAGTCGCTCCTCTTTCCCTTTTTTTTCGACGACCGGACGACGCCCTCTCCCTCCAGCGCGCTCCCGACGCACCTTCACCAGGCGTCTACGTCTCCGTCTCTCGGAATGACGGTCACAGTCCTTCTTCCTGATTTGCTTTCGCGTTTCGACGTTGGCCGCTGGAGAGCCGGACTGGACGAAGGCCACGCAGACCCCTCTCGACTTTGCGAGGAGAACCGGGCGAGCGGAGCGAGAGACTCGCGGTGCGAACCAGAGAGTGCACGGCACGCCCTAGAGGAGCAACGACAAGGCAGGCACACTGGCGCCCGAGGCGGAGACTCAAATCACGGAAGCATGCCAGAGCCGCAACCCACAGACGAGCCGACGACGCGGAGACAGGACAAAGAGGACGACGAACACCAGCGCGACGCCGGAGACAAACCAACGGACTGGAAAGCGCACGCAAAGCGCGGACAAGAGGAAACACGAGAACTCCTCGTTTATGTCGCAATGCGCCTCCTGCATGAGACGCTCCGCCTCGCTGTGCTGCGCGCGAAACAAAGCCAAACGAGGGGCGCAGGGAGATTGTGGGGGCGAAGCGAAGCTGCGAGCGGCGCGTCGAACGCTGCTAGTCCTTTCGCGTTATCCAGTCCCTGCGGAGACAGCCTGTGGCATCCAGAAAGGTTTCGCTCACCGTCCACTTCCGCAACGCCTCCCCCGAGCCCCGCCGTCCACCCCATTCCCCTTCCCGCCTCTCCGAAGTCGTCCGTGACTGCGGACCCTGCCGCGGCACCAGCAGCTCGTTGCCGCTCGCTCGTTGCCTCCCTGTTGCCTTCTCCAGCGCCCGCGTCTCCTTTGTCGACAACGCATCTGCTTCCTGGCCTCGTTAACGAGACGTTCCTGAACATCGAGGAAACGTACAGAGTGTCCTTGAGGCACTTCCTCGCTCTCTTTCCCAGCCGCCCGCCCGCGTCGTCCGCCGTCTCTTCGCGGCCTGTCCGCGCCTCCGCTCCGCAGCCAGCTGGCCGGGCGGCTCCGGCCCCAGTCGCGTGGCTGCACAGATCCTCGTCTGCGCTCCTCCGCTCCCTGCTTCCGCTTCTTCTCTCCCACGCGCTTCCCTGTTCTCTCTTCCACCCGAGCTTCCCGCCTGAGCTTCTCCGCTTTCTTCTCCGGTTTCTTGGCGCCCCACCAGAAACACCTTCTCACATTGCCGCTCGCACCGCGTGTGGCGAAGGAACATGCAGTCGCTCGCCTCTTTCCACGCTCTGCGCTCAGCACTCCACGGCGACCTGTGGCTCTGAGCCAGCTGGATCCGTCTCTCCTTCTTCACCGGTTTCTCGTTCTTTGCACTACCTTTTCTCGAGTCCTGCGTCGCGTCCTTCTACTCGTCCAACACCGCCTGACGATCCTCTCTTAGGTACGCTTTCGCGAATGCACCCGCCGTCGCCCCTCTCTCGATCCATGGCCGCCTTCATTCTCTCAGTCTTTGCTCGCGAGACTCTGACATGGATCCTTTTCCAAGAAGAGGAGCAGCGCGACGAGGCATCGCGAGCCCCCAGGAAGCAACGTATCGGCGACGGCGCACCCCGAGATGCGCCACGAGGGACAACGGAACGCGTCTTCCAGCTTCCAGGGACCGTCTCCCCTGGCCACCAAGAAGGCGTGCAGAAAGCCAGAATGCAACACGAAACTGGAGGCAAATCTCCGGTAGCTGCAACGCTCGACGACGGCCAACAGCCCGGCTGCGTCGGTGCGATGGCCGAACGCGCCGACGCAGAGAGCGAAGCCTGCGAGCGGCGGAGCCTTCAGAAAGTCCTTTTCCTCGTTCTCCTGGTTCTCGCCCTTCGTCGGCTTTTGTCCCCAGAGCTGTCCAGGGTTCCGACGAACAGGACCGGAAAAACGGCTATGGCCGCCAACACACTCCATGAACACGATTCGCCCCCGAGCTCCCCGCATGTCGAAGGCGCGTGCCCGCCGAATGCGTCACCTTCACCTTCGCGTGTCGCTTCGGATCGAGCATCTTCGCCTCGCGCAGCTGCGGCCTTTTCGCCGCCCTTGCTGGAGCAGAGGAAACGCGAACGAGGGCGAAAGGAGGCGTCTTCCCGTGACGTCGCATGCCGTTTGCTTGCGCGCTTTCTGGCTACTCTCGTGCTGGCGCGAACTTCGGAAGCCCCTGACGGAGACGCAGTGCAGACAGGCTTCGCAAGGGAAGCGTGCACAGGATTCGTCGCTGAAATGGGAGCGAAGTCTGGACACGGCACGACGCCACAAACGACGCGGAATCACATGAGGAAAGACGTGACGTTCGCGAACCAGCTGATCTACGTATGCGCCGTTTATGGTCTCTCTCCCCTGTCACCCGTCGACTGTATGTACACGCTAGCACTGGGGCTTCGACAGGTTCTCCACCCTGGCCTTTCGCGCCTCTCCAAATCCACGGGGTTTCGCGTTTCGCCGGCATGTTCTTTTTCGTCATCGGAGCGCTCCTATTCTTCTTCCTCTCTCTTGTCCCTGTCCCCGTTCTCGGGCTCCGCTGCCTTCCACGGCGGCGTCTCCCTCGCTTCCTGTCAGACGCCTCCCGCGAGTCCTGCGGCTCTGCGCGCAGCCGCCGGGGGCTGCGCCTCCTCGCCTGAAACGCCGGAAAAGGCTCTCCGTCGCTGCGAACATCTTCTCAGCCTCGGATCTCTCGCCATTCGACAGAGACACGGAAGGCCAGAGAACAACGGGGCGCGGGGGCCAGAGGCAGCAACTCCCTCTCAGGCAGAGCCGCACGGTTGGCCGCCGGACGACGAGGCACATTTCGAGAGCGAGTCACTCCGTTCTGCGCGGCTTCTCAGACAGCCCCGCGCGCGAGCGCTCATCGCCGAAGGCGCCGGTGAGACATGGACGCGGTGTGAAACGGGGAGAGGCGGCGGTAGGGGTCAGGTGAAAAGGAGCGTTATTCAAGAGGTTTGCATGTCCCTCCTCCGTCTGTTGTCCCGGTGCCACAGCCAAGCACCTGGTGGCTCTCGTGAGTCTTCTGTGGCGCCGGCCGTTCCTCACATCCACGCCTTTCTATTCAGCGGCTTCGTGGCCGTCCTCGATACCTCCAGAGCACCAACGAAGAGAACGCATGCATCCACCCTGCGGGCGTTCTCCTGTTCCTCGCGGCAGAAGTCCGATTCAACCCAGTGTCCTTCTTCCGTCGCTCGGCGGTTTCGTCCAGGAGCGTCTCTGTCTGCTTCGGCAAGGCGTGCCGCTTCCACGCCTCTAACCATGCGGTCGCTCGCGGGCCCTCGGAGGCGAGCGGGAAGGTTTGCATGGGCGAAGAAGCCCAGTCAGCTCAACGCGAGACGAGGTAAATCTAACGCTAGCGGCAGCGGCTCCTCCCGCCGAGAGCGACGCGGCTCGGGTACTCAGTGTGGGTCACGACCGACTTTGCCTCGATCTGTCGCACCGTGTCCTTCCTCCACGTCCTCTGTACACGGCCCACCTCCGGCTGTGCCGGCTGCGACTTCTTCTTGGTGCGCCTTACTGTCGCCTTCAAGTTCGCCACGCGGCTCGCCCGCTCACGCCGCTGCCGCTCAACCTTTCTCTGCATCGCCAGCGGGATTCTCGCCTTGTGCTTCCCCCGGCTTCTGCGCAGTTTGTTCGCCGACCGAAGGAGGAGAAGACCGAACCCCAGCAGGCGCGGGCAGAGGAGTGGAACGAGCAGCCGTCGACTCGAGTGCGCGCAGGGGAAACGCAACCAAGAAGCA